>NC_067240.1:16041071-16378214 GCF_019924925.1 Ctenopharyngodon idella | reverse complement strand
AAATTAAACAAAGTCGGGGGAAAAAAATAAACCATAAATACTTCATCTAACAGCGCTGAGAAAAAACAAAACAAAAACACGTATATATTTTTCATGCAATATATTTACCATAGTGACATAGGAAAAAAAAAGAAAAAAATCTGATAGATACTGTATGTCAGAATAGATCTGTGCATTAAGTCATGCAAATTAATAGACTTGCCACTATTCTACATAATTCTCAGTTGCAACAACCACAACTTATATATATATATATTATATAGACCAATTCTGCAGTAAACAATTTGTATGAACTTTGTAACAATAGCTGTTCTATCTAGATCATGTCTTTCTGAATTGCAAAAATACTGAGGTATACATTTTAGCTATATATCGTCCAGCCCTATTATGCAACTATCTTAAATATGTTATATAAATTAAGCAGATGATATCACAAGACCTCATGTTTGACACTGTTGTGCATTTCACTCCATATACTGATCATTTTACCATTGCCTTTCTGAGAGTTCTTCTCAGCCTCCTCAAAAAGTCCTGGCAGGTGTATCACAACACCATTTCCTGTAGGACAGAACAAGAAATTATCTCAACAATCACAACAGCAGGTCAAAGGTTAACATCTGATCCCAAACAATGAAACGAGATTAATACAATGAGACATGACTGCCAGTTTGAGTTGAATAGAGAGTTATAAATACATAATAAAACGAAAACTCAGTAAAAACTAGGGGGCAGTAAAGCAACATGTCATTCAATGGAAAGGTCAAACAAAACATACCAATAAATGAGGTGGCCTTTTTGTTGAGAACGCCACTAGGAAGCAGGTGAAAGTCATACTCTACTGAGTCCACCACCACTGTGTGTCCCGCGTTATTTCCACCCTGATAACACACAGTTGTTAAAAACATGCGCGCAAGTATCGCGATAAGATAAAAAACCTAGCCGCAGGAAATGTTACATCACTTGTCCTGCCGCCAACAAGTGGCGATGACAAAAATAATGGAAACTTTGGCTTCATTATGAGGTTTGTGATGCGACTTCTGAAAGTGTTTGTTTCCGCTTTTACCTCAATTAAACTGTTTAATAAATCAAGCCTCAGACAACACAAACATAATGTTTGCTCAAACTCTCATAAACACAAAACGATGAGCGGTTGGATACCCACCTGGCATCTGCATACAATGTCGGCGTCCATTGCCAGGAGGTCGACCACTTTCCCTTTCCCCTCATCTCCCCACTGAGCTCCTAACACTACGGTCACTTTATTCTGGGGCTCCCGCAGGATCCGCAGTGAGTCCACGCTGTCTCTGGAGCGCTTGAGCACGGGTTCACCGTTCAGAGATGCCGTTTCCTGGCCATTAGACATTGTGCTATCCGCAGCCATGCCGAGAGTGTGTGTGTGAAGAACAGCGTGAAAGCGGCTACGCTACTCCAACATGGTAGCGCACGAGATCGACCTTCAAAATAAAAGTCCGGTTGCCAAAAAGCAACAAAAGAAGCGGTGGAGTTTGCACACACGACCTTGAAAACTTAACAGAAGGAACATATGCATGTTTATAAAAAAATATTGGAATGAAATCAGAGGGAGTGAGATATGCTATTTAAATGAAACTCGATTAAGTTTATATTCCCAGGTTGGTGATATTGGCAATTTTAGACGCTTATCATATCTTGCTTCACAGGCGTATTTTGGCGGGTAGATTTTGTGGGAACATAAGACTTTTTGCCTTTAACATTTTTTTCTTTAATAATAATTACTTGTTAATATCGTTTGTGATATGTTAATATTGAGATCTGATTGAGATTCCCTTTTGCTGAGGCTCATTTTGTTCAACCATAACATCTGTCAACTTTTTTACGATCTAGTAAAACTAGTAATCTGAATATTTACTTTAATAAAAAAAATGTTTGACTCTCTCTCTAAACTTCTTAAAAACAGACAAACCAGTCTGAGCCGCATGTCCAAACATGGGTAAAGTGAATTTAAAAAGAAAATGTGTAATAAAACTAGCCACTTCAACTATTAAAACATTTTTAATCATTCAGTTGTATAGTTGACAAAGAGAAGACATGCATAAACTGGACGTAAAAATCATGATTATTCAATTGCTTTGCACTAGCTTGACAACAGAGGCTGCGTCATGAACTGCAAGCAGCTTAAGCTCATTATCTTCTTTTCAGACAGCAGCATGTTTCTTTGGAATAACGGACGATGTTATCAATCAAAACCCTTTCAGAGACTTTTGATGGAGAGTGTTGGATATCTGTTAAGTGTTGTTTACTGCTTGCCTGTTTGTATGTTGGGAGTTTGTATGTATGGAGGGGCAACTTACCCAGGTAGTGATGAAGCTGTATCTGTAAAGCACTGGGCTATTATTTGTCTAATTGAAGAACAGTTCAGTCGCAGTTTAAAATGTTTCAATGATGCCATATGCTCTTTTTTTTTCATTCTTTAGGGATCACCCAAACACAATAAAAAGGCGTTTTATCAGTGTTTTGTGTGTGTCAGCTGTTTCACCACTGGTTGTACTGGCATGGACTCATTACATGAAAGTCAGGGTGAGTGTGGGCTGCATGCCAGAGTGACCCATGCATATGCGATGAAATACTTTTCAAGTATTCAGTTACTTTCTTAAGTGTTAAGAGTATTCATTTTTTATATAAATGTAAGTTAATTTAAATTTTATTTTTACTTAATTTTATTTAATATGATCTATTTTTGGACTTGTTACAGCCAAGTCCACCATTGTGGGCCCTGCTGGGCATTCGTCTAGAGGGCTTTGTGCCTGCCACTCTGCTGCCGCTGACACTCACTATGGTTTGTTATTGCTGTCTTCTCTTCTTCTTCTTTTCATATAGATAAACATGTAGCCTACAATAACTGGTTACCTGATGGTTACAAACTGGGCCCCTAAACCCAAAGGTTTACCTTAACTTTTACTAGTTACCTAATAAAAAAAATAAATAATAAAAAAAAACCCAATACCACCATTGTACACTTAAGCAAGAAGTGAACCAGAAACAGCCTGTCCTGAGATTTCTGGTTATTTTGTGTATTTATTTATTTATTTTGAACACAGGTGCTTTTTCTTGGACCTCTGACCCAGTTGGCAATTGAGAGCCCAAGAGGACTTTTTCATGAAATTAAAACAGCCTTGAGTGAGTATGAATACGTATATATATTTAGAATATTTTAAATAAAACATTTGAATAAAAAATAAAATAAATATAAAAACTAATATATATATATACATACACTACCGGTCAAAAGTTTTTGAACGGTAAGATTGTTTAATGTTTTTAAAAGAAGTCTCTTCTGCTCACCAAGGCTTCATTTATTTGATCCAAAATACAGCAAAAACAGTTATATTGTGAAATATTTTTACAATTTAAAATAACTGTTTTCTATTTGAATATATTTTAAAATGCAGTTTATTTCTGTGATGGCAAAGCTGAATTTTCAGCATCATTACTCCAGTATTTAGTGTCACATGATCCTTCAGAAATCATTCTAATATGCTGATTTGCTGCTCAAGAAACATTTATTATTATTATCAATGTTGAAAACAGTTGTGTATAATTTTTTTTCAGGATTATTTGATGAATAGAAATTCAAAAGAACAGCATTTATCTGAAATTTAAAGCTTTTGCAACATTATAAATGTCTATACTGTCACTTTTGATCAATTTAATGCATCCTTGAAATTAATAAAGTATTAATTTCTTAAAAAAAAAAAAAAACTCTCACTGACCCCAAACTTTTGAACGGTAGTGGTAATGTTACAAAAGCTTTCTATTTCAGATAAATGCTGTTCTTTTGAACTTCCTATTCATCAAATAATCCTGAAAAAAATTGTACACAACTGTTTTCAACATTGATAATAATAATAAATGTTTCTTCAGCAGCAAATCAGCATATTAGAATGATTTCTGTAGTATCATGTGACACTGAAGACTGAAGTAATGATGCTGAAAATTCAGCTTTGTGATCACAGGAATAAATTGCATTTTAAAATATATTCAAATAGAAAACAGTTATTTTTAAATTGTAAAAATATTTCACAATATTACTGTTTTTGCTGTATTTTGGATCAAATAAATGAAACCTTGGTGAGCAGAAGAGACTTCTTTTAAAAACATTAAAAAAAATCTTACCGTTCAAAAACGTTTGACCGGTAGTATAGCCTATATATAATGTAAAAAAAAAGAAGAAAAAAAAAGAAAAAAAAAAAAGAATCATGAATAGCCTATTTGCTTATTAACGTCTATTGCAATGTAATACTGTGATCCTCATTACTGAGCAGATTCTCGGTCTTGGAGCAAGTGTGTGAAGGATTTACGATGGCTGAGGAACCACGTGGTGGCTCCATTAACAGAGGAGTTCGTCTTTCGAGCGTGTATGATTCCCATGTTGGTACCATGCATCGGTCCCACTGCTGCCATCTTCATCAGTCCGCTCTTCTTCGGTGTGGGTAAGTTAGAAATAGCAAGACGATAATGTAGTTTAATATGTTGTCATCTCAGCAGATGGCGCTGTCGAGCTCTGATAATGAGCAGTGAATTTAGGCTAGTTGTGTATGTGTAGCCTACGCTTTTAAAAGGTATTGTAAGTGTTCAGGGAGTCTTTTTATAGCGCTTGTAGAAGCATCAGACTTTAACTTGACCTCTACCATTCGGGGGCTAGTATCAACAAGCAGTACAAGCAGCGCTTTAAATACAATACAGATTGTTTCAAATCATTTTTACAGTGATAAACAGGAAAATAACGATGAAGCAAACATAATTAAACTTTTGTAAAGCAGCTCTAAATGCGTAAACAGTCATAATTCAGTTGAAATCAGTTCAGTGTTGATTCGTTTCGGTTTGATAACTGTGTAAAGTACATCAACTGTGAAATGAGTTCAATTCAGCTATAAAGCAGCTCTGCAGAAAACAGTGATGTCATCATCCAGCTAAGTTGAGTTCTCGTCCAATAGTGTCAGTATTGGACGGTCAAATCAGTATTGCTGAATATTAAAAGTCCCCTAGACCCAACTAAGCAAGCCAAAAGCGACAGTGGCAAGGAACCCAAACTTCATCAGGTGACAGAAATGGAGAAAAAAAAAACCTTGCGAGAAACCAGGCTCAGTCAGGGAGCTAGTTCTCCTCTGGCCAGTGAATGAACACGGTGTGATCATGATTAAAAACTCTGCGTGACAGGGAATGTGGAGTTTAAATTTTCCGTTATGTTCTGACTTTGCTGTGTTCTTTCTGTCCCACATAGCACATTTCCATCATATCATTGAACAGCTTCGCTTTGGACAAGACACTGTGTTTGAGATACTAATTTGTGCAGGTAAATGCATTTAAATGCCTTACATTTGATGTTAGCTCATCTAAGACTTCATTACATGTTATCTTTCAGCTTTCCAGTTCACTTATACCTCAATTTTTGGAGCTTACACTGCCTTCATATTCATAAGGACAGGTGAGTATCCGTGATATGAATAAATACAGTGTCATCTGGTTTGTGTCTCACTTCAGATTTCAATATCTTAACGACCAGGTCATCTGGTGGGACCCGTGTTGTGCCACTCGTTTTGCAACTGGATGGGTTTTCCTGCCATTGGCTCAGTTTTACTCCACCCACAGAGGCCTGTGATTCTGTTCTTTTACCAGATGGGTGTTCTGCTCTTCCTCATCCTCCTCTTCCCCTTCACAGATCCTGCTTTCTACGGCATGACCCCCATCTGCAGTCTACTGCTTACACCTCGCTCTGCCTGCACATGACACATCTTCACGGTGCCTGAGTGGAAATGTACCTTAAAATATTTAAAAACATGATGGGGCAAGAGATCCCTTCCTGAGAGCATCAAAGACAGTAAATGTAGCATGTTGCTTTCATGCAAAAGACTCATGAAAGCATACATTCATCAGCATAGATGCTAAGTTAATGACTGTCATATTTCATTTATTTGCTTTTTTGTGGTAATAGTTTTCAAATTGGAGTGTAGATCAGTGGCTCATTCGAATGATTTATTTTTTCATGTTTGCCCCTTATTTCTCTTTCATTCAATTAAAGTGCAGTTATCAGCTGTCATGCTGTTAAATTAAAACCAGATGCTGATGTGTATATAGTAGAGGAGATGCCATTCAACATTTAACACAGATCTCAGTTGAGCAGCATTCTCTGCCTTGTGTTCTAAAAGAATTTTCATTTACATTGGGTACCATTACATTTAAACCCTTATATTGAATGGTATCCATCATGTCCAATGATTCTTTGTGTGAATTTAATTTCCAGGTAAACAATCAGCTATACTGCGAATGAGCTTTTCGTCACTTCATCATAAAAGCTAAGATGAGGTGTCTGAAATTCTAACCACCATCCGAAGGTTATATATTGATACTGTATGTAAGTGTATGTACATTCATTGTTGTGTAAATAGTTACCCTTGCTGTTTATAATTTATTATCATGTACACTACCCTTCTAAATTTTTTGGTCAGTAAGCTTTTTTGGTCCCACTTTAGGTGACTTTAACTATACTAACAATTAAATTAATAATTACCTGCATGTAAATACATCTGTAATTACAGCTATAATTACACTGTTCACCCTTCCTTTGTGTGTGTGTGTGTGTGTGTGTGTGTTTATGTGTTTTTTTGCATTTTTATAGTAGTTATTTATGTTTTGATTTGGGGTTATTTTTTCAATTTTCATTTTAATTTCAGTTAAGTTTTAATAATTTTGCTATGTGCTTTTGTCATTTGGGTTAGATTTTTATTATTATTTTGATATTTTTCTTTAATTTATATTTATTTCAGTTTTAGTTTTCGTGTTTAGTACCTGGACAGTTCTTGTATAGGTTTTTAAGTTTTTCATATTTATATTTTATTTTATTTCAGCTTTATTTCAATTAATGAACATTTAAAATTTTTTTAAATTTTAATTTTAATTTTAGTTAAAGAGTTAGTTCACCCAAAAATTAATTACTCAGCCTCATGTCGTTCCACACCTGTAAGACCTTTGTTCATCTTCGGAACACAAACTAAGATATTTTTGATGAAATCCGAGAGGTATATGACTTGTCCATAGACAGCAACATAATCAACACTTTCAAGGTCCAGATAGGTACTAAAGACATTAAAAAAGTCGATGTGACTGCAGTGTTTCAACCTTAATTTTATGAAGCGACGAGAATACGTTTTGTGCGCAAAAACAAAACAAAAATAACAACTTTATTCAACAATCTCTTCCCTTCCCAGTCATTATTCTTACACAGTTGACGCAGTAAGCTCAGTGAAGGCTTCCGTGTTTACATCCGAATGCCGGCTCAGTATTGGCGAAAGCTGCACACGTAAGCAGCACGACACATGCGTGTGATGCTGACTCAGGAGCCGGCCAATAATGAGTCGGCATTCTGATGTAGAACCTGGAAGTGGTGGACGTAAACAGCATATGAGAATGACACAGAAGAGAAGATATTGTTGAATAAAGTCATTATTTTTGTTTTGTTTTTGCGCACAAAAAGTATTCTCGTCGCTTCATAAAATTAAGGTTGAACCACTGCAGTCACGTTGACTTTTTTAATGATGTCTTTAGTACCTTTCTGGGCCTTGAAAGTGTTGATTATATTGCTGTCTATGGACGAGTCATATACCTCTCGGATTTCATCAAAAATATCTTCATTTGTGTTCCGAAGATGAACGAAGGTCTTATGGGTTTGGAACAACATGAGGGTGAGTAATTAATAACAGAAATTTCATTTTTGGGTGAACTAACCCTATAATAAAAATAAAGTACAGTTTAAAATATCTCAAAATAGAAAACAGTTATCGTGAATTGTAATAATATTTCACAATACTGTTTTTACTGTATTTTTGATCATATAAATGCAGCCCAATATAAAATATAAATAATCAATGTTGTGCACTTTTAAGGTTTGTGTTCTCTGTTTCTATTGTCATAGTTCAGTTATGGTGATGAGGACCAGTGTAATGGAGAACATTCCCTTAGAGACATGTCGATAATTAAAACAGACTCAAAATGTCCCATACAGTTCTCTCCTGTGAGTGAGCGCTCCTCATTTATGCACTAGCCTTTCAAAATAACCTTGGGGTTTGGACCTATGGGATGTAATTAGCAATACGCATCTTCCTTCTATTGTAATCTCCAATGATTTGTCAAAACATTTCCTGCACACACAAAAACAACATTTTCTGTGTTATTCTCTTCTGTGTCAACTTCTCAGGTCACAGTGCAAAGAAATCTTCCAAACTGCCGCTCCTGCCAAATACACATTTCTGTGGAATGTTGGGTTTTAGGGTATGAGATTTCAAACCATATGGTGGGCATCAGCAGCTGTCAGTCTTCCAATTATGATTGCCAATCAATACAACACACCATCTGATGTTCAACAAAAAGGATTTCCACAAAAAACACAGATTTTGTGTCTGAAACTCTGAGAAGAGTACGTGTCAGCAGAGCGACGTTGAGGATGAAAAACCTGAGCCCTTTTTCTCCTCGGTGTGTTCCGAATGGTTCTGCTCGGCTGAGGTAGACTGAGGCTCCAGGAAACTTTAATTCCAGGGTCCTCCTGAGGCCTGGTGGAAACCCAAACGCAGCGTATCTGGGAGCCGTAACAAGATAGGCGCAGTGGGACGCGGCACGTCTGTCTGAGGTTTATTACCGTTCTCCAAACAGAACTGTTGCCCTTTCCTTCATCTACATTGACCCTCAGGTGTGAAGGACTGAAGGAATTCAGTAGCCAAGAGAGTTTGCTTATATGCTTTGTATTGTAGCATATATTCATATATTCATAAAATGAAATCAGGCAGCGGCTCTAAAGTGATTCACCAGAAAAGCTTCATAAGAAATCCAGATTTTCTGACTCTAGGATTTTCCATGATGAATTAACTGTCACCCTCAGGAGCACCGGCTGACTTTTGAGGTCAGGGGCCTAATGCAATTCCGAGGGCAGCCATTGTGTTCTGAAACTTTGAAGCATTCCCAGGATATTTTGGCTCCCGGAATCCATGCCGATTGTTAATGTGTTCACCATTCTTCCGTTATATATTCACATATGGTTTCATTGGCCTCATGTGAATATATGGTTTTCCACTGGCAGTGTCAATGACAAAACCATCAGTGCTGGTGAAATATGGTGTTAGTTGGTGTATTTTGAAACCAAATATCGGTTTATTTTGTGCAACTGTGATTTATTTGCCATTTTTTATAGATGTTCTGTTTTTCTAATAACCATGAGCAGCTATCAGTATCCACCAACACAGAAAAAAAAAAAAAGACTGACTGTTCTGAACTGAAGCTCATGGTGCAATTACATGCAGCATAAGAACGGCGGTAGTGTTAAAGGGTTAGTTCACCCAAAAATGAAATTTCTGTCATTAATTACTCACCCTCATGTCGTTCCACACCCGTAAGACCTTCATTCATCTTTGGAGCACAAATTAAGATTTTTTTGATGAAATCTGAGAGGTGAATCACACATAGGCAGCAACGTCATTGCACTTTTCAAGGCCCAGAAAGGTAGCAAAGTTATTGTTAAAATAGTCCACGTGACTACAGTGGTTCAGGAGAATGACAAGGAAGAGAAGAAATTGTTGAATAACGTCACTATTAGGGCCCGAGGTGTGAGGACCCTATTGTAATTGCTCGGTCAATTATTCTTCTTCTCCGAAATGAATCGCATTTTTGCGGGCCTAATCATGCTCGAAAACTCATGAAACTTTGCACACGCATCAGAAGTGGTGAAAATTTACATCTGATATGGGTTTCAGAATTAGGTGTGACAAAATGGCTCGATAGCGCCACCTACAAAATTTCAATTAAGCGCCCTTACGTTTCATGTACAGGTATGAAATTCGGTAGACACGTGTAACAGCCCAGTACCTACAAACAAGTCCCTGGGTGCAAAATCTGAAAACCCAACAGGAAATTAGATATTTTGAATTTTCTCTACAAATTGTTTGTATTTTAACGAACTCCTCCTAGAGCCAGAGCCGGCACCAGGGGAGAGGTTATATCTATATTCTAGGAGCTCTATATTATCGATGAGCCCCCAGCATGAGTTTTCTTTTAAGGCGACTGTTATTTTAGAACATTATTTTAAAATTCCCCCGTGACGGGACATTCTAAAGCGCATAACGTGAATTTGCTTAATGTGAAAAAGCTTAACGTGGCTTGATTTACTAAGTTATTATTAACAAACCAAACTTAGAAAACACCATACTAATAAAGTATACTACGTACAGAAAAGCAGATGAGCCCAGAATATGAACTCAACACGTTTAATTTCTCCCATAAGAAAACGCTTAAAGTGGATTAATGTACTAAGACAGTGCCATTAAAAGACCAAACTTACTAAACACTATACTAATAAAGCATACTATACAGAAAAATTGGTTTGTGCAGTATTTGATCTTTTAATATCACTTATAGGCTACATTAAGCGACGTTAAACCGTTTTCTTTATAACGGTTTTCTATGTGAGGAAAATGCTTAACGTGAATTTAAACACGTTGCGTTCAAATTCTGGGCTCAACTGCTTTTTTGTACATAGTATACTTTATTAGTATGATGTTTACTGAATTTGGTCTGTTAATATCACTGTCTTACGTTAAGCGGTTTTCACGTTAAACATTTTAGAATGTCCCTTGGCGACGCGTCATGCAGCCACACTATGACAGGTATCGCGTTTATTTCGTTTTTCCTTTTTTATTCAAAATATTCACAAACTTTTTAACTTATATCATGAATTATATGATATATTCCGATTGTCAAATATGTGGAAGTGAATGTGTTTTGTTGTTTAACACCTTTATAATGATCATGTTAGTTAAAACAGAGGATCTGTTGGATTTACATCACGTAAATTCATCAATTTTTCCCGAAATACATAAACGTAAGTGGCTGGTAAACTGGGAGAAGAGAGTAAACTTTATTGTTTCTTAATCATAATGTATCTGATATGAATAAAAAAACTTCGTCAAATTATAATTGAAAGGATCGCATTTGGGGGGTGAAGGGGGGGGACAAATTGAAACTGAGGGAGCGATGCCCCCTTTTGCCCCCTCGTGGTGCCGGGCCTGCCTAGAGCTTTAATTAGATCAACATCATATTAGATCAGTCTAATCTAAAGGCCTTTGTGATGTTAAATTGCAAAAATCTTGATTTTTCACTGAAGGGCATGTCCGTGGTGGCCTGACAAAATTAGATGTTTCTCCATGAAACAGGAAGTTGTTGTAACTCGGGCATACAATTTCCGATATGACTCAAATTTCACATGTTTTATTAGAGTCCTGGCCTGAAGACGTCTACATGACAATATTCAGTTACAGTCAAAGCGCCACCTGTTGGCAGCAGGAAGTGTGGCACTTTGAAATGACTGATATAATTTTCCTGTATTTACTCAAGTACATGCATGTCGCCCACTGTTCAACAGGTGGCGGTGAGCCCCCGGTGCGAGGGCCCTTTCATCGCTGCTTGCAGCTTTATTTTTTGTTTTGTTTTTGCACAAAAAAGTATTCTCATCACTTCATAACATTAAGGTTGAACCACTGCACTTACATGGACTATTTTAATGATGTCTTTACTACCTTTCTGGGCCTTGAAAGTGCAATAACGTTGCTGCCTATGTGTGGTTCAGAAACCTCTCGGATTTTATCAAAAATATCTTAATTTGTGCTCCGAAGATGAACGAAGGTCTTAATGGGTTTGGAACGACATGAGAGTGAGTAATTTCAGTTTTGGGTGAACTAACCCTTTAAGCATATTAAGAACCTTCCATTGGAAGAACATATTGTTTTAATGATTGAAAAAGAGGATTGTAAGAATATCGGAGTCTGTTTGAGGTCAGTGGGTTGCTTCCAGCTAGACAGCCAGAGATCATGGAAATAATGAGAGTTTTGACATCACGACTCTCTCCCCCCCTATTCCAGAACTTTTCCTCTTTATTGGTCTCTTTTGTAGCAATTTAGCTGGTGAAATATGGAATATCTGATCATCTTTTAATTCATTTTCCACCTCACACTGCTCAAACTCTTTGCTTGCCTCACAATCTTCTTGCCCCCTTCTCCTTCATAAGCAGGTGTCTGCCTGGCTATATGTCTGATAGTCCGTTGTGTTTATTATCAAGGTGAAGAGTTAGAAAGACATTGATAGCCCTGGAATCTTCATTAAGGGATCTGATCATCCCATTTAGAAAGCCAACATTGCCTATACTTTCCACTGATGGCCGTGCATACACTTAAAGTAGATTTTTTTTAGGATCATTCCATGACTTCCCATATTCTCCGTGTACAAGCAAACAGACAAGTGGCCGCAAGGGAATTTAATGTAATTTTAAAGAAAAACATTTTTCCTCTTCAAAGACAATAAAGCATGTTTTCGGTGTAATCACAGGATGGCCAGATTTCCTGTCTGTGAGCAGGATATGTTATTGTTAAAACTATTTTTGCCACAAGTTACAAATAACACAGATCTTGATCATTTTCATCTGCATTTCTGCCTCAACAGCATTTTTTGTTTTGTTTTGTTTTATCAGAGAGCCAAAGTAAATTTTAAAGTCCTGTTGTAAATGAAAAAGCAGATCATAAGCACTTTCTGAGCTTGCTATCTTCTTCCTGCCTTTTCATATTATGTTATGTTGAATTCCACAAAACCCGCAACATTCCATTCATGGCTGTACATATTATGTTCAACGCAGACCATTTTAAGATATCTGTTTTGCAAGAAAACAAATGTTGCTGGACTTTACCCTGTCATTTTTCTCCTTGTTTTGAAATATGGATAACTGGAACTTATTAAATGTTCTCTAAGATGTGGCTTTGTCTTCAAACCATCTGCTTCACAATGTTAAACGGGCTGAATAAAACAACAAAGGAGTCTATGCGTTGTATCCTGCAGACATGTGACTACACTGTCTAATTCAAGACTGAGACAGCTTAGACGGTCTGAGCCCTTGCCAAAATCTCCTTGAAGGAAACGGGCTAGCTTGGCAAGATGGAAAACTTTAATGGTAATTGAGTCACCTTTTCTCAAGGTGAAATTTCCTTGGGAATACATTCTGCTGAATTCGTTTACCATGTGGTCTTCATGACTAATAGTTTCAGGATGTCTAACGAATGATGAGTGGCTGCTGCCTCCTGCTCAGAGGCCGCTGTAGGGTCGGCCTCGCTCGAAAGCCTTGCCGCTTTGAGTCAATAAACAAACGATGGAACCTATTAAATCCGTACGAACATATTGAATGAACTCAACACCTTGTTTTTATAAAGCTCATTATCACTGGATGACACATACTGCCTCAAGGTAACGTATGTCTAAGGTATGTGTGAGGTAAAGGAGCTAAAGGCCACAACAAAGCAGATTAGATTTTTTTAATCCCTTTTAGACATATCACGGCCAACTTCAGAACGATATAGCCTACATCAGCAGTTTTCAAACTGTGGAACATGACTTGTGATGCTCTGATGGGTCACGGAATGTGTGAGATGTGTTCATGCAAGTATTATAAGTTCTCAAATTCAATGAACAAGTTTGTTGATGGGCATAATTTGTATTTACATTTTTCTGCATGACTCATAATACTCAAATCACTGCGGTGTTTCTTCCTTTCAGAGGCAACGTTACTCACATGCAGCAGCACACAAAAATACAGCAGCCACATTTACATGAATACTTTCTGTTTCGATTGTAATGCAATGCTCCATGTAAACACATCTAGTGAGACAGCTGTTATCCAATTCGCTAACAAATGACTCTTTTAATTGGTTATTTATTGAATTGTTCATAGGGATTCCCGAACTCAGGTTTAAAATCTTCTAATTAATGCTTCACTGAATAAACTCACAGAATCCGTCAGATTGGCTTCTGAATAAAAGTACTGCTCACTTAGGCTACTGAACTGCACGGTCAATGTATTATTATATATACACTGATCAAGCATAACATTATGACCACCTTCCTAATATTGTGTTGGTCCCACTTTTGCTGCCAAAACAGCCCTGACCCATCGAGGAATGGACTCCTCTAGACCCCTGAAGGTGTGCTGTGGTATCTGGCACCAAGATGTTAGCAGCAGATCCTTTAAGTCCCGTAAGTTGTGAGGTGGGGCCTCCATGGATCGGACTTGTTTGTTCAGCACATCCCACAGATGCTCGATTGGATTGAGATCTGGGGAATTTGGAGGCCAAGTCAACACCTCAAACTCGTTGTTGTGCTCCTCAAACCATTCCTGAACCATTTTTGCTTTGTGGCAGGGTGCATTATCCTGCTGAAAGAGGCCACAGCCACCAGGGAATACCGTTTCCATGAAAGGGTGTACATGGTCTGCAACAATGCTTAGGTAGGTAGTACGTGTCAAAGTAACATCCACATGGATGGCAGGACACAAGGTTTCCCAGCAGAACATTGCCCAAAGCTTCACACTGCCTCTGCCGGCTTGCCTTCTTCCCATAGTGCATCCTGGTGCCATGTGTTCCCCAGGTAAGCGAAGCACATGTACCCGGCCATCCACGTGATGTAAAAGAAAACGTGAATCATCAGACCAGGCCACCTTCTTCCATTGCTCCGTGGTCCAGTTCTGATGCTCACGTGCCCACTGTTGGCGCTTTCGGCGGTGGACAGGGGTCAGCATGGGCACCCTGACTGGTCTGTGGCTATGCAGCCCCATACACAACAAACTGCGATGCACTGTGTATTCTGACACCTTTCTATCAGAACCAGCATTAACTTCTTGAGCAATCTGAGATACAGTAGATCGGACCACACGGGCCAGCCTTCACTCCCCACGTGCATCAATGAGCCTTGGCTGCCCATGACCCTGTCGCCGGGTCACCACTGTTCCTTCTTAGGACCACTTTTGATAGACACTGACCACTGCAGACCGGGAACACCCCACAAGAGCTGCAGTTTTGGAGATGCTCTGAAATTTTGTTCTAAACCATTCATGGTGGGTCTCAAGATTTATTAACTCTCTATGTGGGTCCGAGCATGAAAAAGTGTTCAAACATTAGAGTGTGCTACTAACAACACCAAGGTCATGGGTTCAATTCCCAGGGAATGCATGAACTAATAAAATGTGTGTGCAATGTTGATTTTGATAAAAGTGTCTGCCTGATGTAAAAAACTATGGAAAACCTAATCTATATCACTCACAGTACCACCGGGGGTTTCCAGATCGATTTTATTAACCCTTACACCTCACCTGGTGTCCTTTACTGCTCCTTGTATGGTCCAAGTGTGTGTAGACAGTTATGTTATTGCATAATAGGTATGAGGGGAAAAAAATAACATGGGATTAGTTAAGCTGCTGTTAAATACTAAGGGACTGCATTCGATGGCAGTGAGTCAAGAATTTTTCAAACAGTAGAGGGTTTTAAAAGGAGTCTGCTTAGAGACTAGCAGTAGCAGAAGAAACATGTCATCTCAACATAGTGATACTTCTGTTAGCAATGTAACCCGACACTAAGCCTGCCAAGCACTCTTATCCCAAGAGGACCAATGAGATATTTTGAGGACTTCAGGATCATAGACTACCAGCAGACACCAAACACTTGAGTTTTTCTTTATGTCTTGGCCTTTACAAACTATTTTGGATTGTCTAGGCCATAGTCAGGTTGTGATATTCAGAGAGACGTCTGCAATTTGATTCTTTTCATAAAGCATCACTGCTGAAGACTCCACAACAAAGACCTCGACCACAGCAGGGAAGAACGCTTTGAGGAATGTGAAGGTTTCTCAATCTAAGTAAGCAAATCTACAGAGAGAATGAACAGATGCTATCTAGATCAGTTGCAACGGGGCCAGCATATGCTATGCACATCAGTTAGGAGAGGGGCTGAGGTAATAAAGAAACTAGAAGTCATTGCAGACCTTCATACCTGGCTTGAGGACCTGAGTGAGATGGTTTTATAGATCAAAGCCTCCTACAGTCACAAACTACAATTGAAAAACCAGAGAGAGAGAGATGGAGGAGGCCCAGCATAAATGGCTAGTTTTTAAGTCTAAAGAATAAAAACTGGGGAGAAAAAAAGGAGAAGAAAACAAATGTTCAGAGTTCTGTAAAAGTTAGTTTGCTCTCAAGAATCTGATGCAGTAGGGGAAAATGACATGGTTATCATGGATAAAGTAGTGAAAAAAGAAGAGTTATTGGTTTATTCTCGCAGTAGGTCACATATGTGTGTTTTATTGACATTTTATCAAAGAAGTAACCATGATGATTCAATTTGAACTAATAAAGGAAAAGTGTATACGTAGCACTACAATGTTGGCTACAACCTCTGACTTGGAACAACTGATGACAGAATGAAATATAGGCTCGGCCTGTGTGCTGAATTAGAAAAAAATTACATAACAGCCCATAAGCTTTCAGTTTTTCCAAACTACTCTCCACCAACAGACATGTGTTGTATATTCCTGCAAACCCCTTAACACAGTTAAAACTACCCATTTGAATAAAAAAAGAAAAAGAAAAAAAAAACAGAGAGAGCACATCCCAAAACCACCCAAGAGTCACTGTAGTAGTATTTTCCTGTTTATATGTGAAGACCTCAGGAGCTAAAGGTCATCAGTGGTTAGAGAGGTTAGCATAGATTCCTACTAAATCAAATCTACTAGTGCAGACATCTCTAGTGGCTTTCTGATCTCTCAGAGGTTGTCGAGAAAATGGGAGACAGGATGTTAAAACAACCCCCCTTCCAAAATTACTAACCTCCATTTCCCAGCATTCCTCATCAGGATATTCCCTTAGGGACCATCACTTATGTGCATACATTGGGCAGGGTCCTTCATGCTCTGCTGGGGGCAAACATACAAACAACATCCTTTGTTAGTCATATAGAATCTGAAGCTTTGACAGTGGGATGTGGAATTGTGCCTTAGGCTAAACACTGTAGCTGAGTGGTACAATTTTTAGAAAAACAAACAAACAAAAACAAGTCTCTTTTGCTAAGGCTGATGAATGTCTTACCTAAAGAATACGCCATCACAGTAACAGTTCTCCGTTCATTCATTTCGAATTGGACAGACCCGAAAAATGAGCTGTTCAGTGAGTAATTTGTGAACTTAAGTGTTAATTCTACTCAAAATTAAAATTCTGCCATTAATTACTCACCCTTATGTCGTTCCAAATCTGTAAGACTTTTGTTCATCTTCATAATACAAATGAAGATATTTTTTGATGAAATCTGAGAGCTTTCTGTCCATAGACAGCCATAAAGAGATCGTAAAACTAATCCATATGAATTAAGCGGTTTAGTCCAAAATGTTCTGGAGAGACACGATCTCTTTATATGATCAGATTGAATTTAGGCTTTTATTCACATAAACATTCATCAACTCACAAACCAACGGAAGCTCAAGCATGTTCACTTGATGTGTGAGAACCAAAGAGGTTCATTCTCGTGTGTTATGCAGCACGTTTAATCTTCCGCAAGAGGTTTGTTCTAATGCGTCTAGCAGGTTCAGTTGAGCTTCTGGTTTAGTTCGCTGATCAAAGTTTATATGTAAATAAAAGCCTAAATTAAATCTGTTCATCATATAAAGCGATCGAGTCTCTTCAAAAAATTGAGTAAATCAATTAATATGGATTATTTTTACGATCTCTATATGAACTTTTTGAAGCGTCAACTTGGTAGTTGCGTAGCTGTCAATGGAGGGACAGAAAGCTCTCAGATTTCATCAAAAAAAAATCTTCATTTGTGTTCCAAAGAGGAACGAAAGTCTTATGGGTGTGGAACGACATGAGGGTGAGTAGCCTAATGAATGACAGAATTTAAATTTTTGGGTGAACTAACCCTTTTGTAAGCACTCTGAACGTGACGGAGTGAGTCTGAATCAAACCGCTAAATAACTCAGGAGCGAGTTCGAGGCTGTTTCGTGAATCTTTTTGGCGGATTCACTAAAAAGAACCGGTTCACAAGAGTCAATTGTTCACGAATCGGACATCACAGTTCGTGCTGTGTTTATTGTTGCGGGGTTTATGACATGATGACATCTGACCGTTCCGCATTTGGACAACAAAGCTTGTAGCTAATAGCGACTAGATTTTTAATTACTGTCACACATTTTTTTTTTTTTTTTTCATGAACCAGAATAACATAGCCTAATCATCTGGTAAATACAGTGGTTCCCAAATGGTGGATGGCTGTCAAATCTTGTTCACTTTTAACATTCAACGCGACAACCAACGAACGCTTATGAAAACAAAAGAAATGTTCTCACGTGCGGACCAGATTCACATATGTGAGTGACAGGAATAAGACCTAAATTACGGCTTGTTTTTCAAATAAATTAACCGAATGAATTCAGAAGACTTTAAATAACGCACACGAATCACGTGGACAACCTGTCATCGTCGTGTTTCACGGAGGAAAACGCTGTACTGGTCTGGAGAGACATGTGAGTAAACAATTAGGCCGCCTTCTTCTTCTTGATTTTTATGGCGGTTGGCATAAACAAAAGTAGGCTATATCGTGCGCACGATTTGGGTCATTTAGTATTTATTAATTTATTTTTGTGATATTGCAAGTGCCATATTTGTAGTGTAGCCTCCTTGTGTTTTTTTTTTATATATATATTTTTTATTTTGTAACAGAAATTATACAGGAAATAGGCCTAACAATAATGTATGCCTTCAAACAAAGTCCAATAGAAGAGAGCGCATCTTAGGAAAAAGTATACAGTGAAGGTGAATGCTCTATGGTCTAGACTCTAGGGTTTGTAATAGTCCATCAAAGAAAACTTTAGGATGACCATGGCACTCTTTCAAATTAAAAAGCCTTTATTATCAGATGGCAACAGGTGAAAGCAGTATCACCTCACCTGTTGCTGAGTTTGTTGTGTTGCTCTCCCTAAGGAAAACATGGGCCGAAACACGTTTGAGAGTTTTCAGATTTTTTGTATGTAGCCATCTGCTAATAAAGGCTTTTTAATTTGAAAGAGTGCCATGGTCATCCTAAATGTTTTCTTTGATGCAATAATGTAGGCATATTTACAAAAAGTTTTTTATATTTTACCCTCATGATGTAGCATGAGAGATTTATAAGCAATTTTTTGCAGACCGGTCATTTTTGACCGGGAACATCACAAGTGTTATAGGGTTTTCAACACAGCACAATTCTGTTATTCATCAGGGGAAAAAAAGTATAAAACTGAAAGAAAATGCAGGAAATCAGAGCTGTTTTTCAATAAAATGTAGGGCATCACTAAACAAAAGTAAATGTGTTGTGTTTAATATACGCCTCCTAGGCTTAAATCATTGAAAGGCATAGGCCTAACAGAGAGAAAGCATATATCTTGTATAAATAGCTTCTACTGAGGTTGTATCCACATGATAAAATCTCTAGTCTGCACTCTTCTGACCGAGGTCAGGAACTGACCCTTTGCAACACTCATGACTATTATTTATTTGTGTTGAAATCATAGTCAGGGGAGAGGGCCAATCTGATATAAGTGTTTCCTTTGGGGACTGACCATAGGATGCCTGTCTGAAAGCTGTGCACACTCTGAATTGGCAGTTGAACTTATGTGGCTGTGATCATCACCAGTTATCACTTTAATAGTATTACAGAGCTTTTAAGGGTGCATATAGATTAGATTACTATCATATTCTACAAACAAAGCTATAATTACAAAACGGTTCTCAATTGACCATGATAGACTGTGTGAACTTGTGTGAACTTCAAGCTGTACATATTTGACTGCTGAAATGAAGTGAATTTGGCAATACAATCAGTCTGTTTTACTGACAGTCGTTTCTCAAAGTGGTGGAAAAAATTGTTCAGCTGAATCGGTTTCAATGTGCTTGTCATAGAAAAGTTCCAAGCTATGAAACACAAGAGCAGTTGCTTGGTGCTTTAAGCATCTAGTCTTTCTGATCTTCATTTAGGAAGCCTTATCTTGCAGAGGCAAAGATGCAAATCTCAACATTTAATGTGGAAATGCAGGCAGATGTGCCCTCAGACTAGACTGGTTTAACATCTGGAGAATTGAGGAGAAAAAAATGGCCCATGTAGATTAGTGTGTCTGGGGGGTTACCTAAACAAAACCCAAATTTGCCTATTTTGCTGAATTTTCCTTTTCTCATTTCTCTTCGAAAGAATTCATCCATGTTTTTACAGCATTCATCTGTGGTGCTTCTTTTGTCTCTTCCGTGTCAATATTTATGAGATTATTCTGTTATTTTATCCATTTACAATGAGGTATTTGGGAATTTTACTTTGGTCAAGTATGTTTGAGTTCGAAAGACCACACCAGGACAGACTTGTTTAAATTGGAATAGGTAAGTGAGATTTTTGGGATGTATTTCAGAAAGGTTTATTATTTGGTTTAGAGAAATAAATGTAAAAGAGTTTGTGGGGACAAAGAGCAGGGTTATTTCAAGTGGAGTTCTGTAATCGAAACCGAAATGACATGTATGAAAAGGCCTGAAGCAATGAAGAAAACTGCTTAAGCTGCCTGACTGTTGAATCGCTAACGTCTGTGCTGGTGAAGGTTACTGATAGTAATCTCTGATATTCATGTGCTCATTGTGGATCAATGTCTCAAAAATAAAAAAACATATCGACAACTGGAGGTATCTGTATCTCATGAGGGTCTGAGTTCAAATTGGAGAACATTAAGTTGTGGTCTTGGACAAACACTTCTCTTCTGTCTTGAAGGGGGAAGCCTAGAACCTTTGTGGTTTAGTGGCTCCATGCAATTGAGAAGAAGGCAGTGACCACTGTGAGAAAACCTCTACATATTCTCACGTTTTTAAACCTTGATTCAGTCCAATAGCAATCTGAGCTCAGCTGGCACTTCTGCTTTTATTATGCTTATTAGTTTTATATGGAAGTTTTAAAAGGCCATGCACATTTTTTTCTATCATGATTTGTCATGATCATGACCTAATTTTCTCGAAATTTTGAGAACTTAAAAGTTGTTTTCCCTTGGTCTGGAGGTAACAACATTTTAAGCAATATATATTGCTTTGAAATAAAAATGACTTATCCATGATATGGCAGTATATTTTTATTTGCATAGTTATAGAATGTTCGACAGGTGAATGTTGAGTGACATACAAGTTGATATTACAAGAAAACTTTTCTGTTGAGATCATGAGAAAATTAAAACAAGGCACAAAATGATGCATGGCCTCTTAAAGGGATAGTTCACCCAAAAATGAAAATTTGATGTTTATCTGCTTACCCCCAGGCAGTGGTGTAGTCTACGTGATACGCAGGTATACGCCGTATACCCACTAGGAATGTTCAAGGATTTCCGTATACCCACTTAAAAAGCGCGAGGATATGTAACCATCCAATAAATCACAAAATATGATTTGTGGTTTGTTGCTTTTGACATGAAACAAAGTCTCATATTTCTCAAAGTCTCAAGTTTCATATTTTGCCCATTTTACTTAGGAATAAAAAAAAACATAAATACCGTTTTGGCGCTCTTTAATGTGATCATGACAGATCGCAGTAGCAGTTCAAGAGAAGCTGCAGCCTGACGCGCACGTGAACTGATCCTCTCCTCCGCTTTAAGTTACCAGTTACAGCGCGAAATAAACATGAATGAACATCTCAAGGTATGATAAACGATACACTACAACTTAACGAAATCCATATCATGTCTCGTATAATCGCTTAATTAGTGTTTAAACCGCGGAAAGACGTTAATAACAGCTTGTAAACAATGTCACGTAACGTCACATTTACCTCAGAACAAACATATTCAGTGATCATAAACTCGTTAGTCAGCTAGAAAAATGAACTCTAGAGAGGAGCATTTAGTTAAATATATACACCATATAACATATTAACTATAATTTTTAATGTTCTTCAATAGCCTATATTATGCATGTTGAATAAATCCATCAAGTTGACAGCCACCATTTAAATGTTTATATTTCAAAAAACGAATTGGAGTAGAAATAAATTTAAAGTTAGGCCTTTTATAACTTTATTATTATAAAAATTTCCTTAAGTGTAATTTAAGTTTGTCAAATCAGTTCATTTTAACCTTCAATAACCAACTGATTCCCATGTATATTTTACAGCATTAGTTGAGATTTTTTTTCTTGAGAAATTTTGCCATGTACTGTACCTGATATACAGTATATCTAAAATAACTGATATTGACTCGAATTGCAAGTTAGTGAATTGAAATGCATAACTATGATGACAGACTGGCAGGAAATGGTGCAAAACAGAAAACAAAGTCCAAACAGGGTGATATTGTGACGTACTGATAAGCTTCATCTTTCCATTATTGTCACACTCTAAAAAATGCTGGGTTAAAGTTGGGTTGAAAATGGACAAACCCAGCGAGTGGGTTGTTTTAACCCAGCAGTTGGGTAGTTTTATTTAACCCAACTATTGTTTAAAAATGACTATATGGCTGGCTTAAAATGAACCCATAGGTTGGAAATTGAAAATCAGACACATAATTATATATAATTATGTGTCTATTATAATAGAGGCAACAATAATAATCAAAAAGGGGAACATTTATTAATAAACGATTTAATAAATGTTTATTGTTTAACTATTATATTTAATATTAATAAATGTTAATTTCCAACATATTTTGGGTTCATTTTAAGCAAGCAATATAGCAATTTTTACACAATAGTTGGGTTAAATAAAACTACCCAGCAGGTTGCGCAAACATTTAACCCAACCGCTGGGTTTGTCCATTTTCAACCCAACTTGGGTTGTTTTTAACCAAACATTTTTTAGAGAGTAATAATAGTTGCAACTTGCACTCTTAAATGTGCATTGAAACTTGCCAGCTGATAAAATATGCTCCAGGGACCATATTCATATAACATCTCAGGCTATCTTAAGTGGCTGAATTAGATGGTGATTGACACTAAACAGTAGAAAATCAGTCCAGAGTCTCTTCAGCTGTAAATGCCATTGGCTGGTAAAGTCTTATGTTGATTATAATAAATTGACATGTTGATAAAACACTCATAAGCAGTCTTTCAGAATGCTCTCAATTACATATAGTCTAGATCAGATGCATACTACATGCATTAGTGAGTGTGGCCGTGCTTATGGGGTGTCGCTCTGGGACAGGTAAGTATGAGGCTGGGAGGGAAAAATCACAGTATACTCACTACAAAAAACTAGACTACACCACTGCCCCCAGGGCATCCAAGATGTAGGTGACTTTGTCAGTAGAACACAAATGATGATTTTTATAATGCATGGCAATGGTAACAAAATCTATGAGAGTAAAAAAGACATTCACAGACAAATCCAAATTAAACCCTGCGGCTCGTGATGACACATTGATGTCCTAAGACACGAAACGATCGGTTTGTGTGAGAAACCGAACAGTATTTATACCATTTTTTACCTTAATACACCACTATGTCCAACTGCCTTGCACACGCACGGCATCCGGTGCGTGAGGTGTGTACGCGCTCTGGCGTAGTTTACGCAAGCGCCGGAAGTGAACTCTCGCGCGTATACATCACTCATTGTTTACACAGTGCACAAACATTGTAGGTACAACGGCTAATCAAAATGGTACTTGCGCTTATCCGGATTGTTCAAACCGACTTAAAACTAAAAGATTATGTTCTCTCGCGCGAACTCATTCGGGAGGGGTGACTTTCCACATATTCCCAACTTCTGAGCCTGCTCGCCTGAAGTTATGGTTGATTGCTCTTCAGCTGGATATCAACACACCCATCAACGTACTAAAGTTGTTGAGGGTCTGCAGCGATCATTTTTCCCCTGATGATTTTACATACCCAGGAGAGGATCACGTACAACTTAAACCATCAGCTGTGCCTATGGTTTTTCCACATCCAACTAAAGTATGTGAACAAGATCTTTGTATGTGTCCTTTTAATTTGTAAAGCTGCCCTTACGAAAAGTAACAAAATAAAGTTTTGATGTAATAAAACCATGTTTTTTTAGTGGTTTACTTCCATTTGTATAACAACTGTTGTACTACAGGCACCATGTTTAAACTACGCCAGAGCGCGTACACACCTCACACACCGGATGCCATGCGCGTGCTCAAGGCAGTTGGACGTAGTAGTGTATTAAGGTAAAAATGATATAAATACTGTTCGGTTTCTCGCACAAACCGATCGTTTCGTGTCTTAGGACATCAATGTGTCGTCACGAGCCGCAGGGTTTAATTTGGATTTGTCTGTGCTTGTTTTTTTTTTATTCTCATAGATTTTGTTACCATTGCCATGCATTATACGACTGACAGACTGCAACGGTTGGAGTTAAAAATCATCATTTGTGTTCTACTGAAGAAACAAAGTCACCTACATCTTGGATGCCCTGAGGGTAAGCAGATAAACATCAAATTTTCATTTTTGGGTGAACTATCCCTTTAAGTGCTTTTCACACTTGAAATAGTTAAAGGGTTAGTTCACCCCAAAATGAAAATTCTGTTATTAACTACTCGCACTCATGACGTTTTACGCCCGTAAGACTTTCGTTCTTCTTCGGAAGGAATGCTGTCAGATTTCCTTCCATTGGCTGCCTTTGCAACTTCCAATTTGATGCCTCAAAAACTTCATAAATAGATCGGAAAACTAATCCATATGAATCAAGTGGTTTAGTCCAAATTTTCTGAAGAGAATCGATCACTTGTTAGGACGAACAGATTTAATTTAGGCTTTTACTCGCAGGTAAACATTGATCAGCGAGCACAAAGCTCACCGAACCTGCTACATGCGCGAGAACAAACCTCTTCTGGAAGCTCAAACATGCTGCTTAACACATTGGTTACTAAACCACTCGATCCATATGGATTAGTTTTCCGATCACTTTATAAAGTTTCTGAAGCGTCAAAGTGGAAGTTGCAAAGGCAGTCATAAAGAAGGAGCATTCTGTCATCTTAATTTGTCTTCTGAAGAAGAACGAAAGTCTTACAGGTGTGGAATGACGAAGGTGAGTAATTAATGACAGAATTTTCATTTTAGGGTGAACTAACCCTTTAACCCTGCACTGTAAAAAAGAATTTTTGGTTTAACTTAAAGTAAGTTACCTGGTTGCCTTAATTTTGTGTTCATTGAAATTAAAAATTTGAGTTAATAAAATGAAGGCAATTGGTTTAATCAACAGAAACTCAAAATATGATGTTATCTGAACCACGTTAATTATTTAAGTTGATTTGACAGAAGAAAAAATGTTGTGATAACATATCATGAAAATATTTTTTTACAATGTGGGTCATTCTAAATACTGGGTAAACAGAATCCTGGGTTATCTTGCTTCACGTTTCACATTGCTCATAATTTATCTGGGGTTAACAATTAATCCTGGGTATTTAATATAACGGTCTATTCTTTACTCAAATTGTCGCGTTTTCTGTCAGCATTTGAAATTTTTCCTCTCAAACGCTGAATTTTCTGTTTATATACAATGCGCAGCGTTTCCGTGACTGTCCAAAGCAGGCAAATATGAGTACGCAATTCGTTGTCTGTTGGTAAGCGTCTAGCTGTAACATTCTAACACCGCATCGTTTCACACTGCAAGTTTGGCACTGCAATTCGGGGTTAACACTACAAAAGCAGTGCTAAACCTGCTCCGGAGCAGGGTTTCATAACCCCAGGTAAAAAGCGGTGCTAACCACACTTCTAAATTACAAGTGTGAAACGTTCTACGGAGCCCCGGACATGACATGCAGGAAAAAAATAGTAGGCTAAATCGTTCCCTCGATTTACTAAAACGTGCGCACGATTTACTATTTCGACCCCCCGATTTATAAATCATGTGCATGATTTAGTAAATCGAGGGAACGAATTAGTAAATCGTGCGCACGATTAAAATTTTTTTTCTTGCATGTCATGTGCGGGGCTCCGTAACGTTCCTTTACCCGGGGTTAAAAGCGGTGTTTAGAACGACGATAACCCAGGGTTAAGCGCAGTGTGAAAAGCCCTATATTAGAGTTTTATTTTTGTAGTTTTGCACAGAAAAAAAAAAACATTTTCACATTTTTACAATGGTCAGTAAAGGAAAATATTATGCTAAAAAAGACCAGTGTTTTTTAAACATTTGCTATCAAACCATTTTCTCCTCATTAACTTCAAATAAATAACAAATGACGTTGAATAAAACCTGCATATTCTCTAATGTTTGGTTGCTTTCCATTGTGTAAATGAATTTAAATGCACAAGTACAGCTTGGTTATGGTGATGAGACGGAACAGGCAATACAAATTAAGTTAAATATTTTTAAACCATTCCTTCAAAAGAATTTTATATAAAGTATTATGCTAAATTAATTTAAAATCAAAAGAAAAACAGTCTAAGCAGCTGTGCAAAAATTAACCACACAAGAAAGGAAAAATGAGAAAATCTGTATCCCAGGATGAAGTTTTCAGGTTGGATGGATGGATGGATTTGTGATGGTGATTGTTGTAGTGATTGGATGAGTAAGTGGAGGATGGGGGGGCTGGGGGAGGACTTGTTGGCAGGGTCACAAACTATTTCCTTAAACAGTTTTATGAAAACCATACGGCACAAGGGAAAACCACAGGCCGAATCTCCCCCCACCACTCAGCGCACTCATTACCCGCCCCTCTCTTCTAATAACAAACGTCTATACCCTCCTCCTCTGTCTCTCTGCTGCAGACAGACTGCAGACAAAAGTCATCTCTTTAAGCATAGAGACCAGAGGTTTGAAAGAGCTCATAGGTAAATTTAAACATTTGATTAGGTGAGTGGGGAAAAAAAAACTGCAGACAAGTAAGATAACAGACAAAACAAGAATTATCTCAGCTGCAAAAAAAAAAAAAAAAAAACACAGTTATGGGAATCAGGACTGTTAGAAAATGCTGTGCTGCATATCCCTGTCTTTTCTTTGTTCTTCTATATTTGTATTGGTCTAAGGGAGTCATGGGACAAAGCTTGCAGGAGCAGGATGGCGTGTGCAATGCTGAGGGATGCTATTCTATTCATCTCCAGCGCAAGACGTTCCGGGAGTCCTGGAGGACCTGCAAGGATAAAGGGGGGAACCTGGCTACTATGAAAGGACCAGAAGAAGCTTCTTTGATTCATGACCTCCTATCGTCAGGGGACAGGCGTGGCTCCCGACCCAGAATCAGGCTGTGGATTGGCCTTCAGCGTCAGCCTCGGCAGTGCTCGGCCGCGCGTCCTTTGAGGGGCTTTACCTGGATCACTGGGGATCAGGAAACACAGTATACAAACTGGCAACGTGATGACTTACCCAGTGCTTGCGCTGCTCATCGTTGTGTGGTCATTACCTACAACACGGCTGACAAAAGTGGCAACGACCAGTACAACTTCAAATGGCTCGATGGGTCTTGTGCAGTGGCCGTGGAAGGATTCCTCTGTCGCTACACCTACCAAGGGATGTGCCCAGCTCTTCAAAAAGAAGGAGGGGGTCCTGCACTGTACACCACCCCGTTTGAACTGGCAAGTACTGCTCTTACTCACATCCCTTTCGGCTCTGTGGCAACTCTTCCTTGTCCCGACAACGAGAAGGAAGACCAGTCAGTTCTGTGCATGCTGAGAGAGGACGGGAGCATTGGCTGGTCGAAGGATGCACCGCTCTGCCTGAACACTCCAAGGGACTGGTGCGAACAGGACAATGGAGGATGCGAGCACTACTGCTTGAACTCGGATACCCATTACTACTGTGAGTGCTCAGAGAATTATGTTCTGGCAGAGGATGGAAAGACCTGCCAGTTCTCGGATCCCTGCCACAGTGCCAACTGCGAGTTCGAGTGCGAGTCCACTCCTCAGGGACACCGCTGCAAGTGCCCCGATGGGTACCTCCTGTCGGGTGATGGTCATAGTTGTCTTGATATAGATGAGTGCTTGCAGAAACCATGTCCGCAGGAATGCGTCAATGCACCTGGTACATTTGAGTGTAGATGCAACGAGGGCTACCTTCCGTCTGAGTTCGGAGAATGTGTGGACATAGACGAATGCATGGAAGGAAAGTGCGATCATTTGTGTGAGAACTCTCCTGGTTCCTACACGTGCCGCTGTCACGAGGGATTCTCTCCCCTCAGAGAAGATCCAGATCAATGCGAAGATATCGATGAGTGTAATACTCCAGACATTTGCGATCAGGTGTGCAGAAATTACGAAGGTGGATTTGAGTGTCTTTGTGAGGAGGGTTATATGTTGCAAGAGGACAACTATTACTGTCGGCCAGTCGAAGAGGATGAACACATGATTGGCGAATCATCTGATGCAACTCTGAATGATCCCAGCTTGCCTGAACTGGTGACAGATGCCAGCCCTCTGGAGTGGCTAACAAATACCCCAAGCTTGGAATGGCATCCGACTTACCTGAGCTGGTTTACAGAGAAGACCCAGGAAGGAGATGTAACTACACAGGAACCTGATTTAAATGAGCATGCATCCTCAAACTCACCTTCATCTAACTTTTTGATGGATATTACAACTTCAGCTGATTCAAATGAAGAGGATGCACATGAGGAGGAAATATCAATAGCAACTGGTGATACAGTAGATGTAAGGACTTCAGGAGACAAAGGACCCTCAATGACTTTGACATCTGCGCCTAAGAGAAAATGGGATTTTGTCATGCTTACTCCTAAAACATCACAAATACCAGAAGATACATCAGGAACAGAACAGCGTCCAGGTGACAGGAAGAAACCCGACAAAAGCTGGCTGCTTGTGGCACTGTTGGTATCACTATGTGTCTTTATTGTGGTCATGTTGGCATTAGGCATAGTTTATTGCACAAGTTGTGCTGTAGAGCCACGGAGCAAAAGCGTGACAGACTGTTACCGCTGGACCACCGCCTCCAAGCCTGAAAAGTCAAGCACAGCAAAATCTCGAGCTTGAGTAATGTACATTGACTTTTTTTTTTTTTTTTTTTAAAAGAGCAGCAATGACCCTGGACTTCGTCAAGCTGTTTTGGTGTGATCACACTGTCACTTTGGTATTCTGTAGGATCCTGTGGGACATAAGGGCAAAATAGTCACAATTTAACTTTCAGACATTGTTTTATACAATGAATAGGTTTTTAAAAAGCATCAACAATTCTTTCCTAATGGAGTGCAGCAGTAACCCCCAATATGTAAGAGACATTTTGTGGAAAGTGGAACATGGCAAACAGAATTTAGCATGCATCCCTTTTTCATATAAAACAATGAATGAGAATTTTTATGACGCCTACAAGTGAAAATAAAAATATAAAAAAAATCTGCAATTTAAATTTATTTGTTCCAGTCACAGTTTATGCAACAGCGCCCCCAACAGTGAGGTATGTAACTACAACTGTTTGTCCAGACTTTAGGTTGTTTCCAATCATTGACATTTACACACAAGGGATTAAACAGATCTGAGTGCATCTGAGTGCATCAACTTCATTTTATCCTGCACAAGTTATTTGACAAATGACTATAAAAGGACAGACCAGTAATAGCCATGAAACTTAAGAAACGGTTCAAGCACAAAACACTTACGCCTTTAGTGAAACAGTAAATTAAAGAATAAATTATAAAGTATGCTAATAAGATTTTTTTGTTGTTATTATTCCATAACAGTATATATCACATCCATGATAAACAATTGTTCCATCAACAATTAGTTTTCCACTGTATCCCAATATTCTCAATTTTGAAAGTGTTTATCCAAAAAAATTTTTTACTAGTGTTAAAATAAATGTTTCTTGGTGTCACTAATAAAATTTGATTAGCACTTTTAGCATCCCAATTTTAATTCAAGCCTGCTCTGGCAGTGAGAATGACTGCTGGTTTGGCCGTTTTGTGTTGTAAAGGCACAATCACGCCAGTAGCTGTCACTGTATGACATTTGAGTTATTGTCTTCTACAAACTAACATGATTTTAATAAAGCTGAACTTGCACTACGTTATAGTACAGTTTTTTTTTTTCCTAATCATACGTTGTTTTCAAAAAATTATACTTTGAACATGTTTGTAAAAGTGCTATGAGCCAATCAGAAAAATCAGGGTTTGTTTACTGCTTTAGGATTGTTGATGTCAAATGTGCAGTAGGATCATTATTATATAATGACTAACTTGATCAGCTGAAATATTTCTCTGAATGTAGGCTATTTAAAAATCTGTAATTAACAGTTACATAATGTAATTTGAATTTCTGTCTACATTTGGTCTATGGGAAGCTGATCCATCAAGGAAATTCTTTAAATTGATTGGTTGTAGAGACGTCAGTGGGATCCGTCAAGAAAATAAAAAATAAAATAAAAATAAATATTACAGAGATTTTATGAAAATAAAAACTGAAGGCGTCTGAGTGCCTGAGACGTCACTGACAAACTCCTGAAAAACACATTTTCCGACGAGGATGGGATTCGAACCCACGCGTGCAGAGCACAATGGATTAGCAGTCCATCGCCTTAACCACTCGGCCACCTCGTCATATAAATAAAACACTTTTGTTATTACCTTTAAAAATGACGTGTGTAAGTCATGTCGTACATTCAACTTAATTCTATTTTTTATGTTTTATTTTAATGTAGATACTAAAACGTTCAGCTACTGAATGATTATTGAAGCACCTTTGTCTCCATGATATGATGCTAAATCGCTATCACAACACTGTTCTAGTAAACACTAAACAGACATTAAAATGAGCAATTAGAAAAACGCATTCTAGAAAGAACGAAACTGCGTTCGAATACATTTGAGGAAACTGCTAATAAAGCAAATTAATCAAACTATTTCACTACAACAGACTAAACTCACAAACTAGCCGTTAGAGCCACTTACTGCCACCTGAAAGAGATAAAGACTATACAGCTTCATTTTGTTAACAATAGATAAAGACCTAACAATTGAAAGTATCACTTATTTTACTTTAAAAATGTGCGGAAAAACATTTAGCTTGACATTCGCGTTACCGTAGTTCCTTGCTGCCCTCTACTGGCCACACTGATATTACATTTATATAATAGTAACCATAGTATTTATTAGTATTATTATTATTATTATTTTTTTTTTTGTAAATGTTTACATCTTATCTGGACACTAGTTAGCTCCAGCAACTTCAAAACTTAAAAAAAACCCCGCTTCATTGTGTAATATTTATGATGTTTTCATACTTTTAATAATGTGTAGCTGAATAATATAATAGTAATCATAATAATAATTACCTTGTAAATGTATCTATCTATAATGTGGATCTCTCTGTCCACATCTGCAATCACTTACCATTTGAATCGAGGTTTACATAATTTAATGGTCTTAAATGTTTCTTACATTTACCAGTTGTCTGTTTACTAGATAAAGAACAGGAAACGTCTCAGGCCGACGTCAACCAATGAAACAGGCTTCTGTGGGATCGACCAATCACACAAGGAGTACTGGAGCCCTTCCCCGCGTCTCTGAACATGTGAAGTCTTGCCGCGAATTTCAAGCAGAAAACTGTTTAGGCGCGCACGGAAACGTTTAGCTGGTCTTAGAGACTTTTAAAAATATATATAAAACAAATCAAGTGGTTTGTTTATTTATTTAAATATTTTATACGATAATGGCTACTCCTCCCAAGAGATTTTGTTCAAGCCTCGACGCTGACCTCAGCTTCGAAAAAAGGGCATTGAAGGTCTCAATAGAGGGAAACATTGGTAAGTTGCTTTAATCAACGAAATAATATAACGTTACATAAATTAAAACGCTCCAAATATATTATATAAGTATTGTTAATAGCTTAGTTTTTTATATTAAATAAACGAGTAATATGCACGAGAGCTTTCTTGTTACTGTTACTGTAGTGCTGTTGGCGCCAAATACTATTTTCGTAGAGTGAGGCTTTATAATCATTGACTATGACTGAATTTTATATATATATATATATATATATATATATATATATATAATATTCATTGAAATCAAATAACCGTTGACAACTAAATGATGTTTCATTACATTGCAGAACCATGACAACCAGGCTAATGCTATTGTCATACATACTGTCATACTGCTATAATATTTGGTTTAAGCATCCTTCTGGCAATTAATGCAAAGATAAAAACATCTAGGAAAATGTTTTTATCTTTGATAATTATAAGACAACACAAATTATGCTTGTTTTGTTTTTTAAAACCTTTATGTCTGTAAAACAGCGGCAGGGAAGTCAACTTTAGTGCGCTTGCTAGAGCGGGCTTCAGAGGAATGGGAAGTCATACCAGAGCCCATTGGGAAGTGGTGCAATGTACAGACCACAGAGAATGAGTATGAGGTACAGTATGCTTGTATACAAGAGATATTATTAAGGAGTGTCTTCATGTTAATTTCAGTTCTTTTAATAAAATATCCCCTTCAAACCCTGTAGGAGCTCAGCACGTCCCAGAAGAGTGGAGGCAACCTGCTGCAGATGTTATATGACAAGCCCAGTCGCTGGTCTTACACTTTCCAGACCTACGCCTGCCTGAGTCGTGTCCGTTCACAGCTTCAGCCTCCTTCTGCCAAACTTCAGCAGGCAGAGAAACCAGTACAGTTCTTTGAGCGTTCTGTCTATAGTGATCGGTACGTACAAACAGCTTCTCTCAACAATTTAGAAAACAATAAAAAAGACAAAAGTAAAATGGTATTGAATTGAAACGTCTAATGTTTTTAATATTCCAGATATGTGTTTGCCTCCAACCTCTTTGAGTCTGGAGATCTGAATGAGACCGAGTGGGCCATCTACCAAGACTGGCATTCGTGGCTCCTCACTCAGTTTGAGTCCCAGATTGAGCTGGACGCCATGATCTATCTTCGTGCTAATCCAGAGGTATCTAGCAGTTCCTTATATTTTGATTGGATCACCTGTAGTAGTAAAAAAAGTAATGTATAGGTAAGGATAAAATGATTCATTGATTAAACGCATGATCTGCAGAGGTGTATGCAGCGTCTTCAGTTCCGAGGGCGAGAGGAGGAACAGGGGATTCCACTGGACTACCTGGAGAAGCTGCATTATAAGCACGAGTGTTGGCTGTACAACCGAACCACAAAGTTAGTGATCAACTTAATATGTGCTAAATAGAGTATTTCAGCTGTTTTCATTGTTTAATTATCTAAATGGATAATTTATCATATACAGGTTGGATTTTGAGTATCTTAAAGACCTGCCAGTACTGGTCCTGGATGTTAATGAGGATTTTAAAAATGACAGAATTAAGCAAGAAGGTGTAATTGACAAGGTACGTATATATGGGTCTGTGGACAAATGCCATCATTAAAGGGTTAGTTCCCCCAAAAATGAAAATTCGGTCATTAATTACTCACCCTCGTGTCGTTCCAAACCCGTAAGACCTTCGTTCATCTACGGAACACAAATTAAGATATTTCTGATGAAATCCGAGAGCTTTCTGACCCCCCCATAGACTGCAATGTTATTACTACATTCAAGGTCCAGAAAGTAGTAAAGACATTGTTAAAATAGTCCACGTGACTACAGTGGTTTAACCTTAATGTTATAAAGCGAAACTTTATTCAACAATTTTCCGTGTCAGTCTCCAATGCTTTTCACATTGTAAACATAGTGCAGCGCTTTTGGGTTCTACGTCAGAACGCCGTATTGCGCATGCATCGTGGTACTCACGTGAACAGCGACAGAGACTCGCAGAGTAGAGAAGAAATTGTTGAATATGTTGAATAAGTCGTTATTTTTGTGCACAAAAAGTATTCTTGTCGCTTCATGACATTAAGGTTGAATCACTGTAGTCACATGGACTAAACAATGTCTTTACTACCTTTCTGGACCTAAAAATGGTAATAACGTTGCAGTCTATGGGGAGGTCAGAAAACTCTCGGATTTCATCAAAAATATCTTAATTTGTGTTCTGAAGATGAACGAAAGTCTTACGGGTGTGGAACGACATGAGGGTGAGTAATTAATGAGAGAATTTTCATTTTTGGGTGAACTAACCCTTTAAGAGTTTTCACACTGGATGCGCAAGCAGAGCGGGAGCAGCACACGCCCATTGTGCTTTTACACTGGCAGAGTTTGTCACGCGCAGCTGAATCACAGCTTGTGTACTGCAAATACAGACGAGTATCTTCTATTATATCAAGCTTTTCCGGTGTTTTCCCCTGACCAGTCTGTCATGTGCTTTGATTTATGATGGGTAGCATACTCTGCTGCAATGCAGCAGTGTTCCTCTTCTACTGTCCCACACACATGACATGCTGTATATATGTAGTTTACATGATAAAAGTAATCTTACAGTTAGGATATACCTCTAGATTTAATCATTTAAATGGGCCTTTGAAGTTTGGGCAAAAACTCCTGGCAATGATGTGTGCAGAAAGAAATTTATAGAGGTTTGGAACAACTCGAGGGTGAGTAAATGACAGAATTTTCATTTTTTGTGAGCTTCCCTTTAACATGGGTGCTGAAAATATGCGCTGCTTTTACGCATCCAGTGTGAAACAGGGATAACAGTGTTTTAGAATTGCCATGTTTTGACATGATTTGATGTTTTGTTTGTTTTTCTTCTTTTCAGGTGAAGGAGTTTCTGAGCACCCTGTAGACTAAATATAAATTGATAAATTGATCTGTGTGAATCATGTAAACTGGTGATTTCTCACTAGTATTCTGGTTTTATGTCTCTGGTCATTTGAATGAATTTATGATTGTATTTTATTTTTATTTTAGCTTTTTAAATGTAAATTTTTTTTAAAATACTTAGCTTGTTGTACATATGTATTTGGTTGTATAAAATTAAAACTTCATTTAAAAAAAAAAAAAAAAAGAGAGAAGATTTGAACTCTTCTGTAATGGAAACTGAAGCAGGACAGGACATCAAATATAAAGTGCAGGACATTTTGGGACAAACAACAGTAAAATTTTAAACCACTGGCTTTTAGTGCAGAGATGAATATTTATATGAGTTTTATCATTAGGTCTGAAGACTATCTATAGGGGAAAAGATGAAAGTTAATATTACAAGGTTATTACAAAAAAACAAAATTGATTTACCAAACTGAAAAAGTTGTGGCAATAAATAAGATCTCAAAAAAGCATCTAGTTATTATAAAATAACTAGATGCTTTTTTGAGATCTTATTTATTGCCACAACTTTGTTAACTTTCTTTCTGCTAGAAATTGCTCTTCATAAGTACAGTCTCTAAACTGACTTTTAATAATTTAAAATAATTTTTTTTCTAAAAATTACAAACAAGTGGAAAGTTTGAGTAGATAAAGAAAATATAAGGTTTCATAACCATTAATTTCTGCAATTTTAGGCCCAATTCTCTCCAATTTGCCTCATAACTAGTTGCCCAAACCCTTCTGTAATGCAGGCTGTCAGAATGCTGACAAACCCACTAATGAGGACCTGCTGGCTCATTCTATGTTTTTGAGTTCATTATTATAATTAAGCTTTCATAATTTTCGGCCTTCATAGTCAATGCAGGCAATTTACTTATGACCAATTTTCAGTTTCATTTTATCTATATTCAGACTTTTACCCATTTAAACCTGCATCTTTAAAATTAAAGAAATGTCAGGGTTTTTTTTTGTTTTGTTTTTTTTACAATTCTTGTAAATGGTTATAACATATCCTTACATTTTATTTGACATTGAGAAATAATTAAATGCATTTGCAATACCTTAATCATGAACAGGAATCATTAAAAAAATTATGGCATTTGCATATGCCAATCTTAAGTTATGTGGCACATATTCACATTTTAGTCACATAAGTGAAGAGTCTGAAGTATGAATTCACCTATAAAACAATGTATGCGGTAAACAGGTGAAACAAGTGATTTAAAAATAAAAAATTCACCTGAAAACCCTTTCACATGTAAACAGCCTGAGTTTTATTATTCAGAATGGAAAATATTAAACCACTGTCTAGTAATTGTTCTAATCTTTCACATTCAAAATTGCAAAGAGTATGTCAAATTATTAAAATTTGAAAGCTTTACTGAGCTTCCAATTGTCATCTAAACAGGTTATTATAAACATTGAATTTGGCTTTTAATGCAGGAGAAAAGTCCCATTTTCAGTTTTAACTGCGACGAAACAGCTTTCCATAAATAATTAAAATAAAAATAATTACGTGTACCAATATAAGAGGGTAAATATATTTATGCAGAAGAATGTGAAAAAAAATGTCCCTATGCAAAATGATATTTTCCCAAAAATTAAAGACATTTTATAATTTTTGTACAATATTATATACGTGTCAGAATTAAACTACAAGTCCCATAATTAAATCTTCTACAGAAATCCGGGTATTGCTTCACCCAGGTCGGTCGCGCCCTCCTCTAAACAGACTTATTGACACAGTTGTCCTAACATGTTAAATAGTAAGTGTTGCTTAATATTGGACGCAGTGAGATGACAGCTATAGACTTTTAACTGTCAGCACATTATATTTATATTCATAAAATATTTCGACAGTTAGTGACCGACTAATCTGATGTATCTAGCATTACATTACTATAAACATGACACCTCAGAAATTGACAAAACTTCTTAAATATGATTCTGAAACAAATTAACCTCTACTTTCTCGATAAAGACAAAAATAGGCGTATCGAGAGGGCGGGAATTTGTGACAAGCGTGCCCGCGTCCAATCGCCTTTACTAAATGATGTTTCCTGGCGTTAAATCTTAAAGCCCTCTTGTAAACCAACCTTGACGTCGCGTGCTTTCGCTCGAGTAGCGTGCGTTGCAGCAAATCAGGTTCCAGTATTTAACTCTCGTGCCCAATAGCCTTCGCATATTTTAAACAGGGGCGGGACAATACACAAATGGAACGAAGTAGGGTAGGTTGTTAGAAAGTTAATGGCTTGGGGGAAAGAGATTCTCTTCTCGCTTCAGGAGAGTTTGAGGATTTTTCTGAAGTAAAACGTAATTATTTTATAACAATATAACCCCAAAGAAAGTGAAAAGACAACATTACCTTCACAAATAGACGTATTATTTAGGAAAGTATGCAGGATGCAGTAGCCGGGACGGCAATGCTGACGGACGGCTTCGAGGACGAGATTGACTCGGTGACTCCGCGTTCCCCTGCGTTAGGGATGGGGGTTGGAGCTACACCAGGAGCCGGACTCGGGGGCCTCGGTAGCAAGAAAGTACGCTTGTTCGGAGAGGCTGGCGGGCCCACCACAGACAGACTTGATTTCAAACTCACAGCGGCCGCGGTGCTATCGTCAGGCCCCGGATCCGGCAGCGACGAGGATGAGGTGTCTGAGGTGAGAGCGAGTCAGCCAGCAGGAAAGTGGAGAGAGTGTGTGTGTGTTAGCTCACATGCTAACTTCTGCTAGCCTTAATAGGCTTCATTCCCAACCCACCAAAACCCTGGAATTAATCACCTCATCTAAAGAGGCCGACTTATCACGTACCACTTTTGACTACATATATACAACAACTCTCTCACGCGGAGCGACGTTAACAAATATTTCAGTAGCGTTTCACGCTACCCACGTTGCCAGTTGCGTTTCTAAATAGCTCAAATTCAGGCGAGTTAGCTTAGCTTAGCACGGGCTCAGAGATGAAGGCTGCGATTTGGGCCTAAAGAGAACATCAGGGGGCAACGCCATCGTCTGCTAGTTAGCCATCCCAAATCATTTCATCTATTTCAAGCACTTGTCACTTTAATTTACACCTTTTAAAGTGTAACTCGCCACACGTCGCGTCTTAGTGGCAGTCATTTTGAAGGATGTAGAAATGTCGCTAGCCGGGAAGCTAAGTGGCTCTTGGTACGTATCTAAATATTAGCTGGAAATATTAGCTGTTTAGCAAAGCTTATCTGCGTGACGGTGCCACGCCAGGCCTTTTGCAGTGTTGGTAAACTTAGGCTTTGACTTAGGTCTGACATCTGTGTCAGTACATGCAAGATGTTATAACGTTCACATAACCTTAGTGTCAGCACTAGTACTTGGCCTCAAGACATGTAAATGTATCCCCACGGCAGGTTCTGTAATTTCATGGGACGCAAATGTTAAATCAACAAGCTTTAAGATTAGACATTTATTCCTTGGTGTCAGAGAATAATTATTAGCTATTATGATCATGAAGTGTGGCTCTGGGTTTCAGGGAGACTTGTCATGCGGGTTTGTCGTCATACATCAAGATGCACCTGTTGGGTCCTGTAGATGTTTAATTATCAGTCGCACTTAAGAAGTTCTTCTAATAACTGCAGCCACTTCTTATTGAATCAAGTGCATACTTCCACTTTATCTAAGCATTTGTAATACACAAACAGAGGTATGGTCTGAATATTAACTTTATTTAAAAGATTGTATGGATTTACTTTTTTTTTGACAGATGACAGGTATTTGCCATGCAAGAATTGCATGATGAAAAATTATATCATATCAGAATATAGTTTGTTTTGCTTCAAATTAGGTTGTGATATTAAAAGTGTACATCACATTGACACCAAAATTTATTTCACCACAAAACTCTCTTCAATAAAGTTGAGAACTTATTACATAAAAGTAATTATGAGCCTGTAGGACAAATAAATATAATAGAACAAAGATGAAAATTAAGTAAACAGTACTTTAAGTTTTTCATTTTGTCTCTTTCGTGGCAAATTGTGCTTGATATGTTTAAAAAATTCACCCTGTCAGTTTTCTAAATGTATGTTATAGATCTTATTGCGAACATTTAATCTGTTTCTATTTTTTTAATGTTTAATCAATGTCATACTGGATCTTCTGGACTTCTCTGGTGACATTATCAAGACTTCTCAAACCACTTAAGCCAAGATTTTGATAATCTGCCTCCACTTTTGAGTGCAACGGCCACATCTCAAAACCCTGTCAAAAACTGTCGCATAGAACCAAGTAGAGTTGTCAAAAGTACCAACTTCGGTACCTATTGGTACTGAAATTTTAAAAATGTGACGCTGTTGAGCAGATTCGTAAACACCTCTGATTGGCCATTGTGTTCACACGCTCATTGGATATGTCTGTGATTGGCTACAATGATCAACGCACGGGAGCATTTAAAAGCACACCGAAGTGTTTGAATTTGAAAGTGGGAGCGTTTAAAAGCAGGCGTCTATGAGTGGACTGGTCCGCGATAGACGGCCTGCTTTCAAATGCTCCCGTGTGTTTCTGTGTATGCGCTTGGTGAAGAGCTTCATTGATGACTATTTACAATGTTTTTGCAGCGTTTATCATTAAATCCAATCACAGACATATCTGATGAGCCGTGAACACAATGGCCGATCAGAGGTGTTTACGAATCCTGTTCAACAGCGCTCAAAGTGTCACATTTTTTTAAAATTGCAGTACTGACTAGGTACCGAAGTCGGTACTTTTGACAACTCTAGAACCAAGTCCCGTCCAAAATGTTTATTTTTTGATAATCCGTTGCACTCGGATATATACATCACTATATGGAAGAATATATCTGTTACTGCTTCCATTTTATTTGCATTTTTGTTTTGTTGCAAATACTTTTTTTTTTTTTTTTTTTTTTATTTAAATGAATGTCTTAAAAACGCATACAAATTTATAGACCCCTATATCCCCTACATACTTGCTCCACTACGAAGTGTGAAGCGTTGTTTTAAAAATATGAAAACTTTGTTGGCTGCAGGTCAACCATAGGCCTGTTTTAATGTAAATGACTGAAGTCAAATTGAGCTCACGGGGAGTAAGCAGTGCTGAAATGCTCGCAAACATATACACCGTTGTATTTCAGAGCTGCATGTGATTTCCCCCCCCCACCCCCTGTCTGGAGTACAGGGGTGTGTCTGTTGCCTTTTATAACTTGTAATGGGTGCCCCCCCTTGTGTTGTTGGTATTTGTTTGGAATTTAGGGGGAGGGGTATTAAAGTCGGTGGAGGTATACAGAGATGATGACAAGCTCAGGTAGGACCCACATTCCCGCAAATTCCGGCACTCTGCATGCACTTCCCGTTAGGTCAGTCTGCTTCAAGAGTCGGTCTGCTATATGCTTTATGACTTAAAATTAGACCGTAAATATGTTTAGAAATGTAATCATGAATGTGAAAAACAAGTTTGGTCATTCCGCAACCCAAAGTATAGCTGAAGCAGGATATTCAATCTGACCTGGAAACTGGATCATGTGAGAAGTTGTTACATTACTTTCATGAGATTATGAATCAATTGAATTTTTTAGTTACATTTAAATTCTTGACATTCTTTTCGCTTGTATTAGTTCTACATGGAATTCTGCAGTCGTCTGTAGTCATAAATTTGCATAGATAGCGAGCCTTGTATCTTATTTGTGTGTCACTTTAAATTGTGACAGTCTGATTTGTTCTCTTAATATAAGCCTCTACTGCAAGTTATATGCATGGTTCTGGAAAACCTGGGAATATCAGGGAATTTCAAAAGTGTGATTTGCATGCTTGAAAATGAATGAAATGTTAAAAGGTCATGGAAAATTGTAAAGGCAATTTAAATTTTGTGGTCATGCTCCGTTCTTATCACTCCTCGTGAGTGTGGTGTTTCACTCATTGGTCAACATGTGGGAACCCTTTTTATGTCCTATATGAACAGGCACAGGAGTGATGTTCTGGGTTCATTCAGAGACTCGTTGTTAAATCAATATCTGAGTCAGACAAATGTCAGGTGAAAAGAGCAGCATACTTGTAGTGCACAATTGCCCTTTTCTGCCCTCGTCAAAATGCTTTTTCTTAGGAGAAAAATTTAGTGTTAAAGTTTGCATTGCATTTACTGAGTTTTAAAGGGTTCACCCAAAAATGAAAGTTCTGTCATTAATTACTCACCTGCATTTCAAACCCGTAAGACCTTCGTTTATCTTCGGGAATACTTCTTGTGTACAAAAAACAAAAATAACGACTTTATTCAACAATTTCTTCTCTTCCGTGTCCTGTTCATGTGAGCAGATGCTGATGCAGGAGCCGGCCAATAATAAGCCGGCATTCTGACGTAGAACCTGGAAGCTCTGCGCTGTTTACAATGTGAAAAGTGTTGGAGACTGACACTGAGGAGAAGAAATTGAATAAAGTTGTTGTTTTTGTTTTTTTGTTTTTGTGCACAAAGTATTCTCGTCGCTTCATAACATTAAGGTTGGGCCATTGTAGTCACATGGACTATTTTAACGATGTCTTTACTACCTTTCTGGGCCTTGAAAGTGGTAATAGCGTTGCTTTCTATGGGGGATCAGAAAGCTCTCAGATTTAAAGATCTTCATTTGTGTTCTGAAGATGAGCAAAAATCTTACGGATGTGGAACAACATGAAGGTGAGTAATTAATGACAGCATTTTAATTTTTGGGTGAACTAACCCTTTAAGTTCTCATCCTCTACTGAATATTTCATTAGCATTTTTTCATGCTGATGTCTTTGGAACTCCCTTACACCATAGTATTTTTGACTTATGGAAACTCATAACATAAAAGGCTTTTCTTGTAAGCATTTGTTGCTGTTTTTTTTTTTTTTCTTCTTTTTTTTTTTTTTTTCCTCTTAACATTTATTTAATGACCAAGACAACTCTCATGACTGTGGCCTGTGCCACAGCATGTGTTTCCTAATTAATTGCATATTGTTTTATGAACAGGGAGTCAACTACACAGATGCTACATGTTAACTCCCTGTCTTTGGGGAAAACCTGTAGATATAATCATATACAAACCTGGCAATCCCTCTACCTTATTTCAGTGGTGTTTCTAGTTTAGATCCTAGCTAGTGCAACATTTGCTGTTTAACATTTGACTATCTCAGGACACCTTGTATATGATCCTTTAAGTAATTTTTGTTCTATTTTGTAGTTAAGTGCAAGGGTTAGTTTCTCTTGCTATATATGCGAAAGAAGTGGTGTTTAAAGTTTTAAATGCAAAATATCAGTTAAATTGGTTAATTTTCTTAAATCTTTAGGTTTGAGGCTGTGGATGTAGTGACCATACTGCGGCTTGAGAAGCAGCTTTTTAACGGCGTAGTAACTTCATGATTAACTGGTGTTTTGAAGTTTCATCTTGTGCAGTTCCAGTTTGATGACTCTTTATAAACTTCGAGTTGTTTCAGCCATGCATTGAAGTACATTAGAAACTATGTGAAGTAAATATCTGTGTGGACTGTCACAGCTCTAGCATCATTCACTATTGCTCGCAGTTTTTAAAAAAAATTTTTTTTTATCCAAACCAATAAGTTTAAAGTCATGCTTCGCCCCTAAAGATTAATTCATTTTGCTCACCCTCATGTTGTTCCAAACCTGTATGACATAACTTAAGTAGAACACACAAGGAGATGTTAGACAGGATGTTTACGCTGCTCTTTTCCATACTATGAAAGCAAAGGGTGACCAAAGGATTTTAAGCTTCAAAAAAACCCATAAAATAGCATAAAAGTTGTTCATATGACTCGTGCGTCACATTTCCAATCTTCTAAAGTCGTGTTAGAGCATTGCTCTCAAATATCAGCTTTGCGATTTGAATATATGCCTGTTTATATTTTTTACATCATGATCGGTTATGAGACTCACAACCAAGAATGTCTTACATCATTGTTGTGACGTCTTGATGTGCTTTATTTAAAAACTAAGATGCAATTTAAGATGTGTTGCAGCTGAGATTAATAGTGAATAACTATGAATTGAAGAAGAAATCAAACTGGTTTGGGACAATGTGGTGAGTAAATAATGACCAAAAGAGCATATCTATACAAAATGTTATCCCGCTTCCCCCCCTACATTTGACCTCAAAACACAAGTAGATAAATATGCTGTGTTTTGTGTGTATGAACCTGGCTGACACAGGCCATATATAGTGCAGTAGATGAGCCGTGTAATCGCAGAACTGCTGTGTATGAGTTGCTGTTTTGGACTTTATACACTGTATGGTATTGTTGTCAGAAGTCTCTCTGCCAGGTCGCCTGCGTGCTTGGCTAAAGTTTCACCACTAGAAAGCTGCAATGTATAGAACACTATCATTTTTGTGTTTTCCCATCAGAAAATGTTGAATAAAAGCACTTTGTTTAAAGACTTCTCAAGACGTAGGAATATGAGCCAGTGTTTTTGATTTCAGCCAAGTCATCCTATTGTTTTCATGATGGTTTAGGGTTACCAACCCTAAACCTGTCTGCAGCCACCAGACATGTCATTGTTAAAGGCCTACTGAAGTGCCTTGAAATGCACAGCATTATTCAGTGTGTTGACGTAATTTCCACTGAAACAGCAAGACAGGGTGGGACATATCGAACAGCTCCTCCCCTTTTTTGAAATAGCCAGTAGCGTTTAGTTTATATCACAGCTCGGCCAGAGCTGCAGAACTCTGTAAAGCCTCTTACTATTTCTCCTCCTAATCTCCTCCATATCACTATAAAATACAGCATTCTGTGCAGAATTCAAATGGGTCCGATACGTTTTATAGTCTGCGCCGACTCGCGCATATGAGCCGCTCTGTGCTATCATGTCTCTGGACCGGAGCAGACCGTGTGCACGCTAGAGCAGCTCGCCTGACACTAATGTGAAACTAGACTTCATTCGCCCCAATGGAAAGCATATTTGCACTGTCAGAATCGTTCCCTATCCCCTATATAGTGCACTATGTGCCATTCACCATGTAAAAAATAGTAACTGTGTGAACAAGTGACCGATTTCAGCCGCAGCTTCAGCGTCTTTATAATGAAGGGGGCAGGACGCTTCAGATTCAGAGAGCATTTGATTGATCTGATGAGAAGCTGAAGTGCGGTGTGTTATCAAAATCATCGATCCATATTGGCGGAATGAGAGACCGTAAGTTTCGAATGCTTTAATCTTCTAAATGTGAATTTTTGTTATTGTTTTGGAGCACGCTAGCTTATAAATAAGGCTAACATATTCATACTTAAATCCAAAAAACTTCAATTTGGATTTCATGGTGACTTTAAAGCCAGATATTTGTACGTAAGATATTTGAACTCCTCCAGTTCTTGCCCTCTTGCTGGAAGTGTAGCACTCGCAGTCTGTCTCTCAGTGCAGAGATGAGGTAATGAGAGTCACTTGTTTGGACGTAGCCTCTCGTCTCGCCCTCGTGTCTCTCTCTCTTTCTCTCACTCACACCCTGAGACAGATGCTTCCCAGAGTCTGAGACCAGAGCACAACAATTCCAGCCACGCCAGAGCCCTGCACATTCAAATGCTCCTGTATGCTTTTAATTACTCTTACTGCAGATGGGCTCTCTGCTTGACCACGCCCGGCCTCGCTGCCTTACTCACACTGCTTTTTGGGTCAGCTCCTTTTGGCAGGCCTTCGTATTTATCTCGTCTGAAATTGTATGACCCCTCCCAGTTCCTTGGTCTTGAAACTTCAGTACACAAAAAGGGTAATCCCTTGACATAATTATAAGAACAACCAGAATGGTGTGTTTCCCAGTGTTTCTGGTGGTGGCCTCCTAGATTTTGGCAAGAACTAAGGTCTCCTAAATTGTATAACTGTTCTGTAAGCTTTGAAATTGAGAATCAGTTCTTTCTTTTAGAAAATTCAAAATCTTGTTCATTTCCAGTAATGCCTGAGTAATGTGTACGTCCTTCCGCCAATGTGGGTGGAATACAGTACTAAAGTATGCAGAATAAGCATCAGAGTGTTTGTCACGTTGGCTGCATACATAAATGCTTAAAAGTTTGCTGATTTATTATTTCTTGATTTGCCTATGTAAACGAATTTTTGTGGTATGATATACCTTACAGAAAACATACACTACAGTTCGAAAGTTTGGGGTTGGTAAGATTTTTTGTTTTGTTTTGGTTTTGAAAGAAGTCTCTTATGCTCAACAAGGCTGCATTAAAGGGTTAGTTCACCCAAAAATGAAAATTCTGTCATTTATTACTCACGTTCATGGCGTTCCAGACCCGTAAGACCTTTGTTAATCTTTGGAACGCAAATTGAGATATTTTTGTTTAAATCCGATGGCTCCGTGAGGCCTACATAGGGAGCAATGACATTTTCTCTCTCAAGATCCATAAAGGTACTAAAAACATATTTAAATCAGTTTGTGTGAGTACAGTGGTTCAATATTAATATTATAAAGTGAATATTTAGTGATGGCCGATTTCAAAACACTGCTTCAGGAAGCTTCGGAGCCTAATGAATCAGTGTGTCGAATCCGCAGTTCGGAGCGCCAAAGTCACGTGATTTCAGCAGTTTGACACGCGATCCGAATGATGATTCGACACGCTGATTCATTACGCTCCGAATCTTCCTGAAGCAGTGTTTTGAAATCGGCCATCACTAAATAAGTCATTATTTTGTTTTTTTTGGCGCACCAAAAATATTCTCGTCGCTTTATAATATTAATATTGAACCACTGTACTCACATGAACTGATTTAAATATGTTTTTAGTACATTAATGGATCTTGAGAGAGGAAATGTCATTGCTCCCTATGTAGGCCTCACGGAGCCATCAGATGAATGGGATTTGTTTTCCAAGATTTATTTTTTTTTTTTCTAATTTTAATACTATTTTGTTTGAAATATGAAATATCCAAATTTGACGGCCTCAGTAAATGCAATAAGAATTGTGTATATTTGCTCATTAATTCTAATCGTTAATGAACCAAAATAATAAAAAAATTTATGAGTCTATCTGTGAAAGCGCAGCACAGAGCAGATACTTTCCTTCTGTGTGGGTGTGTTGGTAGTCTAGAACTTTATCAACAGTTTGTACTGGCAATAGCAACAGATTTTAGCTTAACAGACTTTGATTGAATGCGTCATGTACGTCATATGCCTCCTGCACTGTTTACATGTAGCAAGTGCTTACAACTGGATTTAAGCATGCTTGTCTTTTGTATTTGCATTTTAAAAAACAAAGTAATCCTTTTGGGCGCATCAGGCATTATTTGAGCAGCCTCAGATGTCACACTGGCTTTGAAGGGTTCTGTGGTAGACCACAGGAACAATTAAACTCGTGCAAGGTTACTGTGCACTGTTGTATATATTATCTGATATGAATGAGAAGGACATTTATTTATTTTGATTGATGAATGTTTCACATTAAAGCCAAAGACAAACGTATAGTATGGAGTATGTGATCTCGTCATATCAGTATTTAAATGATTATTATTACAGGGAACTTTATCTGCCCTTGTATGAGTGATGGCCAAAGTTCATGCAGTATTATATGAGCTCAGCACAGATCTCTTTGTGCTTTTTTTTTTTTTTTAAAAGTAATACTTTTAAAACTTATCCTGTTTCCACAAATATTACGCAGCACAACAGTTTTCAACATGTTTCTTGAGCACTAAATAAGCATATTAGAGTGATTTCTGAAGGATCATGTGACACTGAAGACTGGAGAAATTCAGCTTTGCCATCACAGGAATAAATTACATATTAAAATATATTAAAATAGAAATCAGTTATTTAGAATTTGTAATATTTCACTTACAGTTTTAATTTTTTTTTTTTTTTTTTTTTTTATCAAATGAATGCAGCTTACAGATCTATCGACCTAATGGACAAAATAAGCTCACACAATTTACATATGAACATGCTTGGAGATGACGGAAAAATGTACAGAGAGCAGCAGCTTTTGTTTCTTCTTTGACAGCCGCAAGATGACGGCGAACGCTGAGTGCGTTTTAGAAATCAGGAATGGTTAGAAAACATTGTGCTCAGTGAGGGTTTTTTTTTTTTTTTTTTTTTTTTTTTTTTTATAACTACTTCTGGGAAGTGGTCGAATGTGGACAAGCTCAAAAGGTTTTACACCCCGTTTACACCTGTATTTAGCGTCGTCCACTTGTGATCCGATGGACCAAAAGGCATCTTGATTAAGGCTGGGTATTGAATCAAATCGTGAAAACTGTCTTGATTACTATTCACATGCTTTCGATTCGATTACGATTTCGATTCAATATCGAATTTTGGGTGTAGTATATTAGTCACAGTACATGCCAGATTTTCTAGAGAAAAAAATCTCTCAACTAATGCTGTAAACTACACATGGGAGTCAGTTGGTACTACTATAATAATACTGAAGGTTAAATTAACTTATTTATATACAAACACTTAAATTACACTGAATGTTTTTTTTATTATAAAGTTTAGAATTACATAACTAATTGGAGTAGAAATATGATTTTTTTGAAATAAAAATTTAAATCGTGGCTGTCATAACTGATTTATTCAAACATGCATTAAATATTGAAGAACATTAAAAATTATAATGAATATGTAAAGGTGCATAGCTATATTTATCAGACTGTTGCTTTCTTGAGCTCACTTTTCTAGCTAACTAATGAGTTTATGGTCACTGAATATGTTTTTCTGAGGTAAATGTGACGTTACATGACATTGTTTACAAGCTGTTTTATTGATGTCTTTCCAAGGTTGAAACACTGATTGAGCTATTACACAAGACATGATACGGATTTCGGTAAGTTGTACTGTATATTGTAACATACCTTCAGATGTTTAGTCGTGTTTATTTCGCGCTGTAACTGGTATTAAAGCGGAGGAGAGGATAAGTTCACATGCGCTCCGTGCTGCTGCTTCTCTTTAACTGAGGTGCTACAGCGATCTGTCACGTCACATTAAACAGCGCCAAAACGGTATTTATTTTTTGAATTTCATAATAAGTATGAGACTTTGCTTTATATCAAAAGTAACAAAGCACAAAGGATATTGTGATTTATTGGATGCGAGGCGCGCTACGTTCTGTTCATTCATCAACTGAAAACAGACTAGACTAATCGATTCTTGGGATTTAAGAATCGATATCGGTTCATAAAAATGAGAATCGATTAAAATTGAGAAATCTATATTTCTAACCCAGCCCTAATCTTGATACCATGTGGAAACAGGACCTTGGTCCTTGACCATCATGGGAATCTTAGTTCAGTTTAGCTGAGTTGGACCTGGCTGAACCTTTGATGTCCCTCACATACCAGTGGAAGTTTTAAATGTTGTAGCTTCATTGCTAGGAGATGCTTTGACTCACCACTGTTTATATTATTCTTTACTGTGTTTAAAATCTTGTGGCTTATTACTTTAATCTAGTAATCACAAATGACTAAAACAGTCACGGAAATTAAGTTTTTGAATCTTGTCTTTTTGTTTTTGTCAAATCTGCCAAAGGGTAATTAAATATAACAAATCATGTAAAAACTTTCAAGTATATATTACATCAGCATTTGAGAGTCAAATTGGATGACTAGAGGGAATCATCTCAATCACTCATTTAATAGTTCATCTATTGACAAAATTATAAAAAAAATAAATAAAAAAAAGTCAAATTATTAAATATTAAAATCCGGAATGTCAGAATCAGAATGTGTACTTTGTGCACAAAAAATGTTTTGTTTGTTCAAAAATTGGCATTTATTCTCTTTTGCATGCGATGTATAGTATTTCACTCAGTTCCCTGATCATTCCGATTCAATTTCGGAGAGTCAAGAACAAATTTATACTCTCTTGTGTTATGCATTATGCATGCTATCATGTCTGAAGCCGCCGTTTTTTCCCTCTTCTTGGAAAGCGATGACGCATTCAAAACATTGATTTTGAGTGCGTGATTTTCAAATGATGTGGATTTGAAAAAAAGAGAGATCATAAGGTAAGATTTATTTTTTTAGCTGGCAAGTATTCAGTGAAGTGATTGTCCATGAGTGTGTTATTTCAATGGTTTTTAGTTGTAACATTCCAACCGAGAACCAGCCTAAGGTTTTGACGGATGTGATAACGTGTGTAAGGGGTGAACTATGTCTGTTTTTTGGGTAATTATAAAACGTACTGGAGACGTAGTTCTTTTCGTGTAGTTCATTATACTTATTTTATGGAATGAAGTTTATTTTGTGGCTTAAATAAATTGCATGTTACTCAGACTATTTGGCTTGTCAAAAATGTTACCTTCAGCTGTCGCTAATTTGTTGACTTGAAAATTAAGTTTATTTTTTTACCAGGAATGTAGTTTTGATGCACAGCTGATAAAATAAAAAATTGTCTCTTATAACAAAAATATTTTATATATATATATATATATATATATATATATTAGTATTTATAGTTCCTCACAGTGTGGGATGTCCTGCCCTCCTTGTGGGTGTTAAGGAAGGTGTGTGGAGGTCAAGGGCACAGGGAGAGAAGAGGGAGGGGGGAAACCCGCTGATCAGCTCATCTTAATGCTTACAGTAATTCCTCAAAGGCTCAGGGCCTAAATAGCACGCAGCTTTTTCTCCCAGCTGCGTTTAAGAGAGGGGTGGGCGTAGTGGCTGATGTGAACTTTGTGACTAGTGCCCTCATTTGTGTTAATTACCTGTCCCTGTTCAAGGGGACCACCATGTGCTGCTGCACATAATAGACATTTTAATGCCTTGAAGTCACTAAGAAAATGCACTCTTTGTAAATGCACGTTAAAGATCTTATTGTGAACAATTTATGCATTTGCCGTGCAATGTTTAATCACGATGACTACATGTGCACCAATAATGTGGTTATTTTTAATAATCGAATTAAGGATCAAATTGCGGTAAGATATTTACATGACATGAGCAAACCTTTTCTTTCCTGTGTACATGCAATTTTCTGTTTATTGCTAAGAAATTAAAGGGTTCATGAACTGCATTTTTTTTTTTTTTTTTTTTTTCATTTTATAATATTCTCTGAGGTCCACTTATAATGTTATCAAGATTTTTATATAAAAAAAAATCCTAATTTAGAAGAAATAGGCTGTTTTCTATTGTTTTTGACCCTCTCTTTCAAACATTGGAAGTAAACGACCACTGCTATGATTAAGTTTTGCGTATTACAATAATTTTCAGTGTCCCCGCCATTACATGTGTGAAATTGTTTTGAAAACTTCAGATGTTGAAAAATATCTTGTTACTTAGTACATTTGCCAACAATGTGGAACATGTATGCGTATTAAATATGTTGCCTGTTGTCTCGCATAAATGCCAAGGACCGGGCGACGCAATTACGCAAGATGAATAAATGACCAAATAAAAAGTATGATATTCCTGATAGCACTAAAAAAAAGTTAATAAAAGCGCTGTATACCAAACTCAATTCGGTACTGACACACCGACCGATGTCAGACTGGCTGCGGATTCTGTGCATGCGTTTGCTGCCTGTCAGCGCGCGAGTATACTGAAATGTGTTCTGTTCCTAGGCTTATTTCCCTTGAACGGTCAAATGCACACGTAATTATGCCTAAATTTTTATATTGGCAGTTATGTCTTAAGTGAACAAGTTTGGGACGCATGTCAGTATTGGATCCGTGCCTTAGGCCTACTGTAGGTCTTAAAGTGAAAGCAACCTAATATCCGCTCCTGTCTGTCGTTAAGGTTAATCAAACTACAACAACGGGGAAAAAGTTTTTTTAAACTTAAACCAATGTTTGGATCTGTATCTTTGTATTTATTGGTCCTATTGTCATTTGTTTATAAGTTCTTATTACTGACCGTTTACTTGATTACTTAATTTCTTGAACTTTTTACTGATAATAAGCAATTGCTTATTGCTGTGGTTTGCTTATAAGATTTTGGTCATATTTCCCACCTAAGTGATCATGTTATTTATAGCGCACCACTGGACTAGCCCTTTTTTGGTGAGATACCAAAATAAACAAGATTTATGCATTTTGTTTTTTGTCATGTGTGAGTATTGTGCATGTAACGCAGGGCTCCAGACTGCGCCTAAAACGGTCGCATTTGCGACTAAAAATATTAATTTGCGAGTGAGATTTTTGCTGAGGTCGCCATTGGCGACCATACAAATTCACACGTTAAGACTAAAATTTGCAGTTATTTTTGTGTTCTGTGACCAGTAGCCTATCACATCATTTGTTGTATTGACATAATTAAATGAGATGCTGCGTGTGAAAGTTTCACTGGGTTAGAGCGCCAAAATATGAACTGGTAGGGGAAAATATCACACACCAAACCGACACTAAAGAACTATCGCTGATGAAAGCCGATTATATGTTGTCGCCTTGCGTCGGTGCAAAAAACTGCATTTAAACGCACCGTTCTGCTCCTGCATAAAGGAGACACCTGCCTATTTCTTCATATAAATTCGCAGACTGCAGATACACACACAATGCATCGCGTGCTTACCGTTTTGAATATCAATCATGCTGATCACTTTCATTATTTAACTCTGCTCATGCTCATCAGATAAATTTAAGGGCATAAAAGTCTTCAGTACCTTAAATAGTATAACAAGAGTATTAATGATCATTTTAAGGTTACAACTAGGTTCCAGTACTTGTGATGTCTACAGATAATGTTCAACTAAAATATATTGTTCGACCAAGAATAGCTTATCAATTAATTATGACGTTCACACCCGACGTTCTTGGTTTTCTTCCTATTTATTAAATCCAGGCAATTGGTTGATGAAACATTGATTAAAATTAAGATAGCTGAACAGCTGAAACAACTTAAAATAGGCCTACTCCGTCATTTTTGGCGATACAGATTAGTGCAAGACATCACAACCTACAAATGGTCTACTTTTTATTTGTGTACACTCACAATAAAGACAAAAAGAAAAAAAAGAAAAAAAATTCACTTTTATCTGTCTTTGAATCTTTCTGAAACGTCTAAAAAAAAAAAAATGAACTGAAACTCAGCGAATAATTATCACACAAACATGAAACATCTAAAGAAAGCATGAAATGTTTACTTTTAAATAAAACCATTCACATTTAAAACAAATATTCTCCTCCAATATAACCTGTATGAAACTAAAGAGATGCACAATTTCTCCTGACTCATGTTGCGAATGCGAATGTTAATGCTGCGAGGGTGTTTCTAATACAACGACATGACGACATATAACAAATAAAACAAGGCTATTCATTCTGTGGAATATTTTAATAGTTTCCTCAAAGTAGGCTAGGCTACTTACTGTACAGGCATAAGTGAAAATAGTGACATTCATTTCCCAGAAAAATCAGAGATGAGATGAAAATGCTGAAACTGTAAAAGGAGATATATATAAACAACAGGATGACTAAAAGTAAGTGATTTAAAAAATGTAAGTTCCTTGTTTGGCTCTTAAAGTTACTTGGCGCCTGTTTTTTTTGTTTGTTTTTTTTCCCCCTATAGGAGCCAATGGCTCCTTAATGAATTTTTTTGTCTGGAGCCCTGTAACGTAAATGTGGTATCCTAATTATGAAACCTTTTTGGAAGGTTTTAGAAAATGACTTTATTCAATTTCTTCTCTTCCCTGTCAATCTCCTATGCAGTTGACGTAGGGAACACAGTGCAGCGCTTCTGCATTTACTTCCACATGCTGGCTCAGTATTGGCGACGCTTTTCACGTGAGCAGCGCGTGTGTGTGTGTGTGCACAAAATGTATTCTCGTTGCTTCGTAAAATTAAGGTTGAACCACTTTAGTCACATGGACTACAGTGGACGATGTCTTTAGTACCTTTCTGGGCCTTGACAGTGGTAATTAAATTGCTGTCTATGGTGGAGTCAGAAAGCTTTCGGATTTCATCAGAAATATCTTAATTTGTCTTCTGAAGATGAACGAAGGTCTTACAGGTTTAAAACGACATGAGGGTGAGTAATTAATGACAGTATTTTCATTTTTTGGTGAACTAACCCTTTAAGCATTTGCATCAAAACTGAAGTGTTCTTTGGGCTTAAGCATGCTTTTGTGAACTCTGCAGTCAGTCCGGCCTCACTCTGCAGTCAGCTGCTACTACAGGTGATGCGCCTCGTCAAACCGCACGTACAGAAAGCATGGGTTGTATATACAGGTCACATTTTGTGTTCAAAGACAGCTGAACAGTGCGAAAGAATGTAGGGGGTCTCTACAAAGAATGTAGGGGACTCGAGACATGTGATTCAAGGCTGAACTACAGTAGTCAACATTTGAAGTGGATCAAAAAAGTTAATCAAAGTTGTCCTAAGAAGAAGGTTTTAGGACAACTTTCATGAAAGGTTTTGATCCACTTCAAATGTTGGCTACTAATGTCAAATTGACAATGTTTAAAAAAAAAAAAAAAAAAAATACAGCAAATTCTACCAAAGACATTTTTGTTCTGTGTGTTTACATAATTAATAATAGCTCAAATGCAATACAACAACATGTTTACCTTGGACAGATTGACAAACATAAGTCTATATTGTACCAATGGAATGGGCATATGTTGACTGTCATGTTTATTCAGTGCTTTATTTGTTTACTAAGAACTGTTCTCAGCAAATGTTTATATGCCAATTAATCAGATTTAAATACATGCAATTCATTCAACTGGTAGTTTGACTAAAGTTGTGACTAAATGGTTTCTTTACCAGAAACAATTGTTTTGATGGTATCAGTGAGGGCATGGTTTACTTTTTTTCTAATGGTCATTGCAGAATCAGTGTGAGTCACTTGTATCATTTCAGCACTTCTTGATGTATGGTATTGTCACGCTGTGGAGTCAGTGTGTTCATTGGAGCAGACCGTATTAATTTTTCACAAGTCAGACTACAGTCTGCAGATTCTGATAGATACAAATGTTGCCCATTATACGCACGATAATCTCTTTAAAACCGGATTCCCATCTTCAGACTAACTGAAGTTGCTTTTTAAGTTTATTTTACTATATAGAAATGTGTACAAGACCGCATCCTTTTCTTTTCTTGTTTGGTAAATAACATAAGCAGACAGTTGCTGACACTGACTCTTTCCATGCAGGTGGAATCGTTCATACTAGACCAGGAGGATCTGGATAACCCCGTACTAAAGACAGCTTCAGAGCTTCTCCTATCCAGCGCAGCAGACGGGGCCGACCTCAGAACAGTAGACCCAGAAACACAGGCCCGGCTCGAGGCATTACTAGAAGCAGCAGGTACATCCTCCAGCCAACCCTGATGTGATCGCATTAAGCCTAATGATTTATCCTGTGTCTCTGCATGCATGTGCTCACACTTGTTTATTTAACATGTCTTCACAGTGCTGAGCATGAGATGTGCTTTTGGTTCATGTGTTTTAGGTTTTAGATATACTTCTACAGAGATCCTTCAAATGGCTTTTTGTTGGTTATTTTTTGTTGCCACAAAAATCCCCACAGAATCATAAATATTTATAAATTGCAATTAGGACTGCAACAACTAACCAATTATAATCAATAATCGGTGATAAATTTCACTGATTATTCAGGTCTTTACTGAGTGTGCGCACAGAGAACCATTCTGTAAAAAAAAAAAAATGCATTTGCTACTGTTCAAATGTTTGGGGTTGGTCAGATTTATTTTTTAAAGTACCTTTTTTGCTATATTAAAGGTTCCTAATTTTGTTTTGGATTTCTACAGGAGGTACTGTAGGTTTACATTAGGGGTGTAACAGTACACACAACTGTACAGGGAGCCCTTATTTGCACATTACTATAATATTAAAGGTTAACAACAGAGCCCAAAATATTAGCCTAAATATTAGCCTGCTGATACGATCACCGATACTGATCTTTTTGAAGCCTTCTTTTTATCTTGTAGAATTATTTATAGGGATAGCTTACACACAGCACAAGCCTGATTTCAAACTCTGCATTTAATTCACAAAAAAGTCAAGTAAACAGTCAGTAATAAAATAAGAACAAATAAACAATTTACAAGCAGTAGCACAAATAAATAAAATAGAATAAAGATACAAATAAAATAAATAGTCCTTTAAGTATTTTTTTTTTTTGTGAATGTCATTAATGTTAATCAAACAACAAAAGACAAAGAAAAAAATCTGTACCAATATTGGCTACTGTTACACAACTTTCTCAACTGTTCACTTAAGACAGAACCGACTGTGCATACTTCTCAAGATGGTAATTTTGTACATACATTTGTATGTGTTTGACCATTTAAGCGCAATTTGGTACTCGCAAAGCAGATTGTGAGGCGGCATTATGTGCGCTTTAACCATCTCTAAGAGAGCGCATGAGTGCTGAGTGGTTTAAACACTAGGGTTGGGAACCGCGAACCGGTTCTCATCTGGAACCGGTAGTGTTTTTTTAAAAGAACCGGAACCGTGCAAGACTTCGAAGTTTTGGTTCCGAAAATGGTTCTGGTGTGATGGGTGGGCGAAGTGCGGGGAGCGTATCCTTTTAATAGAGACATCTCACATCATGAATATTATAGCAATGAATGCACTGAAAAGCCCTCACGCTACTCATACATCAGATTACGTCAGAACACATATTAATCATCACCCACATGATCTAATTCCTAAATGACAACGATTCGCCCGTGTATATTAAACATTTGAACAAAATAAAATCGCGACATTCAAATCTGCTTTGATCTAAAGAGAGTTGTCATGTGTAGATATAAACAGCTTCACAAACAATCTTTTTAGACGCACAATAATATTATTTGTGTGTGACAAATAGGCCTATTCCAATTATGGTATATAAAAGCTTATTATTCAGATAGAAACGCTGATGTTTATGTATAATAAATTACCTTCTGAAAGTAACTGGACTTCAAATAACGACTGTATCGATTGCATTGTTACGCCACTAGGTGGCAACAAATTTACTGTTAAAAATGTCTATCACTGAATCATTCTTTCAGAAACAAGTCTTTATGTATCCAACTCACAAAAATATTCTGTTTCATCTGTCTGAATCTTACATGTGTGTTCAAGCATCTTATCTAATTTGAGGTAACACTTTACAATAAGGTTCATTTATGAACTAACCATGAGCAATACATTTGTTACTGTATTTGTTAATCTTTGTTAATGTTAGTTAATAAAAATATAGCCGTTCATAGTTTGTTCATGTTACTTCACAGTGCATTAACTGTTAACAAATACAACTCTTGATTTTAATAATGTATTAGTAAATGTTGAAATTAACATTAACAAAGATTAATAAATGCTGTAGAAATGCAGTTCATTATTAGTTGATGTTAATGTAGTTAACTTATGTTAACTAATGAACCTTATTGTAAAGTGTTAGCGATTTTGTTGAGATTAACAGTTATTTTACAAGAATAATAAACACAAAAAGGATTGTTTGAGTCAAGTATTATGCATTTTTCCCTTACTATTTTTTTTTTTATTAGTAGTTTAATTATTTTAATGGAACCCGAACCGGAATCGTTAGGCAGAACCGGAACCGGAAAATTTCTCACGATTTCCAACCCTATTAAACACTGCCAAGACTTAAAAAGAAATGCAAATTATAAACTTATTGACAATGCGACACTGCCTCGATTGTGCAAGTGACAATTCCTGTGTCAACTGTGCAGGATGCAGCTCGCTTATAGTGCAGACTTAATGTGGTGATGTGAAGCCATTTGCACATTTTGAGAGGGAAAGCGAGAGGGCGCGGTGATTCACGCTGTTTGTGAAATTTTGTCTCGCAGAAAGTTTTCATATTACTTTAAGTTATTTAATACAGAAATATGAATTTTACCTCACCTTCAGCATTATAATTTTATCTGCGCCAGACAGAGATTGAGATGGTGCCGATGCATGTCATGCCAAACCTCTCATGGCAGGCGCGTGTCTTTATGCGTCGTCAGCATGAGATTGGTTTATGAAATCAGCTTTTATACAGAGCGCCGATCAAACTTCCCAGAGCGATTATTGGCCGATAGCGATCGTTAGCCAATCAATTGGAACACCCCTAGTTTACGTTGGATAATCGCCAAGATGGGCATTTTGACATACTTTTGTTGTGTATTTTTCCGTTCAAGTGCAAGAAGACGTGAAAGAACTCAATTCATTACTCGTGAGCTGTTTTCTTTGTGCTTGCGCACAGCGAGCTGTCTGAGTCTCAGCTTTCTGTGTGCACAGTACGGTTGCGTGGTATACTGGTACTGGGAAAATAATGGTGTATATATATTACTTCAAACTGTACGATATTGTGATTGTGCTCATTTTGGTACATTTGTTTGACACTCTAGAACCAATGATGTTTAGATCTCATAATATTTGTACTTAAAGGAACACTCCACTTTTTTTGAAAATAGGCTCATTTTCCAACTCCCCTAGAGTTAAACAGTTATATCATTTTCCAATTCCCCTAGAGTTAGATGTAATATCATTGCGCCTGCTGCAGCCATGGTACGGCAGCAAAGTTCCTTGATTATTACGCCGGAATGAGAGTGTAGTTCCTAGCCATATCGGCCTAGAAAATCACAACTTTTCATTTTCCGACGGACTTAGTACACGATGTAACTACAGAAGAGTCAAGTTTTAAATAGGAAAAATATTGAAACTCTTTGGTCATTTTTGAGCGAGATGCTAACGGTCTAATCAGATTCAATGAACTATGCTAAGCTATGCTAAAAGTGGTTCCGCCAGACTCTGAGATCAGCTGAATGGATTCGAAAACAGTAAAACTCAACTGTTTAACTCTAGGGGAGTTGGAAAATGAGCCTATTTTCAAAAAAAGTGGAGTGTTCCTTTAAGTTTAGGTAGGTCTAACAGTCGTATTCATGTACAGAAGTAATACAGAAATTGAATAAAATAATCAAATTTAAAATAACTCTGAATAGCCTTCCCTGTTAATATATTAAACGGATAAATCCTTACAATTAAAGTTAAAGTTATTTAGTGACAGACAGCAGCATGTATTAGGCTATTAATACTGTTACTATCGCTATTAATACTATTACGTGTGCGTGCGTTGTTGGTATGAGCACAAAGAAAATGGTCTCTCAAAGAGCTCCCAAGTATTACTGTCCGAATGATATAAAATCCCTTGGATGTTCAAATTGGCAAGGTTTAAAAAGATGTGGGTAAGTGATTTCTGTCAGCTGTCCTGAAATGCAGGCGAACGTGTTGTATCGCAGCACACAGCTCACTTATATAGTGCAGGCGTGATGTCTTTTGAGGCCAGAAGCAATTTTCTCATTTTGAGAGATAGAAGGTGGAGATAAAGAAATTACTTCACAAAGTTCTCAAATTACTAATTTGATGTGATAGTCTGTGTTGATTATTTTGCTAATAAACATTTGTGGTAATTAACCTGCGAGAGAGAGTAAAATTTTGCACAATAGCCGCGTCAATTTAAACCCTATATGGTATCAATTTAAAATCGATATTACAGTGTTATATTGTGGTACCGTAACCGAAGCCAAAATTGTGGATCGAGCCATCCCTAGTGCACAGAAAACAGTGCGTACTGTAGTACACACACTGAATTGAGTTCTTTCTGTTTTGCGCTTGATACTAAATGGTTAAAAATCGCTTGAATGTTTAAATTGACAAGGCTTAAAATACATACAAATGCTAAACTTTCATGTCAATGGAGCACTGGCATAATCTGGCAAGTGACAATTCCATCAGCTGTCCTGAGCTTCTTTCACGCTGGCCCAACGCCATCGGGTAGTCCTTATTGTCGAGCCCTGCATTCACAAACAGCTATATTACACACTGGATGAAAGGTGATATTCGAAAAAGCATAATGGGGGCACTTTAATCTCATTAAGTATCATTCTAACCAAGGCTGGGGATTTTATTTATTTGTTAAAATATTGTAATATTGTGAAATTATATTTTAAAATGACTGTTTTCTATGTGAATATATTTTAAATTGTAATTTTAAGCTGAATTTTCAGCGGCCATTACTCTAGTCTTTAGTGTCACATGATCCTTCAGAAATCATTCTCATATGCTGATTTGCTGCTGAAGAAACATTTCTTCTTATGTTGAAAACATTTGTGCTGCTTAATATTTTTGTAATTTTTTTTATAGGATTTTTTAAATAGAATGTTCAAAAGAATAGTGGTTAATTGATATAGAAATCTTTTGTAGAATAAATTACTGTCACTTTTGATCAAAGGGGACCTATTATGCCCCCTTTGACAAGATGTAAAATAAGTCTCTGATGTCCCCAGAGTGTGTATGTGAAGTTTTAGCTCAAAATACCCCATAGATATTTTTTTTTATAGCATGTTAAAATTGGCACTTTTTGGGGTTGAGCAAAAACATGCCGTTTCAGTGTGTGCCCTTTAAATGCAAATGAGCTGCTGCGCTTGGCCTAAGAGGGTGGAGCTTCAAGAGCTTGTTTTCCAGTGTCAGGAGTTCGTCAGGACACACTATAATGTCAGAAACTGCGAATACATGCTGACGCTGTGACGCTGCTCTCCGTGTATGCGCTTCGGATGAGTACACAAAAATCTCCTCAGAGCTTGTGCGAGTTCTCTTTACGCGTCTTGCAGATGAATGGTTAAATTGGCAAGGTTTAAATGAGTTTAGTTTAAACACAGATAGCAACGTTAGATGTTCAAGTCTCACCTGTGCTCGCATTGCGCGCTATCAACACTTTCGGCACATCATTGCCATCATTGAACATTTGTTTACAATGAGTGACTGTTTTGATCATCGCTGTTGTAACGTATCGGGAAACCAGAATGCATAGCCATCGACTGAAACATACATTAGCCGAATCTGTTTTGCACGTTGTTTTCAACAAACCATATTATAGATGCGTCGTCAGATTTGGGATGAACTGCGGCGCAAGTGCGTGCCGAACCGTGGGTGGAGAACCGAACGGTTCAAAATTTTTTTTTTTTTTTTTTTTTTTTTTTACAGCGAACCGTCCCACCCCTAGTATTTATGTACAATGTTTTAAAAGTTTAGTTTGCACATTCTTTTGAGAGCATTGCGCAAGTTGAATATCTAATTAAAGGAATAATTGACAAACTGATCGATTTTCAAAATAAAATAATTCAAAATATTTGCAAGTTGCAGCGCTAACAAAAAAAGCTTTTATTTTTCAAAACTACAGAGCACAGCCACAATGTTAATTTGTTTCTCCTACATGTAAATTTTATTGTGAACAAAACAAATGATGTATCTGGGTCTCTCTGCTAAAAAGCTCAGTTACAGTATATATAGATCTACTACTGATTGAGCAGCACAGAGGCTTTTTGAGTTCACATACAGAAATATCTGTTTATAGAGAGTTAGCACTTAATATAGCCCTGCAAATCCTTAAAATCTGTTTATTTTTACATCCTGTAGTGTTTTTTTTTTTTTTTCTTATAGCTCACCGTGAGCTTTCGTTGCATACAATTTCTGATGGAGTAAGGGTCAATGTCACATTTGTGTGCACTGTGCAGAGCATTTTATAACTGTTTTTTTTATAATCTAGGAACGTGGTGGCTGATGGTACTTGGCACTAAGTTTTGCCATGTTCTGTTGAGCTAGTCTGCGTGTTGTGCCATTGTGCGTTTGTTTGAAATGAGTTGGTTTGGGTGAGGCCCGGCGTGTTAGGCCTGATTCTCTACACCGGCCTGCCCTGCCCCATGAGCGGATAGTTATCTCGCAGAGGAACCAAAGGGGAGATTAGTAGCAACAATGGATTTCCATACAGCAGCAGCAGCATCGCTCATGACTCAGCACTGATCTTTAGTACACTTGTGTACTGTCTCTGTTTGTGTGTCTTCATCTGTGTCCATGAGCATCTCTATTGCTTTCTCCATCTGTGCAGAGCTTGTGAATGTGTCTTTTTCTGTGTTTGGTTGTTTGTTTCTGTGTGCTTTGTTATCGTCTGTCTTGCACTTATTTGTGCGCATATTATGCTGTTCATAAGTTACTTACTGTTTACACATGCTTTGACGTGTTTTCATTCCACCTGAATCACACTATTGTGACTGAACAACTCTATACCACGTGTTTTACCTGCTACCACGAGCATTATCTGTTTTGCGTCATCATAGGAAAGCAAATACTGCTCTTCCTGGTTGAGGTCAAATCCCTTAAAATCTTTGTTGCCACTGTACAGTTGGCTGGTGGTCATTTGTTTCAAGATAGAAGGGGGGACCATCTACGCTCAAATACAGCAGTTTTCATGAAAATCCAAGGTGGAATTAAAAACAACCTGCTAATCAAATTTGAGGGTTGGGAATAGTGCATAGCACACACATTTCAAGACATAAATGGCCCTTGTTTGACAGAGATTAGAGGTCGACCGAATTATGCCGAAAATAGCCTTCGAATATATCAGCAAAAATTAAGACTTTTTTGTATGTTTTGCAAAACCATGTTTGCTGTGTATAGTTCTGTTGTCATCTTTTATTTTTATCCTCACTATAACACTCTTTTATTTTAATTAGATAATCAACTGAAATGACAGCATGCAAAAACAAATGCAAGTATAGGGAAACGTGTGCAGCGCCACCATTTTCCAGAACTGCAACCTACCTGGAGTCTCTAGAAGTGCAAGGTGTCAGGTTCTCAGAGACTTAGGTTAGGTAAAGAATCCTAAAATATGACCCCCACTTAATAAGAATTAAGTGTAAGTGTAGTAAAATACACTCTCTCTCTCTCTCTCTCTCATATATATATATATATATATGTATGTGTGTGTGTGTATATATATATAAATTTTTTTTTATTTTTTTTTTATATGCTTTATAGACACAGATTGAGAGTGACTCTTGAAGGACCAGCACCACATCCTCTTGTACCACTGTTTGAAGAATTTATCTTCCAGAATCTGGCAGTAAGTTTTGGAAGATCATTTTTAGTCCATCTCTGCAAGATGGACTTTTCAGGATAGGTGATGGACTAAAAATGAACTCTCAAAACTTACTGCCAGATTCTGGAAGATAAATTCTTTAAACAGTGGTACAAGAGGATGTCATGCTGGTTCTTCAAGAGTCACTCTCAGTCAGTCTGGCTATAAAATTTAGTCTTTATGTAGTCTTTTACTACACTTCAGTATGTGATTCTTATTAAGTGGGGGTCATTTTTTAGGATTCTTTACCTAACCTAAAGCCACGTTTCCACCGCAGGAACTTTTCCCAGGAACTTTGGGGTGGTACTCTGTGTGTTTCGACCGCTGGAACCAGGGTCTAAATGAAGTTACAGGTAAAAAAATTCCCCCTCTGAAAGCATCTGCTTGCTAGGTAGTACTTTTTCAAAGTTCCGGAACTTTCGGGGGTGCTGAACATGCTGATTGGTTGAGTTCACGCAGCATTTTGATTGGTTGACTACACGCAGCATTTTATTTCAACCATTTTTATTTATTTATTTATTTAAGTCTGTTGCGGTGCGTGCAGTAAGTGTTGTTTGCTATTCGAATCATCAATGGAGTTGATGGAAAATATGACAGATGGACCAACAACGAGGTTCAGGCTTTATTAAGCTTATATGCGGAGGATGAAATCTAATGGGAACTGGAAAGTCGCGCGCAGTCCTACGTCACCGGGCTATCTTCGCAGTGCTTTAGACCACTATGGAAACACAGACAGCAACAGGTCTGAGGGGAAAAAAGTTCCTGGGACAAATTGTTCTGGGTAATTTTGGTGGAAACGCGGATTAAGTCTCTGAGAACCTGACGCCTTGGACTTCTGGAGACTCCAGGTAGGTTGCAGTTCTGGAAAAATGGTGGTGCTGGAGGGTTCCTGATGGCTTCACAACAAGTTCTTCAACTTAAATCTTAATTCTTTTGCAGTTAACATGTCTTTTCTTCTCTACCTGTTTTTGTCTGACCCAATGAGAATTTCGCTGTCCAATGATCATGACTTAACTTTGCAATTTCTAGTATTGCATCCTTCTCATGAGCATTTAATAATTTTTGACTTTTCAGTCTGAGTTAAATTGGCTCATTTTATCTGTAAACGAAAACCTGCTTAATAATAATGCACACCTGAATATAAGGCGTTTTTCACTTCCAGCCTTCATGAACAATTGTATATCACTTATAAATGATTAAATACAAAATTAATAGTAGTTAAGATTGATGTGGTTTGGAATAGGTAAAATGTGCTTGGGGGAAAAAAATATGGTCAGAAAATCAACTTGCATAATTATGCACGCACTGTAAACGGCAGCATGCTTGATTGCCAATCGATAGAGACAGCACTATTATTGACAACCATTTATCTCCTTGAAAGCCGCAGGGAGCACAGACATTTCAAATAAAAGACTGCTTTATTTTGGTCCTTTTTTAAAGTTAGAAATCAAGTTGTGCACTAGGGGTGCAACGGTTCAAATTGCTCACGGTTTGGTTTTTATCACGTTTTAGGGCACTGTTTCGGTACGGTTCGGTATGTGCTGTATGTTCAGGGAAAAAAGAACTACTGTCAAATAAAAATAAGAACAAATAATCAAACTACAAGCAATAGCACAAATAAATACAGTAGAGCAAAGATACAAATAAAATAAACAGTGCTTTTCGGGGTTTTTGGGTGTTTAACAGTAGTTTTCAGGTACAGAAACTGAATAAAGTAGCTAATCAAATGTAAAACATTGCATATAATCTTCACTGTATAAATTAAAGATTAATCATTATTAAGTTACAAAAGCTATTCAGTCAAGAGCAATGAGTGATTTCCTTGTCTTTTGTTGTTTGGTTAACATTAAAAACGCATACAAACAGCAGGACTGCAAGGGCTGCTGTCACATAATGCATGATACAGTACACTGATTCTGATCACATGCATTCTTTCTCAAGTGTTTAAGTTCACTTAAGACAATACTCGCCAAGATGGGCATGTTGACATAATTTTTGTGTGAATTTGTCCGTTCAAGTGCAAGACTTGAAAGAGAACTCAATATTTGCAAGCTGTACACGCTTCGGATAAGTGCACAAATCTTCTCACAGCGCACACGCCAGTTTTTGTTTTTTTTGCCGAGAACCTTTTCACCCCTATAGACCCTTTTCACAGACTGTGATGACACGTTTTAACGGTCATCAATATCGTAATCCTGCAAAGTTTGTTTTCATTTTTTTAAAAAAACATATGTACATTTATAACACTATACATAGAATTGTATTACCTTTGCGTCAAATTACAAAAATCTAGTTAACGCTGCTGTGAGGGTGTTTCTAATACAGCGGCTATGGGAGTGACGGTGAAAATGACATCTTTCTCTCTTCTGACTGCTGTTATCAATCGCTTTTTCTTTTTTTTCTTTTTTTTTTCCCTCTCTTTGAAAGTTGTGAAAACACTATTGTGGAGTTTTTCTTTTGCAAATGGAAACAAAAAATATATTAATTCTCTCATTCACCGCTATAGAATTTTACCCAACTATTACGACTTCTGCTTCTGAGAAACCCGGAAATGTGAAAAGGGTCTATTGTGCACAGAATCATCTTTTTGGGATTTTTATTTTCCCAATATACTGTATACATTGTGGACTGAGTCTCTGCCCCATTACTGGCATACAGGGCTATAGAAATACTAAGGAATAACGCATTCAATATGGACTAGTGTCCAGTAAACTGCAAATTTAATTTTGTCCCCACCTTAGTTGGTATCAACAAACTGCATTATCGGTCAACCTCTAATAAATATTTATTTAACGACAAAATCATTATTATTATTTGAGCATTGATAGTGTTATGCCATTCTGAAACTCTGTGGGAGCTTTGAAATTTATTTTTAGACATAAGTTAAGACATTACTAAAACTGCATGGTGTGAATTTGGCTAACCGACCGTTGTATTTCCTGTGTGTGAGTGTGTTGGGCCTGCACTAACCATGGATGCGTTTGTTCTTGCTGGATGGCGTGTGGTGCTGGTGTGGGGCTGGATGCTGCAGGCATTGGTAAACTCTCCACTGCCGATGGCAAAGCCTTTGCAGATCCAGAGGTGTTACGCCGCCTGACGTCGTCAGTGAGTTGCGCGCTGGATGAGGCCGCCGCCGCCCTCACCCGTATGAGGGCCGAAAACACACTCAACGCCAGCCAGGCCGACAAGTAGGCATCTTTTCTCACACATACGATTTCTCCTCCTGTGTCCACACATCATGATGCAACACTCATGTTCAACCAGCAAGAATTACTACATTAAGGCTAAAAGCTAAGCAATATTAAATGTGTTTTAAGCTTTGTCTCAGTCTGAATGTTTAAAGTGCACTTGATATTTGAAACCTCTGTAATTAGACACAAGCAGCTGTATAGGTGGTCTTGTTCCTCCATGAGCTTTGAGTTAGAGTAGTTAGCTTAGCTTCGCCTGCACAGTCGCAGTAATTGTAGTAGTCTGGTTATTTTTAGCCGTAGCCTGGCTGAGGCCTGCTCGGACGGCGACGTGAATGCGGTGCGGAAGCTGCTAGACGAGGGACGCAGCGTCAACGAACACACAGAGGAGGGCGAGAGCCTGCTGTGTCTGGCCTGCTCAGCTGGATACTATGAGCTTGCACAGGTACCGTGTACAGACTCGGACACTTATGCTAGTGTTTTGTGCTACCAAACTTCCAAGCTTGAAGCTTTCCTTTCAGTTGCTGACAGCCAAAACAACTCCTTGTCAAATGCATAAATGATTAATAAAAATAAAGATAAAATAATAATAAATAATTAAAATCAAATGAATAATTGAAATGTTAAGGATGTGTGTGTAATTTCAGCACTTAAAGCAGCATTGAACTGAATTAAAAACATTTTCAAATAAATAAAAAAATAAAGCAATATATACTATACAGCAAATCTCCACTGTGTGATTGTTTATATCACAAAATGTAAACTATATAATTGCACAGCTCTATATATAAAGTTGGAAGTATATTTTGTCCAACTTTATCCATGTACATTCTGTACACTCAAAGAGGGCAATATATACTGTATAGCAAATCTCAACTTCTTGTATTGTAAGTGCTATACAAATAAACTTGGCTAGTCCCTGTTTATGATTTTTGTCATTCTGATATTATGTATTATCAAAGCTACTATCCTTGCTATTCATACCTTGATACCTCGAATAGATTGTTTAAAAAAAAAAAAAAAAAAAAAACTTTACACCCTATTTCCAGACCAATCTTCCCATTCCAGACTGCAATTGGTTATGGTGCTGTTAGTGGTGAAGAAATTACATGCTTTACCTTTTAATTTTCAGTTTTAATTGAAGCATGCACTGGTTATCTGAGAAGAATGTTTTAGTTGATTTGAGTTTGACGGGTTGTAGGTCTTGCTGGCCATGCATGCTAACGTGGAGGACAGAGGGATCAAAGGAGACATCACGCCACTTATGGCTGCTGCAAGCGGTGGTTATGTTGACATCGTCAAACTGCTCCTAGTGCACGGAGCCGATGTTAACGCACAGTCCTCGACAGGTACAACAAAAAATAGCCTTTTTTTATTTTTGTTAAAAACAACGGTGATATGAAAATGGGCTTAAATTGAACAAAAAGAGGACCTTTTCATTCTTGTGCAAACCTACAAATGCATGCTTGCAAACACACCTTGTTCATTCTTTGTCTTGCCCTTTCTTGCAGGTAACACAGCCTTGACATATGCGTGTGCAGGAGGCTTCCTGGATGTGGTAAAGGTGTTGCTGAAGGAGGGGGCTAACATTGAGGATCACAATGAGAACGGTCACACTCCGTTGATGGAGGCTGCCAGTGCAGGCCACGTAGAGGTCGCTCGTGTGCTCCTGGAGTATGGCGCTGGAATCAACACACACTCCAACGAATTTAAGGAGAGCGCACTCACACTCGCCTGCTATAAAGGTGCATCTCATTATATAATAGACTGTTTACACAAGATAATAATCAGATTATGGTCTTATTTTGATTGTTAGTGCATTAACATGATTCCCATAACCAGATTAAGAAATTTTCAGGAAATTTGAATGATAAAGTAGCCATATGCCTAGTCTGAATATGCCATATGCCTTTTCAGAAAATCCACTGTAACAGTTTCAATGTGCAGATAAACATGAGTAATCAAAGGTAAATCTTGGTGATATTAAAGGCACACTATGTAAATTTTCGCCACTAGAGGTCGCTTATTCAAAACAAAGGCGTAGCTTGATGACGCCTTGATTTCACAGAATCATGGGAGGTGTTGTCTTCACGTCTACAGTTGGTGGAAAAGAATCAGGACGGGACTCACGCAGAAATCATGTTCATGGATTAGATTATTAATGTTACTGTGGTATGGAGCAGAGCAGGGCCGAGCCGAATGCTGTGCGAGCAGAAACGAGGCCGCTGGAGCGATTGCTAATGACAGACGCGTGCGACACATGGCTCGAGAGCAGCAGAACTTTTATTATGCCACAGTCCCTGCTTCCGCTTCTTCCGGTCATGCGTATTTGGGGTAAAGCAGTACTGTTTTATCAAATTAGATACATTTGTGTGTTGAAAGTTGTTATAGTGCTACTCTGCGTTTGCTTGGTGGCTAGTATGAGACACTTGTTACACACCTGCAGTAAGCTAGATCGATATTAGGCATGGTAAAACATGGTATTCACTGTAAATCAAGAAAACGAGATTTAAACAATAAGACTTACTGTGTTCAGCTATATAACATGATTAGTTTTCTGTCGATGAATGTATCCAAACAGTTGCTCACCTTTCTAATAAAACACATAATATATTAAAACATCTTTGGTGCTTCCATGGTTTCTACAAAATAAAACCAGAAAACGAGGATAACGCGGGTATGATGTCATTGATAGGTGATGCACGGACAGGTCCGTGTCCTGGTTAAAATTGCTTATTTCTCTGGATTTAAAAATTCTTGGAAACATTTGGGATAATGTAAGTACAGAAGTCAACAAAATATAACTTTGTTCTAGTGGTTTTTGGATATTTTAATCCAAAAATTTATGTATTGTGCCTTTTAAATACAAGAAAATGGGTGACACTTTACAGTAAGGTTCGTTTGTTAACATAAACTAACCATGAGCAATACATTTGTTACTGTATTTGTTAATCTTTGTTAACGTTCATTGTTTGCTCATGTTACTTCAGTGCATTAACTAATGTTAACAAATACAACTCTTGATTTTTAATAATGTATTAGTAAATGTTGAAATTAACATTAACAAAGATCAATAAATGCTGTAGAAGTGCAGTTCGTTATTAGTTCATATTGACTAATGTAGTAAACTAATGTTAACGAATGAACCGTATTGTAAAGTGTTACCAGAAAATGTTACCAAATTGCATTTTAATAAATAGTCAGTTTCTAGTAGAGAATAGCGAGGAGAAAAATTTGAAATATGCTGTTTACGTGTACACTACCTTTCAAAAGTTTGGGGTCAGTAAGGTTACAAAAGATTATTTCATGTTGTTTTTTTGTTTGTTTGTTTTTTTTTTTTTTAATAAAATTTCTGTTCATCAAAGGATTTTGAAAATAAATAAATTCACAATTCTTACTGACCCTACACTTGTGTACCAGAATATTCCAATAACAGTGGATCATGTTATTACTGTCTTTTCATAAAGAAGACTTAACCAGAATATAGACCTTTTTTGGACAATTCTGTTCATTGGAATAGTATGCCCAACTGTATATTATGAAATCAGTCTGTTTAGTACATTTTGGGGTGATATTGACTGTATCCTGCCTGTTCCTCAGGGCACTTGGACATGGTCCGGTTTCTCTTAGAAGCAGGAGCTGACCAGGAGCACAAGACAGATGAGATGCACACTGCTCTCATGGAGGCCTGCATGGTAACAAGCTTTTATGTACACAGTCTTGTAGGTACTTCGTCTGATGTTTGTGTTGGTCTTTTGAATTGTTATTCTTGTGGTTGTCTCGTGTAGGATGGGCATGTGGAGGTGGCACGGCTGCTATTGGATAGTGGGGCACAGGTAAACATGCCTGCTGACTCATTTGAGTCGCCTCTAACGCTGGCTGCCTGCGGGGGTCACGTGGAGCTGGCAGCGCTTCTGATTGAGAGGGGGGCCAACCTGGAGGAGGTGAATGATGAGGGCTACACTCCACTGATGGAGGCAGCTCGTGAGGGCCATGAAGAGATGGTAGCGCTGCTCCTGGCACAAGGTACTGGGGTCATCTCAGTTTCATAGACTTTGCCCATAGGAATTAAGTCAATAACACACAACCAGAATCCATTTAGAAAAGTAATTCTGTCTCAAAAGGATGAGTTAGCAATACAAAGCTTGCATTGTTAAAAATGTCTGTTTTCAAACTCTGACTGTTTTCTATGCTACATTTTCTTTGCAAGTTCATTCTTGTTCGCCAACTGAAAATTGTTCTTTATTGGTTGGTTGGTCTTAGGTGCAAATATTAACGCTCAGACAGAGGAGACGCAGGAGACGGCGTTGACTCTGGCATGTTGTGGAGGCTTCTTAGAGGTGGCTGATTTCCTCATCAAAGCTGGGGCGGACATTGAGTTGGGTTGTTCCACCCCACTCATGGAGGCTGCACAGGAGGGGCATCTGGAGCTGGTCAAATACTTGTTGGCTGCAGGTGAGGCTTTGCTTTCGATGTAATTCTTGAAATTTCTTTCTCCTGCCTATGAAGCAGTGTTCACACTTTTTTTCTCTCTGTTCAGGAGCTAACGTCCATGCCACAACAGCCACGGGTGACACAGCTCTGACATACGCGTGTGAGAATGGACACACGGATGTGGCCGACGTGCTGCTGCAAACAGGGGCTGACCTGGTTTGTGGATTTACCATGATTGCATTTTTATTACTTTTTGAGTTTAAGTTTTTCATTTTGAGTTAAAGCCTGATTGGTGGTGACTGGTGTTTTTGTTTTTCAGGAACATGAATCAGAAGGGGGCAGGACTCCACTGATGAAAGCGGCCAGAGCAGGACACCTGTGCACTGTGCAGTTTCTCATCAGCAAAGGCAAGTTGTAACATACCAAACTAGGGCTGCAACAAACAGTCGATGAAATCGACAATTTATAATAATGAAAATAATGAATTTCATTATTTATAGTTTCGTTTTGCCAAGTTGCTCATCCCAACAGCAAATGAACAATTCGATGTCACTGTTTTTGCCATAGTAAAAAACACTACCGCTCAAAAGTTGCTGTTCAAAGCAGTCTCTTGTGCTCACCAGGACTCTATTTACTTGATCAGTAAAAACAATGAAATATTGTGAAATATTAACATAATTTAATTTTTTTTAAAAAATATATATATTTATTTAAGGGCTCAATGCTAATGTTTTTTTTTTTCTCCTGGCCCGGTTAGGCAGGTGGTTAAAATTTTTACTTGCCCTGCCAAACTTTTCAGTGGCACCACCACAAAAGTTAGTTTTCGTTGTTTATGGCCATTGTAACCATGCATCATAATAAACAAGATTATGACACCAAAATTTTAGATACCAGAGAAATTTGTTTTTTAAATAATTTTATCAAATGATGATGGACTACAAATTACATTTTATGTCTGCTTCTGCCCCCTTCAATTACACATTTATGTCTGCAGGTGCTAATGTAAATAGAGCCACAGCCAACAATGATCACACAGTGGTTTCTCTGGCTTGTGCTGGGGGCCATCTGGCTGTGGTTGAGCTGCTGTTGGCCCATGGTGCTGACCCCACCCACAGACTAAAGGTGAGGGTCTCACAGAATGACACTGCCCAGATGCTAATGGGTGTTGTGGTCACACAAATTTTTTTCAGTCCCTTGTGTTAATTAGAGTTTCTCTTCTACTCACAGGATGGCTCCACGATGCTGATTGAAGCTGCTAAAGGTGGTCACACTAATGTGGTGTCCTACCTGCTAGACTACCCAAACAACATCCTGTCAGTCCCTGCCCCAGACCTGTCCCAGCTCACACCGCCCTCTCATGACACTTCTCAGGTGAGCAGAAACATGCTTTACACTATCCAACAGTTTAAGAATCACTACATAGTGTATGTAGCATGAACATTTTATATAATAGTTTACACTTTTATTTAATAGATTGTCAATTTTGTTTTACGTGCAGGCCCCTCGAGTCCCATTCCAAGCCCTGGCTATGGTGGTTCCCCCCCAGGAGCCAGACAGAGTGCCCTCCACCATCCCCACGCCCCCACCCGTTACAAGCAAAGGTTAGTTCGACTAAAATGTCTAGAGTTATTCTAATCAGTTGGATGTTTTCTCAAAATGACGTACCAGTTATACTTATAAGTGGCCTATAGTCATTGTTCTGACTGTCAGAGCAGTTTGGTTTTTGTGTGCATATCCAATCATATTTAGCAAGGGTTGAAATGTTGAATCCTATTCAAACCACATTTCTGGAAATCATTTCAGTCTGACTGATCAGATTTTGCATAGTTTTTCTGCTTATGTCACTTTCTCACACCACACAAAATGTAAACGTCAGATGTTTTTGTAGGAAATATGATAAAACTCAGTGTAGAATCGAGGTTGTGTTGTTGCAAAGTGCATTTTCAGCACATCATTGCCATAGAAATCAATGAAAGAAAGAAAACGAAAGATTGAAACGTAACACACAAATAGGATCTGAACAGTTGCGATACACGAGTACAGCAAATCATTTAGATCAGATTCCAGTCGAATATTTGGATTTGGACTGACGGTGTGAACATAGCCTTTATGAACTGATATTGGATCAATTCTCTGCCATTTCACAAATGAAGAATCCACTTTGTTTTCTGTGATCTTATCACGATTGAATGATGCTTGGCCATGTTAAAAGGCAGCTTACACAATGCACTCTAGATGCATTGTGATAGGATCGCTTAAAAAAATCATTTGAAGATGGTTTTAGATTTTGAATATTTAATGTAGGTGTAAATGCAAGTGTTATTGCTATCCATATTCAGATAGTTAAGTAATATGCCGGCTTATTTACGCCGCAAATTCTCGTATATTCTTCTGCTCTCACAAAAAGACAAGACACTGTTTTCACAGTTTAGATGCATTGGAATGGAAGTCTAGCTGCAGTCCAGCTAAAAACTTTTTGGATATGAAGTGCTTGTTAATCTCAGGTGTAAAGGGGGCCCATGAGTATCGAAATGCAGTCAGTTGAGTAGAAAAACTACACTGTTGATGAGTTGCACAGTATGCATGATGTCTGATTAATATCAGCTTTTTGGGTTGAGCATTAGTTTGTTTTGTTTTTTCTCTTAGGTGCGTCCAAGCAAAGACTGAGCTCCCTTCAGAGCAGCTCTGTGGCTTCGGGTGGCTTAGACGCTGACCTGCTGCCACCCTTTCACACGTACCAGCCTCTGGAGTGCATCGTCGAGGAGACAGAGGGCAAGCTGAACGAGCTGGGCCAGCGCATCAGTGCCATCGAGAAGGCCCAGCTGCAGTCGCTCGAGCTCATCCAGGGCGAGCCGCTCACCAAAGACAAGATTGAGGAGCTAAAGAAGAGTCGTGAGGAGCAGGTGCAGAAGAAGAAGAAGATCTTGAAGGAGCTGCAGAAGGTGGAGCGGCAGTTGCAGCTGAAGACGCAGCAGCAGTTCACCAAAGAATACATGGAGACCAAGGGGCTCAAGGAGGAGCTGGGCCAGGCGGCAGGGGTGGAAATGCCCGGCACCCCCCTGCCCCTGCAGGCCACACAGCTGGGCTCTGACAACGAAAGTGAGGTTATTCGCAGAGAGGAGGACCACAGGCCCACCCCTACCAATGATGAGGACGAGGAGGATGAAGAAGAGGAGGAGGATGAAGATGACGTTGACTGTGCCAGACTGCCACAGGTGGATACCATTCTGAGAGAGGCAACACAACCGCCGTCACCTCCGCCACCTCAGAACCAGGCCCTCCAAAGTCCCCCTCTGCAGACCAGCTTCGTTCCCATTCAGCCTCTGGCCCTGCAGCAGTCCACAGACTTCAGTAACGCAGAGTACCCGGGAAGCAGCAGCCCAGACCTGCAGAGGGTGTTGCTAGGTCAGCAGCTGACAGGGTTGGGGCCAGGGCTTCTTACACAGGCACCCGATGGACTCATGGTCGCCACACCCGCACAGACGCTCACAGATACGCTTGACGACATCATGGCGGGTGAGCTCTCTGCAACTAGGGCTGGCTTTACTTCTTTTAAGGATGACAGCCAGGGATAAGAAATGAATTAGCTACATTGCCGTTGGCAAATAATCAGCCTTGTGGCTTTTAGCTCTCTTTGATTATGCTTATATTTATGAAAGTCTACTCCCAAAAATTGACTAAAATATCTTTTTAGAAGATGTACACATTTAAAATTCACAGTCTTTCTCTTCTGGGACCAAAAATAGTGATGACCACAAATGGGCGTATACAAATTTATGGCCAATCAAATACTTTCTAGAATGGGAATATTCCTTCCCTAATATAAGCTGCTACTGACTAGCAATAGTTGATTATGATTCATGACTTTGATGTAAGCTAAAAATGTTTGGGAATATAAAAAAGGGTATGAGGGAATGTCCAGCCCCAACTTTTTTTCCCAATAGGAAATTCATCAGCAGTCTTCAAATTAGCTGTAAATCCTTCTGTTTTTAAATGCTTTTTATTTTTAAATGTAGTGATTTCAGTACAAGGATACAATATTATTAACTGAAATAAGTTGAAGTACTAAAATTACTAAAAAAAATAAAGCTAAATAGAAATATTAAAAAACTATACCTAATACAAATGGCACGATTACTATAAAATACTAAAACATCAAATAAAACTAGTAAGTAAAGCTTAATTCAAAATATTAATAAATATTATAATAGTTTGTAAAAAAAAAATACTAAAATACCACTGGTCTGTCTCTGTCTTTGCAGCTGTGAACAGCAGAGTGCCTGTGGTAAACACTACAACTTCGCCCTCCCCTCAGCCATCCGTACAGACGCCCATCAACACAGTCTCCCCACCCTCCATGCTCCCTCTTTATCCCTCAGTGGACATTGACGCACATGTAAGACCGTCTTCTTTGCATGTAACATGAACACAGCAATCATATAACACAAATGGCTGCTGTGGAGCATTTGTAGACATGATAAAACTATGCATCAAATTGTCCATATTTGTCTTTAAGTGACATATTGAAGCATCTTTATCTTTTCCCCCTCAGACTGAGAGCAATCATGACACGGCACTGACCCTGGCCTGTGCAGGTGGCCATGAAGAGCTTGTCTCAGTGCTCCTTGCTCGTGGGGCCAACATCGAACACCGGGACAAGAAGGGTAAAAGGCTCTTTGATTTGTTGCATGAAGTCTTATCTGTATGGTAAGATTACAGAGATGTTGAGTGCCGCTCTACATGTCTGCCTACAGGGTTCACTCCCTTAATCCTAGCGGCTACTGCGGGCCATGTGGGTGTGGTGGAGATCCTGCTGGACAAGGGAGGGGACATTGAAGCTCAGTCTGAGAGGACCAAAGACACCCCTCTGTCCCTCGCCTGCTCAGGTGGCAGACAAGAGGTACCCTAACAGTTTTAGCTCCACCTCTTTACCAGAGAAGCTTTTAAACCCTCTAAAATGCCTCAAAGACTTGGAAGTGCATTAATTTATCTCCATCTTTGCAGGTGGTGGAGCTGTTGTTGCTTCGTGGGGCTAATAAGGAGCACCGTAACGTTTCCGACTACACACCCCTCAGCCTGGCGGCCTCAGGGGGCTACGTCAACATCATCAAGATCCTTCTGAATGCTGGTGCTGAGATCAACTCTAGGTCAGAACATTGGCTACTATTGGTTTGTCTTAAGACTTCTATTAGGAAGCATTAAGACACTGTATCAACTCTTTTCTCTTTCTCTTTTTTTTTTTTTTTTTCCTCTTTCTCTCTTCCCTTGTTTCTCTTTCAGGACTGGCAGTAAGCTGGGCATTTCTCCGCTCATGTTGGCGGCCATGAACGGCCATGTGCCTGCGGTGAAGCTGCTGTTGGACATGGGCTCTGATATCAATGCACAGATCGAGACCAATCGTAACACAGCACTGACCTTGGCTTGCTTCCAAGGCCGAGCAGAGGTTGTCAGCCTGCTGCTGGACCGGAAGGCCAACGTGGAACACCGTGCCAAGGTCTGTGTTCAACTTACCATGTTGTTACTTGGGCAGTGAGGTCCTTGAGTAGGGCTGCACGATATTGAAGAAAAATGCTTAATACAGTAATGACAATAATGCTTTAAATGTGTAAAATCTATTTAAATCACATTTAAATATTTCAAAACTGAAAATGATATAACCAACATAAATGTTCCATGTTTTTGGAACTAAATAGTCAGCTGCAGGTGCCTTGGGCTTTCACACTGGGTACGTTTGCTGTGGTCCGAGCGTGATTGTTCCTGGTGTTAGTCTGATTTCACACTCAACTTGATTGTCAAACCCTGGTGCATTTGCGTTTATCTTACACTATCACAAACATGCATGACGCACGATAGAAAATGGGATGCGGGTCAATATTTTGTTTTTTGTAAATTTGGTGCTGTTATACGCAGCAGACACTTGGGATTACTGTATGTGTGTCTCATGAAGGCGGTTTTCTGCTGCTTGCAAATGGATTCTTTTAATAATATACACTTTATTTAAAGGCGCCTTTCAAAACACTCAAGGACACCGTACAGTTGAATGATAGTCATAAAACAAATCAAGACACAATACAACAAAACAACAGCTATTTAACATACAATATTTAAAATTGATCAGAAAAAGCTAATTTAAATAGGTAAGTTTTAAGACGTGATTTAAAAGTAGCCAGACAATCACTTTCTTGTAAAGATTGTGGAAGAGAATTCCAGAGACAAGGAGCAGCACAGCTGAACGCCCTGGACCCCATAGTGACTAAACGAACAGAGGGTACAACAAGAGAAACCGATGAAGAAGATCGAAGTGTACGCTTCAGGGTGTAGATATGAAGCAATTCGGAGAGATATGAGGGTGCAAGATTGTGAAGAGCTTTGAAAGTGAGAAGCAGAATCTTGTACTCTACCCAGGAAGCCAATGTAGATGATAGAGGACAGGAGAGATATGCTCAATGGAAGAGGTTCTAGTAATTATACAGGCAACTGAGTTCTGGACCAATTGAAGTTTATGAAGGAGTTTGTGAGGTAACCCAAATAGAAGAGAATAACAATAATTAATGCGTGAAGTGACTAGAGCGTTTACAAGAATGGCTGTGGAATTGGATGAGAGAAATGGACGAAGACGGCTGATGTTCCATAGGTGGAAATATGCAGACCGAGTAATATTGTTCACATGCGTTTCAAAAGACAAAGTACTATCAAGGACGACACCCAGACTCTTAACCTGGGAAGATGGAGAGATTTGAGGAGACTTATGATTTAAATTGTATACAGTTGATGCGGGGGAGAAAAAAAAATAAAAAAATTACTTGAGTGGAAGAAACATGCATGGTTACAATTTGAAAAATCTCTTTTAAGCCGGGCATACAGTGGCTGCAACCCTACAGCTTGTGCATACACTGACACACACACACTCTAGTTATTTTTGTTTAAAGGAATGGCTCTGATGTTCTCTGCTTTTCACCAAATCATATGCGCACTCTTCTTTTTAATCTTCTTTCTTTTTTCTATCTGAAGTTATACCAGCAACATTGAAAGCACCAGTCTCTGTGTTTAGTGTGAAAGCTCATGTGATTGCTGCTGGCTCGCCGTGCAGTACATTGCAGTGTACCAGCTGCTTTGACGCAATGATCAGGTTAACTGGCTCACAATATGTGCAGTGGCTCACAACCTTCCAAGTGTCCGAACTTGCACATTGTACTTAAGAGATGTCTAAAAGATGCGAGTTGAAAACCTAGCGTGTGTTGAGTTTAGAGGTCGACCGATATGGGTTTTTCTCTGGCCGATGCCAATATTTAGAAATCAGGGCAGTCGATTGCCGATATATGATGCCGATTATTTATTTATTTATATATTTATTTATTTATTTATTTATTTTTTCTTCATCTCATAAAATCTAACAGTTAAGTAATAAGAAATTATACAGAAAATTGCTTAAATTAAACATTTATTGAACAACACAAGCCTCTCCAATCAGTACACTAAAAATAATTTATAAATATTAAATACACGAAACAGGTAATCAAAAATCTAGACTGTCAAATTAACTTAGTAGTAGCCTAATTCATAGTAATAATAATACATGGCTCAACTTTTTAAGCACCTTCTCAAAACTATTCTGAAGCATGCTTCTAATCTGTAAGTCAAATAGCCATAATCTAAGTGATAACAAATATAAGAGTTCACCCATTTTACACAGCCTGCTGCTCATAACTGCATAGAGTGCACTGGCCACGAGCGATGATGTCGTGGAGGCTATGTGTCGGACCCACAGAATATGCACGTTTTAGCCAGAAATTTCGTCTGAATTGCACGTTTCTACTTTCACATGCAAATGACTTGTTGCACTCATGATAAACATGGTCGCCATCAATTCTAGTAGGCTACAACGTAATTAGTCTTTCTAAACGGTCTGTTTTCCCCTGCCATCGTTAGTTGAAGCTGTGTTTCAACAAGGGACGGCTGCAGAGTGCGAGTTGCTCCGTCTCACACGCAGCCTCAGAGGGAGAGAAATTCTCCAGTAATGTACAGAAACAGAATGGATAACGTCAGAGTTTATCTATACAACGCAGGCTTGTATAATAATTTAGCCGCTGGGCTCGTTACCAGGTTTTGGTACCGGCGCCTACCTGTAGCCTAAACTACAGCTGGTTAAAGGCTCGCACACCCCGTCCGCTTGCAGGACGATCCGCTTGTACAACAGGGCATGTGTGAGTGACTTGAGAGCTTCAAAACAGCAGTCCACTAAATCCGTTTTTCCGCGCTCACGGACAAATAGTATACTTTGAAAGGCTTGCGTGCTCAACAGTGCGTGAGATGCAGCGGAACACAGAAAATTAAGTATAACTGGTCCTTTATGCCGGTGGAATGGCAATCACGCCTGCCTATTAATCGGCCTAATTTGCAGCACAATCGGCCGATGCTGATTAATTAAAAAATGCGGAAAAATCGGGCCAATATATCGGCCGGCCGATCAATCGGTCGACCTCTAGTTGAGTTGTAGCAGAATGTTTGTTCATTACCTTAATATTAGTTTTAATGGTAAGGGGACCTTTCCTTCCACTAGACTGGCCTCACCCCTCTCATGGAGGCTGCGTCTGGCGGTTATGCTGAAGTGGGCCGTGTTCTGTTGGATAAAGGGGCGGATGTCAATGCCCCTCCAGTTCCCTCCTCTCGTGACACCGCCCTCACCATTGCTGCAGACAAGGGCCACTACAAGTTTTGTGAGCTTCTCATCAGCAGGTGTGTTTTAAAACACCGGTAGTGTACAGTACCAGTCAGTCCTCTCTCCAGAATATAGTGTCTCATGCTGCTCTTTCCGCTCTGTTAATATAGAGGGGCTCACATTGATGTGCGAAATAAGAAGGGGAACACCCCTTTGTGGCTCGCTGCTAACGGTGGCCACTTTGATGTGGTGCAGCTGTTGGTCCAAGCTGGGGCCGATGTGGATGCAGCCGACAACCGCAAGATAACCCCCCTCATGGCAGCGTTCCGCAAGGTGAGCATTGTGCCATGCCTTTCATAGAATTTTTGGATATCTTGGCTTTTGACTGAATGTCACTGGTGCTTTGCTGCTCTTTTGTAGAAAAATAATGACTGATGATGATAAACTGAAATATGTCTTTTTTTTTTTTTTTTCTTTTTTTTTAGGGCCATGTAAAAGTGGTGCAGTACTTGGTGAAGGAAGTAAACCAGTTCCCATCTGACATTGAGTGCATGAGATACATTGCAACTATTGCAGATAAGGTATAAAAGATCAATGCGGAGATTGCTTTGGAATATACCCTTAAAGGATTGTTTCCATTAATTGATGTGTTCACATTGCCACTCTGCAGGAACTGCTTAAGAAATGTCATCAGTGCATGGAGACCATTGTCAAAGCCAAAGATCAGCAGGCTGCTGAGGCGAACAAGAACGCCAGCATTCTGCTTAAGGAGCTTGATCTGGAGAAGGTTTGTATCTTCTGATGACCAGTTAGACTAACTATTGAGCTAACTAATTGGTTAAGGTTAACTAATTGATTTTTATATTAGTCACAACATTCTGCGTATCATGGTGAACTTAGTTCTTCTCAAATTGTTTCTTAACAGTCTCGTGAAGAAAGCAAAAAGCAGGCTCTGGCAGCAAAACGGGAGAAGAGAAAGGAGAAGCGCAAGAAAAAGAAGGAAGAGCAGAAGAGGAAGCTGGAGGAAGAAGATGCAAAGGTGAAAGAAGTGTTCTGTGAGATGCAGGATCAGAAGGAGGACTCTGCAGAAGGTGAGGAACACCTTGTTGGTTTATGTCTGATATCATAGAAATACCTATCTTCAGCTTTATTTATTTTTTTAATGAAAGAAATTATGACCTTTTTAGTCATGCACTGAAATACCGACATAGCAACAAAAAAAACTGGATTGACTGAATTGGTGACGTTTAGTTGGCGCTTTGCCTATGCCATGTTTTGGCTCATCTATTTTGTGCACGTGTGGATAAACTAAAAAAAAAAAAGCCATCTGTGTGGATGCTATGGCTAGGTTGAAATTATGGATTTCTTGATTTCAGTCTATCTTCATTTTGATGAAACAATATCATTTCTTAAATCCCAAGATCTATCTTTTAGTCTTTATCTCATCCAGTAAACGTAATAAGCTTTGTGCTTTGTTACTTTTTCCATATGAAACAAGACTCACCTTTAAAATGGTCAATTTTATCACACTATTCCAACATTTTTTTTTTTTTTTTTTTTGCCGCTCTTTAATATGGTGTGACAGTTTGTTTTAGCTGCCTCAGTTCATGTGAACCGCGACCCCGAATTAAAGTAGAAACATAATTAATAATGATTGAAGCCAATCATGATGATCAAAAATCATAGCCGGTATCGGCTGCAAAATTCCTGATCAGAGCATTCCTATTATTTTGATTTATTAAATAAATTTGCTATTAACAATTAAATTATAAAATAATTTAATACTAAATTTCGATTTCTTCTTCTTCTTATTATTATTATTATTATTATTATTAATAATAATAATAATAATAATAATAATATTTATTTTTTTATTTTTACATGACTAACCTTTTGTCATTATTTTATCCCACAGAGGTGGAGGTTCCCATCGAGCCTCCAAGTGCTACCACCACCACAACCATCGGTATCTCCGCCACCTCCACAACCTTCACTAACACTTTCGGCAAAAAGCGAGCCAATGTGGCCACCACACCAAGCACCAATCGCAAAAACAAAAAGAACAAGACCAAGGATTCACCTAGTGAACCCATTATACTTCAGGACCCACAGGTGGCACTGGCACAGCAGAAAGCAGACAAAAATAAGATCCACGGAGAACCTCGAGGGGGTGGGGCGCCGGGAGGAACCAGCGACTCTGATAATCTAGATAGCACCGACTGCAACAGTGAGAGCAGCACTGGCAGTAAGAGTCAGGAACTCGCTGACCTGCCTTCATCATCATCTTCTTCCTCCTCTGCCCCTTCGGTACTTGCAGGTTGTAACCAGCCCCTCATCGCAAGTGAGAAAAGACATGGGCTATCGCTGCCGGGCTCTCGTGAGGATAAGATCACGGTGTCCATCTCCAAACCACAGCAGAAGTAAGTTAATGTACTTCTGCTTGCCACTACCACTTACCAACACTACTTAGCGTTGTACAGTTGTTAGCACTACTTAGCAGACAAAGTTACTGCAAAATATCATCATTACCTCACCATCTTACAGAGAACAGGCCTTTGACAGATCTTACCAGTTTATTTTCTTGAACTTTGGTAGTAAGCGTTTGTTGTAGTCTGACAAGTGATTTGACAAGATATTGCATTTCCATTTTGCAGATTTTTGCAAAAAATAATTTTTTGTGGGAAGATGATTAAACTTCTTGTTCTATTCACATTTCTAACAGATCTCATGACATCAACAGTGACTTGACCCCCAGTTCTTTGCCCTGCCCGTTCAAGCCCATTTCACTGCCAGTCACCTCGCCCAACATTAAGATGAATCTCACTAGCCCAAAGAGAGGCCAGAAGAGAGAAGAGGGGTGGAAAGAGGTGGTTCGAAGGTGAGGTGCACTTTTTTTGCAAGGACATAAGCCATATCTAGGGATCAAAATATCTTTGAAATATATGGATAAGATCTTTAGATTTAGCAATATACTAAAAAAAAACCTCAGTAGGCAAATTGAAAGGTCTTGGAAAACACCTAGCACTGTGTTATCGAGTTATTTGTCATTTCTCCCTTAGATCCAAGAAGCTTTCTGTCCCTGCCTCTGTGGTGTCTCGGATTATGGGTAGAGGTGGCTGCAACATTACGGCCATCCAAGACGTTACAGGCGCACACATTGACGTGGACAAACAGAAGGACAAGAATGGAGAAAGAATGATCACAATCAGGTAAAAATGACACACAGTTTTTAGGACACTAGTAATTGACTGGTTCACCCTGCTTTGATTTCTTATACTCATTCTCTTGGTTTGCAGAGGTGGCACAGAGTCCACACGGCATGCGGTGCAGCTGATCAATGCGCTGATCCAGGACCCAGCCAAAGAGCTAGAGGACCTGATCCCTCGTAACCACATCCGGCCACCTGGCGCCAACACCAAAATCAGCTCCACCTACACAACCTCCACTGGGGCCACAAGCACTACTGCAGCCAGTTCAAAGGGCCTGCCATCTGTAGTGCCCTCCTCCAGCATGTCGTTTCAGCCCTCCACCAACTTCACAGCTCAGCAGGCTGGCAAGTTAGGCAAAAGTATGGCACCAGGCGTTAGGCCCCCATTTGTTTCTTTGCCACCACTTGCTTATGCTCATCCTCAGCTGGCCCTTCTAGCAGCCCAGACTATGAACCAGATCCGCCACCCTCGATTGCCCATGGCGCAGTTTGGTGGCACTTTCTCATCTTCTCCAAACACTTGGGGTCCTTTCCCTGTGCGTCCTGTGAGCCCTGGTAGTGCTAACAGCTCACCCAAACACAGCGGTAATTCTGCACTGCGTCCCGCCAGCTCTGCTCCAGCCCACACTGAGCATCTTGCTGCTTCTATGTCCAGCACCTCGACTCCCACTGCTTCCACCTCTTCTCCCACCAGTACCGCACCTGTTAACACCCCCACGCCTTCCTCTGTCAGGAAGCAGCTTTTCTCATCAGAGCCCAAGCCTGGGGCTGGAGTTGTTGTGGCCACTACCGGCAGCAGCACTTCCTCTTCGCAAGTTGCTCCCTCTCCCATCAGCTGTGCTCCCACAACCCCTACGACTCCTCCATCTCCATCTGCGCCCATTGCTCCACCTCCACAGCATCCTCCTCCCCCCAAGCCAGAGCCAGCCAGCCTTAGCACCCCAGCTAAAGAGAAGCCTGTCACAGAGCTCGCTGCGCCTGCCACTGGAGCTCCATCTGACGGGCCCAGCCCTTCCGCTTCTCTGCACTTCACCTCATCTCCCTCAGGCCCATCGATGCTAAACGTACAGCCCGACAGCCGGCAGCCGATTGCGTCACACTTCACCTCCAGCACAGAACCCTGTTCCTCTTCCTCAACTCAACCAGGATCATCTCACCCTGTCACACGCCTGCCACCTCCGACCTGCAGCAGCACAGTCACTAATACCAGCAGCACCTTACCTCATTATGCCACCCCCACTGCGCCTGGTGTGACTCCCCGCATGCAGCCACCCACACCCTACTACCCCATGGCTCCAGGGACCCTGCAGGAGCAGCAATCTGTGTTTGTGCCTCCAGGAGCCCCACAGGAGCCCCTCAAACAGCAACAGCAACCTCCATCTCAGCCTAACATGGCTCCTACAGGCATGCCACCTCCCTCACTTCCAATGTCCTCCACCATGGGCATAATAAACGGCTCTCAAATGCACCTGCACAGTGGAAAAGCGCAACTGCCCCCCAACTTTGGTCCTGCAGCTCTCTTCAATCACTTCAGCAGTATCTTCGACAGCAACCAAGTGGGCAACAACCAGGTTTGGGGTGCCTGCCATCTACCTGCACGTACTCCACCGGAGCAGCCCTACAGTGGCCCACCTACCGCCTATATAGGGGGAATGGGGCAGATGGAAAATGTCATGCCTCCTGATGGCTCAAAAGCTCCAGGGTATCGCTGCACCTCACAGCGGATGGTTTCCAGTCCCATTGGTGAGTGCAACCTTTAAATCAAAAGGGTGTCCAGTTGTACTCCGGGAGGGCCACCTTCCTGCAGAGCTTTTGTTTGAACATGCTCCAACACACCCACCTGGAAGTTTCTTGTAGTCCTGAAGACCTTAACTAGCTGGTTCAAGTGTGTTTATTTAGGGTTGGAGCTAAACTCCTTAAGAAAGGTGGCCCTCCGAGAGCAGGATTGGACACCACTATTGCTGATGACCTTGAGTCTTTGTTTTGTGTGGTCAAATCCTCTTGAGTAACGTTCTTGTATTCACTCTTTACCCCAGGAATACACCCCATGGACAACTCCATGTCCTCGTCCACTGCGCTCACCAGCTTTACCACAAGCATTTCTGCCAGCCCTGTGTTCCTGCCAGGTCCTGCTCCTGTGGGCACACCCTCCTTCAGCCGCCAGCACTTCTCTCCTCACCCCTGGAGTGCCTCCACCTCTTGTATGTCAATAAATAAGTCCTTTTAATGCAGATGCACCAAGCACAGCTTCACTTTTTTATAAGACTATAGTGCTCGTGTTCTTTCTGATGGTCTCTTCATTTCTCACTGATTTTAGGCGAGTCTCCAGTGCCCTCTGTGTCTTCCGGGGCATCATCACCTCTTTGCACATCTACGGTGACTCCCGCTCTGATCCAGGCAAAACCTAGTAGCTCCAACCAGCAGGACCGCAAAGTGCCCCCTCCCATTGGAACTGAGCGCCTGGCCCGCATCCGGCAAACTGGCTCTGTCAACCATACCATGCTGCCCACCAGCTACACCCCACCAGTTGGACAGGGTGGCATCTGGTCTTTTGGAGTGGGCAGTGCCTCCGGTGAGTCTGTGACTGAGATGTAATAGGCACTTACAAATTGTTCTACATGTTACGAAATGGAACATATTCGTTCCATTCGTTCCTTAATAAATATGTCTCTGTTCTTCACAGAGACAATGTCAGGCTGGTCTCAGCCCCTGATGGGAGGGCCAGTGATGCACCAGCAGATGCAGGAGCCATCAGCCTTCTCTCAGCACCAGGCTATGGAACGAGATGATACTGGGATTGTGGCTCCTTCTAATACTTTCCACCAACCTTTGCCCACCAACTTCATGGATTTTCCAAAGGTACACTGTACAGAGAATCTCTTTAAAAATATAATTTTGGTTGTTTTATTAGTCCCATTCAAGAAGGAGAATTTTAATTTGTAGTTCCACTGAAAAATCTTTTATTTCATGGACCATATAGGGGCTGCCAATGTCAATGTACGGTGGCACGATGATCCCTCCTCACCCTCAGATGGCGGAGGGTCCTGGAGGCCCTGTATACAATGGTCTACACACTTCTGACCCTGCCTGGAATCCCATCCTAAAGGTTGTTCCCAATTCTGCTGAGAATTCAGACCCACAGCAGGTAATTGCTCTTAGCAGGCCTCAACTGAAATTGTAAATTAGAGCCCCATTTGTTGTCTAACTTTTAAAATCCTTGTTGTTGCAGGTATGGCCAGGCACTTGGGCCCCACATGTGGGAAATGTGCATTTGAATCATGTCAACTAAACAGTGATCGAGAGGCCTAGGAGCAGTAACAAGAAACACGTTAAAAAGAACAAGATAATTACCTAATTACTGAGACGTGGTATTAACCTAGATGTGTCCCCCAAAAAATGTTAAACAAGTTAAGAAATTTGAGAGATGGACACCCTCGATGTGCCTAACTAAAAAGAAAGAATCCAGTGTGGGATTTAACGTTTTTGCCACTGTCTATGAACAAATCGATTGCCTGTTCAACAGGATACATTCTGAGTAGTATAGCCATTTTGACATTTAAGCCCCACGTAAAAGTGTTCTTGGTCAGCAGGGCTCAATAGGACAGTGCGCTATTTATACACGGCCAAGACCTAGATGATTGCGTAAAGAATGAAATCAGACCTTTTAGAGTGGTAAATACCTGTATAATTGTTTACATACTGAAAAAAGGGTTAAAAATGAGAGTAAATTTCATGTCGTATAGTGGCTCTACTTTATGTAGCCTGTATTAATGTGAAATATTTACCTTAATATTCAATAAAAAGTTGGAAATGTATCTGCTGTGTGAAAGTTATTTTGATGAGTTGATGGATTGACGGTTACCAATCATATTGCAAATATGACCATTTCTTGTACAACATGCACATTGCATATTGCTGGTTAGAAAAGTAAAACTAGTGTTGGATGGTAACTCCAAAGAAAGATGGTTCTGGGATGCAACTAGACGACAGTTTTCACGTTTTGAGGTTTCACGTTTGTTGTGAAAATCTGACCTAAATCTCAAGATGACCTACAAGAAATTTTTCATAATTTCTCGTAGGTCAAATGTCTTAACATCCAACTTTGCACAAGGGCAGCACATCTTGTAAGACAGATATAAAACAACTCATATTTTCATGTTAGAAATGCCCAGATGTACTGCCAATATGGCAGAGCTGTAAAGTATTTGAGTAAAGTAAACTTCAGTATGAGTAAAATACTTAAATACTGTTAAAATCAGACTTTTACTCTAGTCGTATTGAAATTGGTAACTTGTAATGGAGTCATTTTCACTGTAAGGTATCTGTACTTTACTCAAATATGGTTTTCAGGTACTCTTTACACCTCTGCAATATGGGGAGGCAAACGGTAACGTTAAGAGGAAGCATATGTAGAGTGGACAAGTCATGCTTTTAGCACAGAACATATTGTTTTGTCATGTAGTTTTCATATCATGTGCCCAGTTGAGTCACTCAGAAAACCTCGTGCAGTTCAAAGAGTTTACATTCCATGAAATAGCTCTAAACACTTGCTCCCTACAGAGGGCCTCAGCGATGCTCGTCAGGGGGGTGGATTCATCTTTCTGATTGGCCAGGTGAGAAATCTCCTCCCTAGCGCGTACCAACCTGTGGAGCGTACAAACACGCAGCGCTACTGCAGATCAAACAAGTCTTTAGCGTGTTCATTAAAGGAAAGAGTTTAGATTTCGGTTCAGTCATGTCAACCAGCTGCGAAGCTTCGTCTACCTGCCCGATTCCAAGCCGCTCCATCCATGAGAAAAGCTGGTCTCCACTCCCGGACAGCTACAGCCAGACTCCAGGAGGAACCGTGTTCTCAACAACTCCCGGTGGTAAGATGCAGACCTAATGTATTTGTTTTTTCGCAGGATGTGTTTTTGAACTAGTGTTTTTGCTATGTTTGTGAGTCTTTCCACATGTTGCTCGAGCACACTTTTTATGACTTGCGCTGATCGTTTGGACTGCGCAATAATAACGCCAGAGACAATAAGATGTTTACAAGATGGTTTTTTTTTTTTTTTTTTTTTTTACGCTTAATAGTTTAATTTGTCTGCTAATGTCCAACATTGGAACACGTGCATCACAGAAGAATTGTAATTTGACTTCTGTCTTTTTTTACCCTGTAACGACAGTTTATAACATTTTTGAATAAAATGGTCGATTCCTTTGCTTAGACTACTTTAGACTACTTTAATACAATTTTATATATCGCAAATACACTATTTTCGCGTTTTTTCCTCTTACTGTTAAGACAAGTATACATTGATCGAAAATGATACATTAAAAAATACATATTTACCTTTAACTTTTTTTTTTATTATTATTTCCTGTTTCATTAGACATGTCAAGACATCGAAGACAATGTTGTCGTCTTCGCTAATAAGTGCATTAATTTTTGCAGAAATCTTTTTGAGGCGGAATTGAATGATGGACCAATTTTGGTCGTAATTTTGTATTCATAATTAATATTGAAATTGTTTTTCACTCTGTGTAGAAAATTATACATGTACATTTTTTTTTGTAATGGATTTTATAAATGTTATGGGTAGTCGGCAGAGGCAAGGTTGAAATAAAATCTGTTCATAACAGTAAATCTATTCATAAAGTCATTTTAAAAATGAAATTAAGGAATGGTAAAGATCGAATTTTAATCTGTTAGTAGTTATAAAGAACCTGTAGAATAAACACCCATATACAAACTATATCGTACCACCTCAACTGTCAATATTGATCACATGACTATTAAATCTTACATGGACAAATGTTTAAAACTAAGCCAGCTGCCATTGCATCAGTCAACTTTATAGTTACAGCACATTTGTCCATAAAACCCATCCTGTTTTGACCATATCTCACGTGTGCTTGGGTTGTCCAAAAGATAGTCATATATAAGATCCACTGTCCAATCACAGTGGATCTTTATGCAGCAAAGGGTGATGTTGCTAAATTTTCTTGCTGCTTAGGTTACTACAGGACATCTAAACAGGGGCACCTTGTTTTTATGAGTGTTTTCACCTGAAGGCACTTCACCCTGTTTCCATTACTCCAACATGAGCTAAACTAAACTACGGGCTTTCAGTTGGGTGACATAACATGTTTTTTGAGCAGAACACAACAGGAAGAACATCCCTCGACGCAAAGAATGCTATGAACTTGTGCCAAAAAATTTTTTTTAGGCTGAACCTCTTAAACTAATATTGGTATTTTTCCTGCAGGAACTCGCATAATCTATGATCGAAAGTTTCTCTTGGAATGTCGAAACTCACCAATCGCACGCACCCCACCCTGTTGCCTCCCCCACATTCCAGGGGTCACCAGACCCTCACTGCAACCAGCAGAGCAAGAGGATGACAGCAAAGATCTATCTGGTAAGACACTCCAAGTTCATTCGTTCGTTCTTTCTTTCTTTCTTTCTTTCTTTATTTCTTTATTTCTTTCTTTCTTTCTTTCTTTCTTCCCTCCACCAGACCTAAGAAGCATGTTCTTTTTTTAAAAAACAACCCCATCTGACGTCTCACACGTGGCCTAATGTGTACCATTTTCGATTTCCTCAAGCAAAACCTGAGGAACAGGTTTAAGCATGTTCTTAAATGATTACACCCTTTTTGTATTGCCGCAAGTCGAAAAATACACTTGCATGGCACATTATGGTTGTCAACTGGATACAGTATGTGAAAGAGAAAATCTTGTGTCAGTACACAAGTCAATGACAAATAAAAGTGATCATAAGTATAAGGAAAGCTCTTTTAAAAAACTATATGAACTATTTTTAGTTCACCCAAAAATTATTATCCCATGATTTACTCACCCTCAAGCCATCCTAGGTGTATATGACTATCTTCTTTCAGACGAACACAATTGGAGATATATTTAAAAATATCATTAGTCCTCCAAGGTTTATAATGGTTGTGAATGTGGGGTCACATATTTATAAAAAATAAATAAATAATAATTTAAAAAAAGCATCCATCCATGATCAAAGTAATCCATACGGCTCCAGAGGGTTAATAAAGGCCTTTTGAAGTGAATGGATGCGTTTTTGTAAGAAAAATATCCTTAAGACTTTATAAATTCAGATAACTAGCTTCTGGTGGACGACCATATTTGCTGCTTTTTTTTTTTTTCTTTTTTTTTAATAAATGCGGGTTCACATTCACAACCATTTATAAACCTTGGAGAACTAAGGATATTTTTAAATATCTCTGATTGTGTTCGTCTGAAAGAAGATAGTCATATACACCTAGGATGGCTTGAGGGTGAGTAAATCATGGGATAATAATTTTTGGGTGAACTATCCCTTTAATATCAGGTGCTGTTACCATAAATTAATGAGTAATAACATTTTCCCTTTTTTATATATATATATTTCTTTTTTTTTTTTTTTTTTTTTTTTTTTTTTTAAATACCATAGTATTTAACCTGGTCCTCTCTATATCACACATAACTTTTTAGTGTTTTATTACTTTTGATGGTTTTATTATTTGAAATTGTAATAAAACATTATGCCAAACTACTAAAATGTCATTCTTGTAATGAGGCTTTGTTTTTTTCATAATGATAATAAGACCGTTGTATCACCCTGATGTTTTTACCTCATGCCCCTCCAAAAATAGTGTGAATTCAGGTTAATTAGGAAACTTTTCCCCAGTCATCTCAATGGCACAAAGTGTCCCAGTCTATCAAAATAAAATAAAACATGCTCGTCATTGAAGAGGTGTATTCAAGTCATTGTCATTTTGAATGTATTTTTAAATAAATAAAAAGATCCTCTTCCATTCGTTTTTGTTCTCCAGTCTGAGCTCAAGGTCACATTTCGGTGTGACTGAAGTCACTTCATGAGAAAAGCAAACAAAAATACATCTGACCTGCTCACTGTTGGCAAGTCTGATTTCCATATCAGGAGAATATCCACAGGGGTGTACTGTGCTTTGTGTGAAAGCGGTGACACTGTTCAAAGGATTTGTTTTAGAAGGAGATCACGGTGACAACCTTTTGAAACCTCTAACTCTTCTCTCTCTGTGTTCCTTCTCAGCTGATGACAGCCAGTTTGTGATGGATATTTGATGGATGTCTCCAGCTCCTGTGGAAAAATGGACTGTCTCAGCCTGTTCTACCAGTGCTCATGATCTGAGGGAAGATCACACCAGCTGTGGATCCCTTCATTATTGCCTCCGTGCTTTGTTTTTTACTTTACCTAAATAATGAAATGCTCAGAGCAAGTGTCTCTGTTGTGGGGAGGAGCATTTTGAGTTTGGTGGATATTATGTTGAAAATGCAGCTTCTGCTGTTGTTTTATCAGCAGCTGCGATCCAGTGCCTTCTTTACTTTTTTAAAAAAAAATTATAACCATTTGGAAGGTGACTATATCTGAGAATAGTTCAAATGCAGCTATTTCATTTTTATTATGGAATTATGACCATATCATGGGGCATTTAAGAAAATCCAGAATGCCAGAAATCAGCAGTTGCGGTGACCATTTTTGTACTGTTCTCTGGATATATGACATTTTGGAATAAAAACAAAAAACACAAGTCTTTGACTCATGTCTTCTTTAAGTGTTTAAAATGACATGTATCATGTAGGGTTCATGTATTTCATTCAGATTGTTTAATGGAATATTCCTAGTTTGATACAAATTCCCAACATGTGTGGTATGGTAATATGAAGTGTTGATGTATCACTTATAAAAGTAGAAAAATAAATGAATGCAGCCAACTTTTGGAGGACGTAAAAGCAAATATGAATTTACATTCATTCTTCTGTTACAAAATTGTGTATTATTTGAGCTGTAAAGTTCAAATCAGTTTATAGCGTTTGAATTTCCACACCAAAATCATAACATGTATATTATTTACCCCTTGTAGCTGTACTGTTGGCTCCATTCATTTCTATTGTAAGTTCCTATTTTTAGCCACAAAAATTTATGCCGCAAGTGTTAATTTAACTTCTATCGAGCTCTGATTATTTCTTTGATTTTAGTGATTATTTCCATTTGTGGAAAAAATATTGTAAATATCACTTCTTTACCCCCCAACCTAGATCCCAGTGTTCTCATCAGATCATAGCGGCAACAACGGTGTCCTGTCTGATGTCATGTGGTGCAAAGTACAAAACCGTGGCTCCTGAGAACCAGAACACTGTAGTCATGTGGGAAAGACTTTTATTAAAACTCATTGGAACATGATCGGCTAATTAGACACCTTCACGTCACTGTAATGTAGCCAGGTCATCTGTAATATCAGGAGTTCTTTTGTTGGTGGATAAAATGCCTGTGTTGCATTTAATCTAGTTTTGTATCAAGCTAAATATTTTTAAAATGACATGATGCAGAATAATACATGTTCCCATGCATGAAATATTAGCTGCAATGAGGATGTGAAGAAAGCCTCTCCATGGGCATATTATGAGCTCATAGGAGGTACAGGTCCAAACCTTACCAATGTCCATGTTTTCTTTTGAACTGCCACGTGTGATCAGCTCCAAGCCCATAGTTTAGTATAATGTCCTCTCAGTCTTTACTCCTTCAATACAAAAAGTCCTAAACATGGGAGAATTTGGCGCCACACACCCTGTCCTGTTCCTAGAATACCACTTAGTCGATACAGAGAAATATTGAAGTGCTGCCAGGGCAATGCACATTGCACAGCCATTCTGTCCCTGAACGATGACCAGTTGCTACTGGCCAGTCCTTCTGATAGCAGTTTGTTTCTCATGCGCTAAACGTGTCTGAGAATGATACTTAGATGATTGTTTTCCCTGGTTGTCCAAAGAATTTTTCTGATTAAAAGGTTCACAGGAATGTACTTTCTGTGAATGTTCTGTTTTTCTGTTGGTTCCATATGATTTGTACATTTTTCAGACCATTTTCAAAAAATGTTTAAACTTAAAGGGTTAGTTCACCCAAAAATGAAAATTCTGTCATTAATTATTCACCCTCAAGTCGTTTCAAACCCATAAGACCTTCGTTCATCTTCGGAACACAAATTAAGATATTTTTGATGAAATCCGAGAGGTTTTTGCCCTCCAATAGACTGCAACATTATTACCACTTTTAAGGCCCAGAAATGTAGTAAAGACATTAAAATAGTCCATGTGACTACAGTGGTTCAACCTTAATGTTATGAAGCGACTAGAATACTTTTTGTGCCCAAAAAAAACAAACAAAAATAACTTTATTCAACAATTTTTTCTCTTCCATGCTAGTTTCCTATACTGTTCACGTTGTAAACAGTGCAGCGCTTCCAGGTTCTACGTTGGAAAGCTGCCTCAGTATTGCCACCAGGTAAAAAGTAAAATATTTTCAATGCACCTTGAAAAAATGATTATTATTATTATTATTATTAAAACAACAAAACAACGTTTTCAGGGAGCATGTGACATTTTACAACCTAAACTAACCAAACTCAGTATATCTGGCGGTTATTATGAAAGACTAATTTAGCCTACTGCATGGTCATGATCCGCAGATTGTTTTTCCTACATGTTTTTTTGTTGGTCACACAACTTGATTTCTGATTCGGACACGGACATGGCTCGGTGCCAGTTTAGCTAAAGCACGTGAGATGTGAACTCGCATGATGTCACAGATACAGCAGTGAAAGACCTGCTGATAGTGTCTTTGGTACACAAAACCACCTGATGTTTTCTTTAACACTCCTTATCATTGTTCTCGTCCTCAACCTTGAGACTCAACCCTGGAAGTTTTTCGTGATTTGGTCTAACCGACATCACGTAATGTTTACACGAGCTGGTGCCGGTTTATTTTTTCTCATCTTTTTTTCTCTCAAGTTATTTTACAGTACTTTGCCTCAGATTGGTTGTTGTGAGTTTGATTGCTACCTTGACTACCATTTTGAATGTTCATGTTTAATTTTTTTTTTAGCTAAACAGACTGCATTACCTGATGTGACTTTCTTTAGCATGTAAAGCCTTACGATTTGAAACAAGAACTCATTGCCTATAGTCATAATAATGTAGCCTACTCATGCTTCAGTCATGATGTTATACGTCGGTATGTCAAAAAGAAAATACCGGTAATACACTTACCCACTACCACACTTTTACTCAGCATCACTATATCACATTTCATTCCCAAACAAATGCTAAAACCCAGATGCTTGCAATATGTCCACGTACTAACATTTAAGTAATACAGTTATTATATTATATTATATGCAAGTTCTCCAGCATCCCAACGATCCTACTGAGGACAAGCGGATATTTAGGCCTACATAGTATAGGCCTAGTACTATCCATATAGTAGCCTAGCCTACTACACTTAAAACACATATGAAATGCTGACAAAACATGTTCAAATATTAATTTAGTATTTAATATTAATTATAAATAGCATGTAATTTAATTACTTTCCCTTGAAAAGTAAAGTAGCCTAAGTTATACTCTTTATTTATCTGTCATTTAATTACAGTTACTTCTGATGTATTTGCATTAAATATTGTATAGATGGAACAATTAAAACAATAGTGGATTTAAGAAAAATTCAACTGCGGATTTAATAGTGGATTTAACATAAAACTTTAACATCTAATGATAAAATGTATGTTTTTGTAATTAGTACAGTAATCTAATTACACTGTTGAAGATGTAATTGGTAGCTAATTAATTACTTTTTTAGAGTAGTCTAATTTACCCAACACTGATAGTTATAGGCCTAGCATTTAGCAACAAATGTTAATCCTGTTCTTTAGCGCCATCTAGTGGTAAATCTAGGCGCTGTTTTAGGAGTTCGGAATGCACAATTTTATTAATAAAATTAAATAACAGGCCTATATTCATTTGGTTTGTAAAAAAGCTTTGTTATCAAGAATTAATTGACTCATTTGCTGATACATCGTGATTAAAACGTCTTCAGATTATACGTTTGGTTTAGAAAAAACGGTGGCTTCTTTCTTTTTATACACGTGACTTCACACCCCTCTACGTGTTTTGAAAGATTTTAGGGTAAATTATAACCATAACAGTAATTTCCGACGAGGATGGGATTCGAACCCACGCGTGCAGAGCACAATGGATTAGCAGTCCATCGCCTTAACCACTCGGCCACCTCGTCTTACTCTTTAAACGTTTTATTGGTTGTCTGGGTGCACTCGTTGAAACACATTCGTACATATTTATTTCATTCTCGAACAAACACACAAACAAGTCTATAAAACCAATTACACATCAGTTACTAGTTCGATTCCTCTCAAAGTCTCTTCTCTGCTGATCTTCTCAGCCATTTGCTTCTCTGTCTGCTGTTTGACTTCAGTTACAAACATCATTCATGGTGTGGACTCTCCTTGTCTCTCCTGTTCAATAGCTGCAGGAAGAAATGGTTTCACAGGAAGACAGACCTTGATAAGTGACTTAAGTGATTCTATTTTATATTTTCTAGAGCAGGAGAAAAATAAGTGAAATAGCTTGAGTATCATTACTGTGAAAACAAAGCAAAAGGAGGCAGACAACTTAATGAATTACTTGTTTAAGGGGTTTTATTTACCACTTAGATTTACTTCATATATACCGCTTAGATTTACATCTATTAGATTCACCTCACATATTTACCTCTATAGATTACTTTTCAAATCAAATTACGGGAAATAATGGATGATTCTAGATAATCACACAACCTCTGACATATTTACTTCATTTCACATGCAGTAGGTTTCCTGAACCAAACTAGTGTCATTATACGTTTTTAATCAAGACATAAACAATATATTTAAAAAAACGAAACAATATTTTGATCATAACATAATCACAATGATATCCTCAGCGATTGTTTCAGGATCAGATACTCACTTTCTTTGGTTGGCAAGGGATTCTTTTCTTGGGTCTCTGTCTTCCTGAGTTTAGTTTTATCAAAAGATGTGATTTCTGTCATGTTGGGTTTGTCAGCCATGTTTTTGGACTATAGAAAGAAAGAAAAGAAAGAAAAATTCCAAGTTTAATATTTAATTTGTGTAATATTACTTACACAAATGAATTCCAAGTTGAAACAGAACACAAGTGAGCCAAAACATCTTAAATGGAGTTTAGTGAGGGCATCATTTGACCAATGTCGCATCCATTCTTTTTCATTTTAATTGTGTAAAACTATAACAATTCATTCTATCTACGCCTATAAAAAATTGTAGCTGCTGCTTAAGAAAGTATTCCTTAAAAAGCATGCCAAGTCTGATGACTGTTGGCCATCCTTTCTTTCTGGGAACTGGGAACGTCACGCCTCAGTCTTTGTTCTGTGCCCTGATTCTCAGAGTCATTTCTCTGCTTCTCACTTTAAATCACTAGACTCTTCAGACAATCTCTCACAGAAAATAAGTAGAAAGAACACAAAGACACCTCTAAAAGCATCCAGATGTTAGGAGTGTAGAAAGTCTTACCGTGATGCAGTGTATGGACACGAGAGCTGAATAAGAAAGTGTCTGTCTGTGTGGGTGGATGAAGCAGCAGGTTCTGCCTTATGCATGTGTATGTGGCGATGAGGAGGGGGCTACAACGCCTGACTGTCCCCAGGGTTATTTGATTGGCTACACCCCCCTTTGTCTTTCTTTTCCCCTCACATAACATGAAATATTCATGAACTTAGAAGGGAGGGGCAGATTTGAGTATAAATCTGCTGACCTTGCACATACAGAGAGGAATAGCAGATTTTATTCATTTAGGGAAATGAGACCTAATTATGTGAAAGATTCAGGGAGTGGACAACCTGAAAGAAAGAAAGAAAGAAAGAAAGAAAGAAAGAAGTAAAAACAGTAGTGTTATGAAATCTTACAATTTTAAAAATAATGTTTTCTGGTTGAATATACTATTAATGTCACTTTTGATCAGTTTAATGCATCACTAGCCTATTTATATGATTTGCTTGGTATAATAACACTTTCAGACAAAAGATGATCGACTTTCATGACATGTGGGCAAACATAAGGTTTAGTGTGTACATACATGAACCAACTGCTTCAGTCCATGGCTCAGCTGCTGTGTCCCATACACAGAGAGTCATCCAACACCAGACGCATGGTGCCTCAGAGCAGCTGTGTCTGAGCTGATCCCTATAGGGAGGAAATGACCAGAGATCTATAAGCACCACACAGCTGTTCCTGCTCTCCAGGCAAAGAGACAGATCTTTGACCTTTCAGAAGGCCTAATGTAATCAGACCTCTTTCAGCATCTTTGTCTGAATTTTTCTGTATTTCAAATTGATAATAAATTGATAATATTTGTATTTACATATGTCAATTCGAAATTATAATTTTTATATTTTATAAAATACATTATTCTTACGAGTATATATATGTATGTATGTATATATATATATATATATATATATATATATATATATATATATATATATATATATACACTATATTGCCAAAAGTTTAGGGACGCCTGCCTTTACGTGCACATGAACTTTAATGACATCCCATTCTTAATCCGTAGGGTTTAATATGGAGTTGGCCCACCCTTTGCAGCTACAACAGCTTCAACTCTTCTGGGAAGGCTTTCCACAAGGTTTAGGAGTGTGTTTATGGAAATTTTTGACCATTTTTCTAGAAGCGCATTTGTAAGGTCAGGCACTGATGTTGGCGAGAAGGCCTGGCTCGCAGTCTCCACTCTAATTCATCCCAAAGGTACTCTATCAGGTTGAGGTCAGGACTCTGTGCAGGCCAGTCAAGTTCCTCCACACCAAACTTGCTCATCCTTGTCTTTATGGACCTTGCTTTGTGCACTGGTGTGCAGTCATGTTGGAACAGGAAGGGTCCATCCCCAAACTGTTCCCACAAAGTTGGAAACATGAAATTGTCCAAAATGTCTTGGTATGCTGAAGCATTAAGAGTTCCTTTCACTGGAACTAAGGGGCCAAAAACAACCCCACACCATAATCCCCCCTCCACAAAACTTTACACTTGGCACAATGCAGTCAGGCAAGTACCGTTCTCCTGGCAACCGCCAAACCCAGACTCGTCCATCGGATTGCCAGACAGAGAAGCGTGACTCGTCACTCCAGAGAACACGTCTCCACTGCTCTAGAGTCCAGTGGCGGCGTGCTTTAAACCACTGCATCCGATGCTTTGCATTGCACTTGGTGATGTAAGGCTTGGATGCAGCTGCTCGGCCATGGAAACCCATTCCATGAAGCTCTTTATGTACTGTTCTTGAGCTAATCTGAAGGCCACACGAAGTTTGGAGATCTGTAGCTATTGGCGACTTCTGCGCACTGTGCGCCTCAGCATGCGCTGACCCTGCTCTGTGATTTTACGTGGCCTACCACTGAGTAGGCTGAGTTTCTGTTGTTCCCAATTGCTTCCACTTTGTTATGATACCAGACAAACAGACAGAGCTACTGTAGCTCAAATTGCTCAAGAAGTTAATGCTGGTTCTGATAGAAAGGTGTCAGAAAACACAGTGCATCGCAGTTTGTTGTGTATAGGGCTGCATAGCTGCAGACCAGTCAGGGTGCCCACGCTGACCCCTGTCCACCGCCGAAAGCGCCAACAGTGGGCACGTGAGCATCAGAACTGGACCACGGAGCAATGGAAGAAGGTGGCCTGGTCTGATGAATCATGTTTTCTTTTACATCACGTGGATGGCCGGGTGTGTGTGCGTCGCTTACCTGGGGAACACACGGCACCAGGATGCACTATGGGAAGAAGGCAAGCCGGCGGAGGCAGTGTGATGCTTTGGGCAATGTTCTGCTGGGAAACCTTGGGTACTGCCATCCATGTGGATGTTACTTTGACACGTACCACCTACCTAAGCATTGTTGTAGACCGTGTACACCCATTCATGGAAACGGTATTCCCTGGTGGCTGTGGCCTCTTTCAGCAGGATAATGCGCCTGCCACAAAACAAAAATGGTTCAGGAATGGTTTGAGGAGCACAACAACGAGTTTGAGGTGTTGACTTGGCCTCCAAATTCCCCAGATCTCAATCAAATCGAGCATCTGTGGGATGTGCTGAACAAACAAGTCCGATCCATGGAGGCCCCACCTTGCAACTTACAGGACTTAAAGGATCTGCTGCTAACATCTTGGTGCCAGATACCACAGCACACCTTTAGGGGTCTACTGAGTCCATGCCTCAACGGGTAAGGGCTGTTTTGGCAGCAAAAGGGGGACCAACATAGTATTAGGAAGGTGGTCATAATGTTATGCCTGATCAGTGTGTATATACATATACATGTGTATACATATGTGTATACAGTACTGTGCAAAAGTCTTAGGCCACCATTAAATGTTGTTTTAGCAATGGTATAATGACCAAATATAATTATTTCTCAGTCTCTTTATTAGAATATAAGCAGAAAATACAGGAAATTTGTATGCAGTATTAAAAAAACAGGGGGAAAGGTTTCTATAGGCTAAAGTGGCAAGTATTTAGTGAACTTTCCATACACAATAGCAGGAACCCGGCTCTTAAACCTAAATGGAATGGAAAAGGACCGGAAGGCCAAGAAAGTTTTCAAAATCTGATGAGAAGTTTCTCATAGTTTTCTTGTTCTTCTTCCATTCTCTCCACCAGATGGACCCAGAGAAACACAAATGTAAGGTTCTCTGTGCTCAACTACGCACAAGCACCACAGCACATTTTCCAGAAATAATGCATTGAAACATGTAGAGAGGATTTAAGCTAAAGTGTTTTTCATTGAAAGCTGAATCTTTGTAAATACCATTGCCCTTTATGATTCAAAGCTCACACACTCTTCCAACGTCTGACATTGACAAACTCAGTCTGAGAAAAGCTATTTTGTGTGTGTGGGGAGTATAATTTTTTTGCTGTTAGCATGTGCATCATCAGTACTGAGATCCTGTTCACTATCCCCATATCAAGGGTATCATTTACTGTTAATGAAACTGAACCAATTAGTAGCATTCCTTTGGTTCAAATGACAGGTGTGGGTGAAGCCTTTGGGGAAACAGCCAGCCAGTAGAGGGAGACGAGATGGCCAGATCATTAAGTTGATGGACTGTAATCTATTGTGCTCTGCATATGATTGTTTAGTGTTGCTCACTGAAAATCTCAAGCTTGCACATTCAAAATGACCCAAATCACTCCAAGTTTATCATGCTCGAACAACTGGACATGCTTTTCATTTACAAGCAAAAATCCCCACAATATAATCTGCTTTGTGGAAAGCTGGTCCAATGGCAAACTACTGAATATAGAGACCCGACTGACTTTTAGTCACAATTAAAGAGATGAATGGAGAAGAGACTTTTTATTCATAACCTTTGAATAACCCCATAAAAGCCCTGGGGCTGCATTAAGAGGTTTGTCCTCACATTTGCAGAAATATCGCCCCCTTTCCTCTCCTCCTTCCTGCCGCTCTCCATCTAGCAGACTGCGCTCGACGTGCCGCAGCTGTGCTCAACAGAGCAAAGCAATGTTCACCCTTTTTAAAGTCCACTTCCCACATGAACCCTGCCTCCACCCCTGCACCTCTTCATCCATACAACATCAGCCATCGTCATTGAGAGGGTCGTCTGCAGTATACGTCTTAAAAGGTGATTTATACCCCTTAAACTCCAAGAGCAACAACTTAATACATCGTAAGTCCAGGAATCAACTTTCCAGATTGTCAATGGCAGTCTAAAAAGTGACGTGAAATAATGCTTAATATAACTAACACAGAAACCACCTGCACAAGCTAAAGGATTGTAAAAAAGAATTTTTGGTTTAACTTAAAAAAGTAAGTCACCTGGTTGTCTTAAAATTTTGAGTTCATTGGAATTAAGAATTTGAGTTAATACAATGAAGGCGATTGGTTTAATCAACAGAAACTCAAAATATTATGTTATCTGAACCACATTAATTATCGAAGTTGATTTAACAAAAGAAAAAATGTTGTGATAACAAATCATGAAAATTATTTTTTCACAGTGTGCAGGATAGAAGCTCCATACCTGAAATCAGATGGTTTATCCATTGAGGGATCCATTCATCCGTTGGTTTGTAAATGAGATTAAATGAGGCCCATTTCAGGATAGATTGAAACAAAAATGCAAGTTCTTAACTGCATCATGGGAGTTTAAGGTGCTGGTCATCATCACACAGAGTAATAAAAGAGCCATAGGAATGTATAAAATATTAAAGTTGGGATGAAACAAGCCAGCCTTGTGCAGCTGACATCAATAAAGAGTGCTGAATAGAAATGAACGTTCACAAACAAAGCAGTGAAGCGAATCACCTATTAACCGCCAGCTCTCCCGCAAATATTTCAATTGCTTATTTCAGCTAAGCCTATTAAAACAACCCTGAATAGGTTTCAGTGCTGGAAGGATTGCGTTTTGACACAATTGCTCTGAAACAATTTAATCTCAGTGATTTCATGGACATCAAAATAACCCTGTTTATTTGTGCAACTGTTGTCTTGGAGGAATATTCCGGGTTCAAAAGAAGTTAAAGGGTTTGTTCACCCAAAAATGAAAATTTGGTCATCATTTACTCTCCCTCATGTCGTTCTTTCTTCTGTGGAACATAAAAGGTTATCTTGAAAAATGTTGGTGCCATTGTGGTTACCACTGACTTCCATTGTATGGAAAAAAAGACAACTTGTATTGAATCTCAAATGTTCCATTAACTCCTGTTAATTTGTACCTCAGTCAGCATTAAAATCCCTCCTGACCTTGTACTGCTGAAACGCCTCAAACAGTCCATCTGAAACAGCCAACAGGTGTGAATCACAAAGTGTTCTGCTGCTTAAACTAATCTAGGGCAGCACTGACGTCTGCTCCAAAAAGCTTCGTTTAAATCTCAAAAGAACCAATAGAACATCCATCCTTGGAAACTGTGGAGAGCTTTCATAAGAGCCAGTTGTCATGGCAACTGTGTACTAATGGAAGTCATGACAAAGGGATTGCACACGCCACCCAGGTCTGACAGAGTCACAGGCAAGTGGCTGTGAAGGACAAAAGCGGAGTGGAGATGGTGAAGAGGCTGGTTTTGTGTGACTGTGTCAAAGGCTGGACATGTTTGTAACAGTTTTGAACGGCCAGCTGTGTGCCGATGGAGTCTATAGTGGCAGAAAGGAGACAGGCAGTCTGAGCGCATGAGAGATCAGAGCCCCAGCATCGCAGGGTGTCTGAAGGTGCATTCTCTCACGCTCAGTTACGTAAACATGCTGAAGATGTGAAGGAGGTTTACATAAGTGCTGTAGTGCAAAGCTCCATTACAATGCTGCATTGTGCCTGACATATCACACCATGTTCCCCCTGCGTATGAGACACATCCTGTCTCTCTTCATCCCTTGTCAACCGGAGAAACGGGGGTGATTTGCCTGCAGTAACTCAGACATCTCTTTCCCAACTATGCCTGAAGAGTAAGGCAGAGGAGAAAAGGTCTACACTTGTTGGGAAACAACTCGTGATTGGCTTATGGGAGAGGAGCACTCACCTGCAAATTTCTCCAGGGGTTCAGTATGGCACCCTGGTCACCAGACTTTTCTTTCTCCCCACGGCAACGTTTTCAATCAGAACATGGGTTTATAGGCACATTGGCTAAATAAAGGTTAAAATCTCCCCACTTTAATAGTTGGTAAAATCCTACTGAATCTGAAAAGGAATCTGAATCTGAAAGGGAAGCTCAAAGGGTTAGTTCACTCAAAAATGAAAATTCTGTCATTAATTACTCACCCTCATGTCGTTCCACACCCGTAAGACCTTCGTTCATCTTCAGAACACAAATTAAGATATTTTTGATGAAATCCAAGAGGGTTTTTTTTTTTTTATCCCCCATAGAAAGCAACGTAATTACCATCATTCATGATCCAGAAAAGTAGTAAAGACATCATTAAAACAGTCGATGCGACTACAGCGGAGAGAATAATTTTTGTGCGCAAAAACAAAACAAAAATAATTTATTTTTGGGTGAACTAACCCTTTAAAACACAAGAAAGTGCTTTACAATCTGTTATTTGTGTAAATGTAATTACTGTACTTAAGTATCTTTTTGGCTGCTTAGTATTTTTTGAGTATCAAAGATATTAACAACTTTTACTCTCTACTCGACTGCATTTTTGAATAAGTATATGTACTCTTTACTCCAGTACACTTGTGATGAGTAATGGGTTACACTTTATTTCGATGGTCCACTTTAGACATTCATTTAACTATAATTAACTTTGAAACTACATGTCAACTAACTCTCATTACAGTATGAGTAGACTGTTAGTAGACTGTTAGGTGTTAGGGTTTGGGTTAGTAGAATAAGTTGACATGTAGTTACTTACAGTCAGTAGAATGTCTGTTGGGGGAGCATCAAAAAAGTGCAAGCAGATAGTACACGGACAGTCTACTAAATACCCAGCAAACACTGGTCTGACGGCAACGTCGTGTCCCTGGCCAAAAATAGTCATGGTAGGACGGCATAAATCGGTAAAAATATGTAAAGCCGGGTGCACACTGTATATTATAATACAATTTATAATAGTCCTTTACGATTGTTGCTTGTCAGACTGTACGAACATGATCCTCATGTCACACTGTGGGATCTCAGCTGTCATTAATGTCAGAATATAGGCTACAGGCAGTTGCACACTGTGCGATTTTGGCCACGATTTGGTCGTCTAAGACAAATTTTGCAAATCCTAAAAGATTCCTATAATCCTAGCCTAAAATATGTAGTCTTTGATCACTAGTTTGACATGTTCACAGACAGCCGGTTAATGACCGTTGCGATCAAATTTTACCTCCGAAATTCTGGCAGTGTCAGAAGATTTGGCGTACAATCCTCCAGTGTGACTTCTCCTACGACGAACCGTCAAATTGTCAAGACAGGCCGTGATCAAAATTAACGCTAGAGATTTCTTTGTTAGATTTCATGCACGTGTCCGTTTTTAACGCGTCTTGACTGCATGAAAACTTGTCCGGAGTTTTACATCATCAACCCAAACACGTTCGATGACTGTGAGCTGCATTACATGGGAGACTGAAATGGTGGCTAACAAAGAAATCTCTACCGTTAATAGAGATCACGGCTTGTCTTGAAAAACAAAGACGATTCGACGTTCGTCGTAGGAGAAGTCACACTGCAGGACTGTGCGCCAAATCTTCTGACACTGCCAGAATTTCGTCGGAGGTAAAATTTGATCGCAACGGTCATCAACCGGCTGTGAACACATCAAACTAGAGATCAAAGACTACAGATTTTAGGCTAGGATTATAGGAATCTTTTAGGATTTGCAGAATTTGTCTCATACGACCAAATCGTGGTCAAAATCGCTCAGTGTGAACCAGCCTTAACACAGAACATTTCCTAAAAATGCATTCAGATACGTTTGTATGTCTACAATTCTCTGGGGTTGCATGTATAATTGTTACTTTGACTTTTAGCTACGTGTAGTTCAATATATAATAATTAATTGATTAATAAGATAATGTCAAAGACGTCTGTTCAACTATTTTTCAACCATGACGGGACGTTTTCAATGGTCATTAAACGTCCAAATGTTTGCTGGGTACTCTAATGAGAGTTAGTTGACATATAGTTGTTAGTATAATATCTAAAGTGGACCATCGAAATAAAGTGTTACCGAGTAATGCAATTACTTGTTACATTTTGCGTGGCACCTAACTTTTTCTGCAGCAGTTTATTTCTGCTACAAAAGAAGTGATATTGCCATCTACAGGGCATTGAAGGTACTATATGTGGTGCGTTTTGCCCTCACTCAACTTGTCAACAAGGCTACTTTAAGCGAATGCGTCAGGTAGTTGTGAATCACAGGTGTTTCATAGAGGACGTGACTATGTTTCATAAGACATGACTGCAGCAGGTGATGATGAGGCCGAAAACATCATGTCCAGTGCAAGTAGCCTTTGACTATTTACTTTTTATTTATCTGATATATTGAAGAGATCTTGTAACAGTTTTCCTGTTACTGTTCCAGTAGCCTTCTCAGTGATTTCGCTTTTCAACAAAGACTGTGAGCAAAGGGAACAGTTTTAAATGACTTCAAACCAAAGATTGTGCATTGTGATGGTGGACAGTTTTTAAATCCTCTGTTGAATCCAGTTTGACAATTGATTATTGGTGCCATGTTGAATGTGTATATATTTGTATAACTTTGAACAATACACATGACTCAAAAGAAAAATAGTCTTGTTGGTCCCTATTTTATGTGACATTAAACAAAGGTCTAGGGATAGGGGTTACAACCTTTGGTTTACTTCCCTTTTTGAGCACTTGAGCTTAACTTGTCTAAACATCTAAACTCGTCTCTGTGTGGATGGGCTCTTAGTTCTCATTTGTTGTCATAGCAACTAATTGATTGAATTGCCACACCTGTTACTTTTTAGTTTATTAGCTTGTGTGTATTGCCTTGAGTTTCCTTGGTCCTTTGTTCTGGTATTGTCTTAGTTTTACAAAGCTGTTATGTTTGTTTCTGTGATTGCTTCTGGATGGATTACCTGTTTTCTTTTGCTTATGTAAATAAATTGTGCTGTTTGAAGATCCTGAACTCTCTGAAACGTGACAGCTGTTGTGTCGACCTTTTGAGGTGTTCAGTTTTATTTTGATTTTAGAAAATAAACATGATTGCTCTCGTCACAAATCAACTGTTTCTTGTTTTCACTGGCATTTCTCTTAGTTGTTGGCTAAGGCATCTTTGAGCCTACATTCTCGAGTAAAATACTTAAGTACTGTTAGTTTTACTCAAGTGGCATTGGAATTGATGACTTGTAATGGAGTCATTTTCATTGTAAAGTATCTACTTTTACTCAAGTACGGATTTTATTTACACCTCTGATGCAGTGGTTCTTCATTTGTAGGCACTTTTCTATGACTATACATTATGGTGTTCCATTACTTTTTTCATATTCTTTTTTTTTTTTTTAGGTAAACCATTTTTAATAACCAGCCACCCTTCATATGACATGGTTTGGAAAATGGAAGATATTTTTAGTAATTAACTAATTTAATTATCACAAAACATTATTTAACTGTATTTAACTTTGCATGAAGCCCTGATACAGCATCAGTTTCCACCAATGTAACTTACACTAATTTCAAGGCTAACAATTTTGTTATTTTGTGCATTGCACTGGAATACCCATGATATTGGTGTTGTGTAAAAAATGTAAGGTGTCCTTGTTACAGTGTAATTGCACATTTAAGTACTTGTCAGATTTCATTGGTGATTTCAAATATGAAATTTAATTGTAAGCTAGCTTTGGAGAATTTGATGTTTCCACATTCAAAGAGAAAGGAGCTGCACTTGCCACTGAGTGAAATGACTTGCCCGAAAGGGACAGCTATAAGGTCCTTTGGTTGCTCAAACTGACTTTAGCTGTTGCACTAACACAGAAACATCTGTTCTAAGAAAATACCCACAGGGATGATGTGTGGCAACATCACAAACACAAGGTCCCAGGAGTTTTACCTTTGTTTACCCAGGAGAGCCTTATGGTCTGTTGGCAAATATGTTCAGGGACTGAGAAGGAGAGACACCATGATATCCTATTCAAATCTCCCCAGAGTTTACATTATTTCGCATTTTCCATGGAATAACAACACAAACATTGCCATTATATAAATCCTAGTTGGGTTTGGTTAGATTTAATTAGATGAACTTGCATGACTGTTATAATGAGGGCATAAATTAGTGTCATAATCTTTTGTTTCAGGAAACTGTTTTCTGTGCCTTTCAATCCTATTCATTAGCACTGCTGACTTGAAAGATGGCAGGAAAAGGCCACCCTTCTTAAAGAGCTATAAAACAAAAGCATTCAAAAGCACAAATGTGTGACTCGCAATAAAGACGCCTACTTCGTAAAGAATCTATGGCTGTTATTATCAAATCAAAATGACTCAGCGTCACAGTTCTCTAGGAGGCCCTACAGGGACAATGATGAAGAAACATTACAGCCCATCGCTCAATACCTTTCAGCTGCGTTTTTGTGCAATATGCATAATCACTGGTTATAGCATCAGGGTCCTTCGAGAGAACACAAAGGGAAAAAGTGGAAACTGTGACTGCTAAAACAGATTTTTAACCCCCCGCTTAAAAATCTATCATCCCAAAGTGTCAGTTGTGAACATCTTGCCACCTACTGCTGCACATTTTTCATCTGACTTCCACAATGAACTATAATATCACAAAGAAGGCAATTCTTTTGAAAAATGACAGGAAGAAGTGTGGGTGTGTGAAATATAGACCTCATATTATATTGTGAAACATGTTGACAGGTGTATGATAAAGCAGCTGTACATCAGTCAACTCTGAGGCTGCGTGGTTGCAGGTGCCGTTCACACAAAACGCGTTTTTGTGTTTAAAAGGGACATATTATGAAAATCGGACTTTTTCAGTGTTTAAGTGCTATAATCGGGTCCCTGGTGCATCTACCAACCCAGAAAACGTGAAAAAGGACAACCCAGTAACTTTGTTTTGGAAAGCGTTTCTCTGCAAGCATGTGAAAAAACGAGGAAGGGGGTCTTATTAGAATATTACCACCCCTTAATCTGCACGTTTCCACCCACGGCACCGTCATTTTGTTTTCGCAAGCGAAAACGGTGTACCAGCTCAAAGATCATGGCAAAAGTTCGAGCAAAGTATGCTAACAGTTCTGTCGTTGGCTGCACAGATGAGCACAGAACACTATTTAGAGTCTGGTTAGCTTGGATAGCCTGCAAGTTGATCCTGGCAAGCTCGATTGCTAAAAAAGAAGCGTTTCTGTCCGAGCAATATTTTGGAAAAAATATTAGACTATTCACAGCATTTGATAGCAATCATAAACATTAGCCTGGCGTGTATGGCTCTGTTCGGCAAACAGGTACTCTATGTATAGTGGGCGTCCATACGGGTTTTGCACAAAAGATTAACATGACGGCACAGCAATCAACTCCACAGCAACTACATAAATTTATCCACTAACCCTTCAGAAACATCCAGTAGCATTCTTAAGTTGTAACTTCTTCCTGAGTCTCTCCATCAGTGTCCGACTCCGGTTTGGATAATGTAAGGCTGAACACTGTTACTGACAATCGCCATTTTGGGTGCGTGAGATTCTCCATCTTTGTTGTTGTTGAGCAATAGAAGCGCGAGCTGTTAAAGCTCCGCCCTCTTCTGGAAAGTAGGCAGAGAGCAGCAGCTCATTTGCATTTAAAGGGACACACACAAAAACGGTGTGTTTTTGCTCACACCCAAATAGGGGCGAATTTGACAAGCTATAATAAATGATCTGTGTGGTATTTTCAGCTGAAACTTCACAGACACATTCTGGAGACAGAGACTTATATTACATCTTGTGAAAAGGGGCATAATAGGTCCCCTTTAAAAATGTGAGACGTGCCGCTAAGGAATGGAAAAGATTGCAGGGTGTTGAGGCACTTCACATGCATATATATGCATACTTCCCTACTATAGCCAATAGTATGAATATAGTAATATGTCTGAATTTACAGGATTCATAAAACATAACAGGATGACCTACTTCCAGCGAGATACTGAAGTGTGCATCCAATCGACACTATACTATCTTATAAGGCCACAGGAGAGGATTTGTGAATGGCAACTGATGCATGTAGGTCACATGATAATGACAACATGACAAATGTATTACTATGTCCGGATTACATTCACAGACCTTATTCAGTTTAGACATCATATAAAATTTAACACAGATAAAAACGAGACTGTGAGGGATAACTACAGTCTTTACAATGGCACGGCCTCTATAAAGGTCCTAGATCACAGAATTTTATAACTGTTTTTTGGAGTTTTTGTCTACTGAAAGTTTTTTTTTTTTTTGGAAAGACGTTTTATCAGCTGAACAATCGGATTGTTGTTAAACAATACGACAACACATTGAACACACTTTATTCTATCCCTCACAGCCTCGTTTTCATTCCTGTCAAAAATTAAATATGGTGCTATCCTAAGGCCTAAACTACTCACATTCATACTATATCCACCTTATGTCACAACGCGAAAGTAGCCTAAGCTTTTTTCTGTAGGCTACATGTGTGAGACTTCTGATTCATTGATGACTATGTAGATAGAACAATAACAAAGTGCAGTAAATGGCAGTCTCCAATATGTCTTTTAAAGAGCACTTTATCTGGAAAACATGTTGTGAACAAACATCTGATAAACATATTTTAAAAAACAGTTTTACATACATTCTAAATCATAAACATCTGAGAGGCAACATCTTAGAAATGTATTGCAGATGAGCAAACACACCTTCACATCAAAATAGATCTTCCAGATGAAAATACGCACATCAAATAGACGTCTCCGCAATGTATGTGTACTCTCAGGGGAAAACTATTTGCTCTATAAACTAGTGTGTTTATTGTTAATAAATTAAAATAATATGATAACATTCCAGATTGTATCAAGCAGCATAACAGGCTGTTTTAGTACAGCTAAAATAACTGGACATTCAAGTTACAAATGCTTATAATTGCTTATTCAATAATTGAAGTAGGCTACTCGTATGCATTCAGACACAAAACGCAGCGCACATGCGTATGTTGACAAAAGCAATTCCGAAGGAGCACAACTCAAAAACGCGATGTGTGTGAAACCACTCTTGAACTCTTCTTTCTGCTGTTTAGCGATTACACTGAGGTGAGAAATTAAACTGTCACAAAATTTGTAATAGGCCTACTATTTCAAACCTATGTTTTTTTTTTTTTTGTTTAAAATTTTGCCTAATCTAATTTCAATCCAGGATAAATGGTGTTTGAATGCTGTGGTTTTCTGGTACTGCCCTGTTGGACAGATGTGAATAGAAGCAGATGAATTGGGGTTCTGAATTGCTTAGACTCACTCTGCCCTAAATCGCATGTACCCAATTACCAGAGCCACCGGAGCCTGACCTCCAGATTACGAGCAATTGGAAGGACATTTTATTGTAATTTGGAACGAGGGAGGCCAATTTAGTGATATTTTTCAGAAATCCATCAGGCTCACTGGTGCCACGGTCCGTCTCCCTCTTCGTTGCTGACCATATGGTTTGCTATTCTTTAATATAGATGCAACTGTTTGTGTTACGCATGTTTATCTCATGCAGTGAGGTCCAAAGGTCTGAGACCAGTGGTCAAAATGCTTCTGTTTTGCCTTTTTTCTTCTTCTTCATTTATTACAAATTATATTATCAACTTAAACGTGCATGAAATTTAGAATGTCTTGGCCTGTTTGTATTTTAATGACAGCAGCATTTAAACTGTATGAACTCCACAAGTGTGTAAAACCTGATGATCGTGTTCTCCAACATTATCTGAGAATGATCCAAAGAGCATCTCATGTTTCAACGGAAGCATAAATATTTGACTGTCTGTAGACATATGAAAAGGTAATGCTAGACAAATATGCATATAGCCATTGATATCCTTTTAAGAAAATGACTACCGGAGAACTTTCATACGCGAGCATTTGTTCTTTTGGTTTTAGACTAGGAAACTGACTTGATGGAGAAACATTGACAGTCTGCCAGGGGGAGTTGCTCAGTAATTCTGTTGTGGTGAGTGACAGAGGAATTAACCTGGTACCACTGGAACATGGTAATATATGGAGTCCACATAATCTGTTTATATAGTGACTGAATCAAAGGGGTTTATTAAATTTTATGTTAAAGAAATTACTCTCTCTTCCATCTATCTTTCACTTTGTCTCTCTCTCTCTCTCTCTCTATAAATTTGTGCAATGTTCTGATGAAGCCAATATTTGCTGAGCATTTGTTGGGATACTGTTCGTAGCCAAATTCCTTTCTGCCTTTTTTTGCCCTGCAGCTATGGCTACAGACAGTGCACACACTGAATAAAGATGTTCCCTCATGCCTGCAGATGGGCTATGATGCACTTCTGAAGAGAGCATATGCTTTGCCTTTGCAGAAGTCTGTAGCTCCAGGACTGCAGAAACTCAAATGTAGTAATATTTTCTTAAAGGGAATATGTCAATATTAATTTGGTATTAGTAGTCTTTTTCTAGCATTACCTTTTCATATGTCTTTCGCATGTCTTGTACAGTGGTTTAATTCAATGTGTTTAATGGATGCGAATGCTATCACCCCACGATATGTTCCATGATCATTTAAACTAGAGAGTCAAAAGTGAATAACTGTCACATTGATTTGCATTTACAGAAAATATGTTCCACTGATAAGCTAATGATTTCTGATCTGTTTTTGCAGAAGTTGTTCGCTTGTTTTGTTATTTTTTATTTATGACTGACAACTCAAATTTAATATTGATTATTAAAATTATTAATTATTTAGATATTGAGCATGTACTCTGGAATTCTCAGTTCTGATTGGTCAGTTGCACCATCCAGTGGTTAGATAAATCTGAATATTTGCTGTTCATATCACTGTATATCAGACTGCGTTAATTTCAAGTCTCTCATCTTGGTATTTAAAATTACATTGATAAAATATTGTCTAAGCAATCAGTAGGGAGACCTTCTTTTCTTGCATTAAGACTACAATATATATATATATATATATATATATATCTTAATGGCTTTCTTGTTATCTGAAAGGAGAGCAGTCTTGCCATATATTTTAATCTCTTGATCAAGAATTAAAAACAGAGGTTAGGTTTTACTTTTAAGTATATTTTGCTAAAAATTAAAATGAATATATATAATACATTTTATTTTATTTGAGTATATTTACATATGTGACCCTGGACCACAAAACCAGTCATAAGAGTTTTTTTTTTTTTAAATTGAGATTTATACATCACATAAAAACTGAATAAATAAGCTTCCCATTGATGTATGGTTTGTTAGGATAGGACAATATTTGGCTGAGATACGACTATTTGAAAATCTGCAAAGGGTGCAAAAAAATTAAAATATTGAGAAAATCGCCTTTAAAGTTGTCCAAATGAAGTCCTTAGCAATGCATATCCACTCACAAAAACAAATTTTTGATATATTTACGGTAGGAAATTTACAAAATATACTTATATATCCTTAATATCCTAATGCTTTTTGGCATAAAAGAAAAATCAATAATTTTGACCCATACAATGTATTGTTGGCTATTGCTACAAATATACCCTGTGCGACTTATGACTGGTTTTGTGGTCCAGGGTTACATATATACTGTAACACACAAGGATGAATGATGTAACCTGAAATTTCCTGCCAAACTGGACTGACTGCTCAAAAATAAAAAACATTATTGTAGGCATACTGTAGTAAATTAAGCAGTTTTATGAACTTGATCAATAATGGAATTGTTTTATTCATTTTAAGTCACATTTTAACACTCCACAGTGCACTTTTAAAAGCAATTCTCTGTAAACTGGTCCCTTTATTTGGAACACCTTAATTTAGTTCATTTTCATCCTGGGATTAGGCCATATCCTCCTGCTTAGTAATAGCATTTTCATGATCATTTCAGGCACCAGCCTGCTCTTTTTAGCATACTAACTTGGTACTGTGATTAATATACAAACAGAAATCCCTTTGAAAAGTGTGATGCCTCTCCACATTTCTGTCAACAAAGAAATGTTTGTTTAGCCCCTCCCTCCTTGTACTGCTATTTCAAATAATTTTCCATTATGTGCTGTTAATCTGGTTGTGCCTTTTGCAATGCTCTATATTTGTGCGCCGTGTACAACCATATATTATTTTCTGCTGATGAATGTGGGCCATTTGGCACTGTATTGATTTGGTGATTAAGGTAATGAAAATAAATGGCTCTGTTGGTGCACAGAAGACTATTTCTCAGGGATTTACTGAGAGTCTGCGAAGTAGAAGCCATTTTGTTTAGACAATATTTGGATGAGTCATTAAAGTTGTAGGCACCAATTTCAGTACCAAGTACACACTGCCATTCTTCTTTTTTATTGCATTTTCATGGTTGGGTTAACTATAATAAACTTAAATCATAAGGTTTACAAAGGGAAGTCTAGACATTTTTCATCAACATTCTCACAGATCGATGATGAGGGGGTCAGCAGCAATTACATATCGTACTGTGAAAGGACAGCCGTTGAGTTTGCCAATTACTCTGTGAGCAATTTCAGTGGGATGAAAATGCTATGTTGCTTTTTTATTCAGCTTGAATAACAACCAGAAATGGTACAGAAAGTCCTTTTTGGTCTTGATGCAGAGCTACACACATGTTTGCACATATGAGCACCTTACAGGCAGTATTCCTGCTTCAAATCTGCACACTGACTTTTTCTTTCCAACCGTGCTTTGAGAGGATCAACTTTGATGGTATAAATGGACTGCGGAGAAATAACTGAGTCATGCTGAAAACTGTGGAAAAGGCTTCTCGGAAATATTTTCAGAGGCATAGATTAAGTGGAGCCATTTTGATCTCGCTTCCCGAACAGTATGCTCCCAGTGAGATATGAATAAAGGAGGAGGAACAATCAGAATGTTGCATTTAATTTGTCATCTGTATGCTTGTGGGTGAGACTGAACTCATAAAATGATGCACAAGTATAGCTCTATATCTGAGCTCTCTAATTTCTTTTCAAAAATATTTATTCACGCTTCTGTTATATAGATTATTTCCTGTTTTGTTTGCTTTTGATAAGGACAAAATATCCTGTTGACTGGAGATAACCAGATGGCTTGAATACCTTTGAATGGGTAATATCTTAGGAAACCATAAAAATGTTTGGATTGGATTGTGAAAAAAACACCATCATGCTATATTGTAGTACAACAGTGTCGCTATTATGGTGATCAGTGTTCCTCTTGGCATTAAACTTTATACTCAAAATATACAGTAATTAATGTATATAAGGAACATATACTGTATACTTGACGTATATATTTGAGTCACAGTATACTGTAGTCATTTTTAATTGCGATGAATTGTTATTGTAAAAAATACAGTGAAAGTATGACAACTTTTAGCCACAAATATACACTATATTGCGAAAAGTATTGGGACACCCCTCCAAATCCTTGAATTCAGGTGTTCCAATCACTTCCATGGCCACAGGTGTATAAAATCAAGCACCTAGGCATGCAGACTGCTTCTACAAACATTTGTGAAAGAATGGGTCACTCTCTGGTAGTCTGGTGGTGGTAGGTTGCCACCTGTGCAATAAGTCCATTCGTGAAATTTCCTCACTACTAAATATTCCACGGTCAACTGTTAGTGGTATCATAACAAAGTGGAAGCAATTGGGAACAACAGCAACTCAGCCACGAAGTGGTAGGCCACGTAAAATCACAGAGCGGGGTCAGCGCATACTGAGGCGCACAATGCGCAGAAGTCGCCAACTTTCTGCAGAGTCAATAGCTACAGACCTCCAAACTCTGTGTGGCCTTCAGATCAGCTCAAGAACAGTACATAAAGAGCTTCATGGAATGGGTTTCCATGGCCGAGCAGTTGCATCCAAGCCTTACATCACCAAGTGCAATGCAAAGCGTCGGATGCAGTGGTGTAAAAGCACGCCGCCACTGGACTCTAGAGCAGTGGAGACGTGTTCTCTGGAGTGACGAATCACGCTTCTCTGTCTGGCAATCCGATGGACGAGTCTGGGTTTGGCAATTGCCAGGAGAACAGTACTTGCCTGACTGCATTGTGCCAAGTGTAAAATTTTGTGGAGGGGGGATTATGGTGTGGGGTTGGGCTTGGCCCCTTAGTTCCAGTGAAAGGAACTCTTAATGCTTCAGCATACCAAGACATTTTGGACAATTTCATGCTCCCAACTTTGTGGGAACAGTTTGGGGATGGACCCTTCCTGTTCCAACATGACTGCACACCAGTGCACAAAGCAAGGTCCATAAAGACATGGATGAGCGAGTTTGGTGTGGAGGAACTTGACTGGCCTGCACAGAGTCCTGACCTCAACCTGATAGAACACCTTTGGGATGAATTAGAGTGGAGACTGCAAGCCAGGCCTTCTCGCCAACATCACTGCCTGACCTCACAAATGCGCTTCTAGAAGAACGGTCAAAAATTCCCAGAAACACACTCCTAAACCTTGTGGAAAGCCTTCCCAGAGTTTCCAAAGTTCATGTGCACGTAAAGGCAGGCGTCCAAAACGTTTTGGCAATATAGTGTATATACTGTAAATTCGCAACCACAGTGAACTTCTTCAGAGCCATATACTCTATACATACACTAAAAACTATTCAGAGTATTAGGAAGAATATGAAAACAACAGACTTTAGCCTACAGCAACTACTGAGATATGCCATCTTATATTTATAAATGGAAGGAAATATTGAGTCTGAAAGAATAAGACTGACTGCAACAAAAAGACTAAATATAAACCAAAATAAGGCTAGCATAAACCTGACTTTTAAATATTAAAAATATTTTGCCAAAGTAATAAGATTTGATTTTGTTAGCATGCTTGAACACCCTGCTTCATTAGCCAACTGCTGGCTAATGATGTGTAAATATGTCACTTACTGCAATATCACCAGTAGAGTTTTTGTTTTTTAAATATCAGCAAAATAAGTGAAATTGTTGCCTAAAGGATTCTCAAGCTGTAAAATGCTGCTCTCACTGTCTCTTATTATACATTTAGTATATTAAGCATCTCTGAAGTTTTCATACTCTGTTCCCTTTACACCCAATGACAGCTGCAAAAGTGTGAAATGTCACACGGTCAGGTTTGTGTTGTGCCTAAGAGGCTGTTCATTTCACTTTCTGTTATCTCTCTCAAGGGATAAATGTTTGAAACATTGCCGTACTGCTTAAATCATCAAAACATTCACCACAGCTCCCTGTCACCATTTCTGCTTTGGTTGCATGGTGCTTGCAAACACAACAAAATAGTGGCGAGTTCAGATTTTGAAATTTGACAACAGACACAAAACGTTTCTCTCTAGATGAATACCTGCCATGTCATAAAAGTTGTCAGATAATCTGAAGTGTGAAAAACCTTTCAGATGCCTCATCTCTCCTGGTTTCCAGCAGGTTCTCCTTTCTGAGAGGAACTGTATTGACTGAGTTCCTCATAATTTGCAACTTTCACACTTTTTTGCTGTGGTATCTATTAGTCATTATCTGTTTAGGTGGCCTATATTATGAAACAAACAAGAGTTCATTCGCAAAAACAGATAACTCCATTTTTATTAATTCTCACAAATCATGTTTTTTTTTTTATTGTGCATTCCAAGTAATATCAATCAAACGGCAGTTGGGTTGTTTTGATTAGTAATAATAACTCCAAAAAAATACAGGTAACTTACCAAATTAAAGTTCATTGAAAGTATGTTTTTTTATATATTAAATGTTTGTTTTTTAGCAAAAGCAGATAACTCCAACAGTCATTTTTTGGCAAAAGCAGATAACTCAGATAACTTTAATGTTTCAGAGTTAAACCAAACCAAGTAATAACACAATTCAAACATACTTGTGCACACAAACGCAAAAGAACAACCAAGGGTTCAGCATGTAAGACATAAGGACTTGCAGGAGTCGAAATTATAAATCCTTGATCACTTTTAGTCAGCTTTGACGAAACTCCCCTCAGCTAGTGTGTCTTTTTGAAGTGACTAGCAGCCTTGTCACCTGACCTGAATACTGCACGCTGATTCGCTAAAATTGACTTATCGGTTTCTGTACACAAACAACAAGGCAGCTTGTCGGTTTCTGCTGTAAATCGTGATCTCGCGATGCCTTGACAGTGGACAATAGAGTACCTCAGGGATGACGTGTTTTTGTAGGCAAAACACGGAAGCGAGTTAGCATTTTAGGACTTCCAGTTCCATCGCCCCAAAGTCGATGGGTTTTTTGAATGGGTTTTTGCTAAATCGCCTGAAATAAGGTCTGTGGTTAACAAAGCCTCTAAATATTTTCACGTTTTGATCTATGACATAAAACACACCAGTTATAACCCGCTTGTGATTTTTTAAACCTTTATTGTGTCTTAAAAACGGCGGTTGCTAACAAGTTGCTAAAAGGGACTACTTCCTTTGGCGGGGACTTTAGACGTCATCATGACAAACAGGACATTTGGACAGCATTTCTCATTAAAAAGTGGATAAGTATTCATACACAGCGCAGATCATAATCAGCGAGCATGTTTTTAAATAAAGTTGTTTTCTAAATAAAGTTTGAGGAAGCTTGGTGGTGGTGACGCTGATCCACGACCATAGTGTGCTGTAGTCCGTTTATAGCCTACTGTTAGCTTTTTATATCTGACGACTTTATTTAGGCTTCAAAATGTATAAATGTTGTATTAACTTGTAAAGATTGTCTTGATAGACAAAACGTGTAAGTGTCATAGCCCTTTGTTAAACACAGAGCTTATTTTTTGCAATTTTCCAAAAGTCTGTGGGAAAAATGCATAGGCTTTCGATCGAGGGAACCCGTGCGCCGCTAACTTCCGGGTTGGCCTACAAAAACACATCATCCCTGAGGTACTCTATACCGGCTTTTCTGACAAAAAGTATTTAGGGTTCAGAACGTGCTATATGTGGAGAGTAATGCACAGCAGTCAGTTCATTTTTATTTTTTTTTAAATTGCCGTTTATCGTTTTTTGCAAATTAACTGTTCTAATATATAACATTTATATGGATCCGATTTGCTCTTAAAATTTACTGATTCTTCATTCAGTATTGATCTCATATTTGATAGAAGCTTGTGGGAAAGATGCTGGGTTATGCATTCAAAAAGAGAAGCCATGTGAAACAACAAAACTATTTGATAATTTCAGAGTTGTTCTGTGTATTTTGCACAGGAAAGCAGTAAATCTGGTGTGGATTGCTGACACTTTTAAAAATAAAAGTTCCTTTAACATCCATGAAATCTTTCCATTCCACAAAAAGTTCTTTATAGTGATAAAAGATACTTTAGATTTTTAAAATGTTCACTCTTGTAAGAACTGTTCACTGAAATGTTCTTTGGGGGACCAAAAATGGTTCTTCAGTGGCATCGCTGTAAAAACCCCCTTGTGTAGAATATGGGTTTATGATTGTACAAATATAAAGGTTTTTAAAATGTCAACTGACAATGTAGATTAAGCACTTGTATAACATACAGTATGTCATGCGTTGGTGACATGCTTTTGACATGTTTGACAAGAAGCTTTTCTTCAACAGGGTATTTGTGGCAGAATTGCAACAGCACAAGGTGTTTCAGCATATATATAATGTATGTATTAAATCATTGCTGTCTTTTTGATTCCTCCATTGTTCTAAGGTCACGTGTAGGACATCAGCCCCTGTAGAGTAGCAATAATCCATGACGATGAATGTCCTTCTGCTTCCTCCTCGTTCAGTCAAGCATATCTTGCATGTGCAGTAACCGCATGTCGTCTTCACAAGCACAGTTCAAGACAAAGAAATAGATCCCAGTGGGACTTTCTGATCATAGATGTGGGTTGTGGTCCCATCATGCTTGTCTATTTTATGCTCTGTTGTATGTGTATCAACTAGATATAATTTCTCTATGGTGTCATTGACATTGTATTACTTGGTTTATTACAGTGTGGCCTTATAAGAGCTGGTGATGGTAAAGGAAAGATGATAAAGACTGGCAGTGAGGGCTGTGTATACCAGCAATAAGAGGTTGTCTCCTAACAAGTCCACATGTCAGGTTCTGGGTAGATTAAATGGTAAACAATAATTTCTTGTAGCATCTTGTTGGATGCAGGAGAAATGGGCAGGAATAAAGATCTGAGCAATTTTGACAAGGGTCAAATTGTTATGGCAAGGCAGCTGGGTCAGAGTATCTCTTAAACAGCAAGGCTTGTGGGTTGGTTTTGGTTAGTAGGTGAGAATTTACCAACAGTGGTCCGAGGAGGGACAAATCACAAACTGGTGACAGGGTGTTGGGCTCCCAAGGCTCATCGATGCACAAGGGCAACAAAATCTATCCAGTCTGGTCCGAGCAGACAGAAGGTCTACTGTGGGACAAGTCACACAAAATTTTAATGATAGTTCACAAATTCACACTTACAAATAAGTCAGATAAAGTAAATGGTATGCTGTTTGGTGTGCTGTTCGAGGAGAGGGCTCGGAGCTTGGTATTTGGCCCGAACTCAGAGTACTCCCCCCGTATTCTGGTTAGGAATATAACCAGGCGAGTGTGAGGAGACGGGGTGGTGGAGGGATGACTGTCGAGGATCATAGGTGAGTCGACTGCGTATCTATATAGTCCTCCACTCATGCTGATTGGGTAGACGTGTTGATTACTGATTGCTGTCTGCTGGTTAGAATGACGTGTTGATTGGATAGATCATTTGAAAGTGCTCCTCCCAAACTTTGTTAATAAAACTTAATTTATGGGAGGAACAACACACAGTGCATCACACTCTGCTTTGTATGGGGCTGCATAACTGCAGACCAATCAGAGTGCCCATGACGACCCGTCCACTGTTGAAAGTGGTGGAAGTTGCGTGCTATGGGCACTCAAGCATTGGAACTGGACCTTGGAGCAGTGGAGGAAGGTCACCTGGTCTGATGAGTCCTGTTTTCTTTGCATCACATGGACAGCCGTGTATGTGTGCGCCATTTATGGGGAGGTAATGGCACCAGGATGCACTGTGGGAGTGTGATGGGCTGGGCAATGTTCTGCTGGGAAACCCTGGGTCTGGCCATTCATGTGGACGTAAAAGTGACACGTGCCATCAGGAATGGTTTGAAGAACATGATGAAGAGTTGTTGCCCTGGACTCCAAATTCCCCAGATCTCAATCTAATTGAATGTGTGCACTCTTTCCATAAAAATAGGGCACAATGTACTGTATTAATTTAACAGAATTTTCCGTATTTATTTTTTACAGGTGTTTACCTGTATTTTGAATTTTGCACTTCATTGAGTTATGTTTTAGGGTTAATGGAAATGTCTGTAAAATTACTGAATACTGTCCGGTAATAAGCTGCTAGTACTTTTTCTGTTACTTTACGGATTTATTTTTTACAGTGTGGGAAGTCTAATCCATTGTGGCTCCACCTCACAACCTCGCAATATTTTATATATATATTTTATTTTATATATAAAATTCATAATATGTAAACAATAAGGTACTCGAGGCTGTGCTGTATCGTGAATTAGTCACGGCTGAAGGGTGTTGTTGCGTCGTGCCTGCAACCATACAGCACTAGCCTCGAGTACCTTATTGCTTTTATGAAACGGTTACCACACAATACAAATATTAAAGCCAAAAATATGTATCAATGCAAGTTTCATGAAATAAACTTTCAATAAAAGCCTTCCTTCTGCTGGAAAAAATAGTCCCTGACTGTGAACAGCAACAGAAGTTACATTATTACGCCATTAGATGGCGGCAAAGATTGTCTTTATGAGTGTGTCAGTCAGTAGCAAAGACTTTTACATTGAAAAGACTGAATTGCTGTGAACACGGAACAAGACGCAACTGACAAATGCTTTGATTAGTGCTGTCAGTCACGGGAAAACCCCTTAACTGTTAAAAGGACAAGATGATACATCGGACATTTAAACTGATTTTTTATTATGAACATAGGACTGACCTGAAGTAAAATGCTAAATCTGAATGCAGGTAATAAACTTGATCACTCGATCTCTTTCTCACAATACTTTTCTACATAATACAGTAAGCTTCAATGAACAATATCAATTGACAACAAACAGTTTACATTGCTAAGAGTGGTTGCTAAGGGTGTTGTGTAGTGATACACAGAACCGTTGGGTGAAGCGGTCATAGCCGTGTTTTATCATGAATAAAACACAGCTATTGACCAATCAGAATCAAGGACAGGAACACTGTTTTATAAATATATATTTTCATAATATTAATATATAAAAAAATATTAGCATGAAATATCCTATGAAATTAATGTGCCGTCTGTGGATGCTACGTGATTTCAAGTAAAGAATTAATTATTGTTTCAATAGAGTGAAGATTTAGATCATGCAAACATTTTCTCCCTTTTAGCTGCCTTCATATTCTCTTGTAATTATCATACCTATCTCTCTCACTGTGTGGGATGAAACAAACCTAGGAGCCAAGACGGTGACCTGGAAACGACTGTCTGTGATTTCATTTGGGACAGGAATATTTTGCTGCAGGTTTCATCGGTGCTATTTTTCCTTATTCACCCCAGAGAAGTGGTTTTAAATGTTCTGGCACCTGAGTTCTCCAGTGCTGAAGCTGTTACAGATGTTGCAGGGCTCAAGTCCTCTGAGAAGGCAGCCTACTATCACATTCCAGTCAGGCGGCTGGTGAACAGAAGCTCTGTAAGGGCAGCATGTGGCCCTGAGGTAGAGCAGAGGATCACAGAGCTATATCGCTGTTCATACTGCTTAGTAAATAGAGCATGACTGGCTTTCTGGACAGAAGTCAACGTAGAAACACAATAAGTGGCTTATAAACATAAAAAATTTAAATGTCTGCAGCTGGGAAAGTCAGAGAGGGATGTCATGAGATTAAGTTAGTCTCGTGTTTACTGCCTCGCTGTAAACAGCCCGTATCATCCTCATGACTGAGCAGAATGCGCTATTTCCTTTGTTGTGTTGATTAAAGAAGTGCCAACTTACACATTCTATACATTGCTTCTGGTTTCCAGTGCGGCTATAATATCTCTGCAGAGCAGGACCTTGTGCAGATCAACACATTAGAATTGTAAATTTAACTCTTGCCAACGTATTAATGACAGTACCTAGTGTGGATTAACTCTTTCTCCATGTAAAATGACAAGTGCTGCAAAATGTAGGGAAAGAGAGAGATAAGAGACAGGCCTGGTACGGCTCCTCCAGAAAAATATATGCGAGTCACGTCCCTGTGCATAAATATTAAGCACCATGTATCATAACGTGTGTGTCCCACTTGCACATCACTGTTTTTCACATGTCTTCCAGCAGAATAACACCATAAGTATTAAATAAATTAAGTATTAAATATATCAAGTATGTTTTAATTTTAAACTATTATTTGTCCACCTAAGTCTCGAATATGTGGATATTTTGGGTTCCATCTTCAGTAGAATATTCTATAGAATTTGCAGTTGGGATATATTTTTATTTAATTTTTCCTGAGAAATGTCTCAAAGACCAATGAAATACACTGTGCCATTTGTATTCATAGTTTCACAGCTCAACAAAGCTAAAAATTTTTTGGAGGGAAATCAGCCATGTTCAAATCTGCAGGCCTCTGTTGTCTTTGATTGATCTTTGCAGTCCCTGAATGAACTTGCTGTCTGTTTCTTCATTCCTTTTGTTCCTTCACAAACTATTTACTTAGCAGCAGTTCTCAGACTCATCTGAAATCTCCCTCTGATAGCTTATTCTCGTCTTAACGTATATTTCAATAGTAATGCAGATCACTCCATTCCCAGTGATTAGAGATGAGAATTATTTATTGGCATTTAAAGACAGAGTGTTTTTTTTTTTTTTTACTCACAATTCCTTTCTTCAGAACTATTTAATTTCTCGCTCCTTAGATTGCATTTATGTTTACTGAATTGATTTTAGTCAGCCTGCCCCACCAGAATTCTGTCATTTCTTGATAGTTGTCACTTATGTCACTTATAAAGTGTTACCGAAAAGGGTAATAAACAGAGGTGTAAAGAGTACCTGAAAACCGTACTTGAGTAAAAGTACTGATACCTTACATCGAAAATGACTCCACTACAAGTTACAAGTAACCAATTCCAATGCTACTTGAGTAAAAGTCTTAAAGTATCTGATTTTAACAGTACTTAAGTATTTTACTCATGCTGAATGTAGGCTTAGAGATGCACTAGTCCTCAGAGACATGCCAGTGTAAGATGAGAAATCAAGTTTATTTTCTAAAATCAAAATAAAACTGAACACCTCAATAATGCAATAAATCAAGTTCGACACAACCTTTTAAACGTCTACAAACTCTCAAGTCTCAGTTGAGCTCAAGTGCACAGAAAGGCCATAAATAAACCAATATCCTTCAAAACGGTCTTGTCAATATAGCGGATAAATAAAACAATGTTAAGTAAAATTAAATAGTCAAAGTCTACTGTATGTGCTGTTTTGAGCCTCATCACCAGCTGCAGTCATTTCCTCATGTAATAATTCAAACACCTGCGATCAGCAGCTACCTGCTAATGCACTCACATTCACATAAAGTATCCTTGTTGACAAGTTTTGGGTGAGTAAAGGCAAAACACACAAGATATAGTACCTTCAATGCCCTTAGATGGCGATATCGCTTCTTTATATCAGAAACAAACTGCTGCAGAAAAAGTTAGGTGCCATGAAAAATGTAATTTGTAATTGCATTACCCATCACAAATGTAGTGGAGTAAAAAGTACATTTACTTGTTAAAAAATGTAGACAGTAGAGAGTAAAAGTTGCCAATATCTTTGATACTCAGTACAACTACAAAGTAGCCAAAAAGATCCTTAAGTACAGTAACTAATTACATTTACTCAAGTACTTTACACCTCTGGTAATAAATGATAATTATTATTATTTTATTAATACATATTCATTTATCTATGGAGATATATTATTTAGATTAAATGTTATTGTTCTAGACAACAAAAATAAAGTCTGTTTTGATGGCTGTTTTAATCAGTTGAGAAAAGAATGTATTTTACATATAGAATTTAGTGTAATTAGTCAAAAATAATGATTTAATTATACGCTTTATCGTTTTACTTTGGACTAAATTTGGACAAATTTCTGTTGTGTGGAATTTCTTTTTTTAAATGCAATTCTGTAAATTTTACTTCCTATCATTCCAACCCACATGAAAAAATACTATAGTAATTTATAATAAATACTATAGTGTTTTTGAAACATATTATAGTAAAGTACTTGAATTAATTTGTTGTGGTAATTCTATAGTTGCTGTGGTAATATAACAACTATAGCAATATAAACAAATTACCCAATACTGTACTAACTTTTCTACAACTATAAGGGTATATTATACTACAATACAACTAAAAACTAAAGTATAGGCTACTACAGTATTTATTACAGTTTATCAGTTCACTATAGTTAATACTACAGTATGCTGTAGCATTCATTACCAAAGTGTTGTAAATACTATAATATATACAGTATACCATAATTTGCTACAGTATGGTTCAAAAACACTATAGTATTTGCTATAAATTACTATAGTATTTTTTCATGTGGGAATTCAAGTTCCTGTGGGGTGTGGCCAATGCAATTCAAATTCCAACACTTGAATTGAAAGAGAGCTGCTTCTTAAATTCTGAATTTTGCTCAGTCCCACTGCTGACATTAAAGATGAAGAAGCTAGAAGAAATATGAAAGCAGTTAGATGATTTAAACAACTTTGAATAGATTTATAGACACAACATCCTCCCAAACTTTCCAAATAAAGCTTAAATCCTATGCAAACTTTCTTCTTTGTGATATTATAATGGATAATGTAAGAAAAAAATGAAATAAATGCATGGGTCTTTTAATGCAGTTCGTATCATTGAAGGTCATGTTCTCTGAAGTGGGCGTGGAGAGCTGCACCAGTCTCTGCACTTTCCATATAGAAATGAGTGACAGATCTCTATATCTGATTGCATGCTGCACCTGGGAATGAACGCTTCAAATTACCACCTGCACTTCTGTCACCCAGCGAAACAATTGAAAGCAAGAGCCCCTTCCACCCACTGTTTGGCTGTTTTAGCTGCATAACAAAAGCCGAGACCAATGATCTGAATTTTAATGCATGGTTTCGTAGACAGTGAGTGAGTAAAATCAGCCACCACTGCCCTCCCATGTCCTGAGACCACAGCTGTAATGCAATTTATGTCTACTTAACAGCTTGAATCCAAAACTTTGCAAGTATGCCCCCCAGTTAAACTCATGTTGACCATAATTAGCCCCTTGTGTGTTGTCATGGTGATGGTCAGCTGTGATTAGCAGGGACAGATTTAATTACATTAGGGCTTGAAAAGATGATGGTGGAGTCTGGGCTTGACTCATGTCATGTTTCTCTGAGCCAGAGGGCAGGGATTTCACCTAATGAGCCAATGAGTTAAGGACACATTGGGCCTCTGGGCAGACAGTGCTCGGATCACTATGGCCTGTGACAAATGCCACGGCTTGGAAATGGAGTTAAAAGTCACAGAAAAGATGAGAAAGTGATAAAAAAGGCCAGTTCATTTATATGTGAAGCTGCCAATATATTCAGTGCAGCAGAATCAACCACTGATACATTTACTGTTTCATGGCATTAAAAATCCTGGGGAAATTGTAGATTTCTAAGCTACAAGCTATTTATAATTTAAAATAGACTTTAAAGCTTTTAAAGCTACTGCAGGCCACTAACAAAAGCAACTAAACACACTGAATATAATTAAGGGAGCAATATATTTTTAGATTATATGTAATCAGAGCAGTTATTTTAGTATTATTTATATACTATTATATTATTTATCTTTTATTTTTATATCTTCAGTTTTCATTTTAATTTTAGTTTAACTATTAGGAATTTTGTTGTGCTTTAGGCATTGTTATTAGTTTTATATTTCTATAAAGCTTTTATTTATTTTTATTTCACTTTTAGTTTAGTTTAGTTTTAGTATGTCAGTGTAAACTTATTTATTTCAGTTAGTTCCCAAGGCAACTGTCATGTTTTGAGTTTTTGATAATGTTTAGAGTTTGTTTTTTGATCTTTTTTTCTGTACATGTTTGAGTGTCTTTGTTAATCTTCTAGTCTGTTTATTCAGTTCTCCTTCATTCTCTCCCTGTTTGTTTATATGGCTACTGATTGAGTTAGTTCTGTTCAGGTGTGTCTCGTTTTATTAGTTCCTTTGTTTGTTCCAACTTTCCTTTGTGCTGCAACCAGTGATCGTGACAGAAGGACAGGCCAATCTCAAAATTGGATCTAGCAGCAGCAAATATGGACGCTGGTAATGGTGTCACCCAAACTGTGCCCATCTATGAGGGTTACACCCTGGCCCATGCCATCTTCCATCTGGACTTGGCTGCCCGTGACCTGACTGACTACCTCATGAAGATCCTGAACTAGAATGGCTGTTCCAGTGTGAGAGAAATTCCTGAGTCTGTTCCTATGAGAAATTCATGAGTCTGTTTCCTGTGAGAGAATTTTCTGAGTCTGTTCCTGTGAGAAATTCCTGAGTCTGTTCCTGTGAGAAATTCATGAGTCTGTACCTGTGAGAAAAGTTCCTGAGTCTGTTCCTGTGAGAAAAGTTCCTGAGTCTGTTCCTGTGAGAGATTTTTCTGAGTCTGTTCCTGTGAAAGAAATTCCTGAGTCTGTTCCCATGAGAAAAATTCCCCAGTCTGTTCCAGTGCGAGAAGTTCATCAGTCTGTTCCAGTGAGTGAAATTCCCCAGTCCGTTCCTGTCTGTCCTGGTGGGATTGAAGAGGTGGTCCTTACCCTTTATGTGGCTGCTGTTATGTGTGTGAGCCACACACACATCTGCTCCAGCCCCTTACCAGAGTCATATGCTGCTCTCGGTCTCATCCCCGAGCTCAGCCTCAGCCTTTGTCCCCGTGCTTACCCCTGAGACCGCTCCAGAGTCCTCTTCAGCCCATGAACCTGCTCCAGAGTCCCCTTCAGCCCACTCCAGAGTCCTCTCCAGCCCATGAACCCGCTCCAGAGTCCTCTTCAGCCCACAATCCCACTCCAGAGTCCTCTCCAGCCCATGAACCCGCTCCAGAGTCCCCTTCAGCCCACAATCCCACTCCAGAGTCCTCTCCAGCCCATGAACCCGCTCCAGAGTCCCCTTCAGCCCACAATCCCACTCCAGAGTCCTCTCCAGCCCATGAACCCGCTCCAGAGTCCCCTCCAGCCCACAATCCCACTCCAGAGTCCTCTCCAGCCCATGAACCCTCTCCAGAGTCCCCTCCAGCCCACAATCCCACTCCAGAGTCCTCTCCAGCCCATGAACCCGCTCCAGAGTCCCCTCCAGCCCACAATCCCACTCCAGAGTCCTCTCCAGCCCATGAACCCGCTCCAGAGTCCCCTCCAGCCCACAATCCCACTCCAGAGTCCTCTCCAGCCCATGAACCCGCTCCAGAGTCCTCTTCAGCCCACAATCCCACTCCAGAGTCCTCTCCAGCCCATGAACCCGCTCCAGAGTCCCCTTCAGCCCACAATCCCACGCCAGAGTCTTCTCCAGCCCATGAACCCGCTCCAGAGTCCCCTCCAGCCCACAATCCCACTCCAGAGTCCTCTCCAGCCCATGAACCCGCTCCAGAGTCCTCTTCAGCCCACAATCCCACTCCAGAGTCCTCTCCAGCCCATGAACCCGCTCCAGAGTCCTCTTCAGCCCACAATCCCACTCCAGAGTCCTCTCCAGCCCATGAACCCGCACCAGAGTCCCCTTCAGCCCACAATCCCACTCCAGAGTCCTCTCCAGCCCATGAACCCGCTCCAGAGTCCCCTTCAGCCCACAATCCCACTCCAGAGTCCTCTCCAGCCCATGAACCCTCTCCAGAGTCCCCTCCAGCCCACAATCCCACTCCAGAGTCCTCTCCAGCCCATGAACCCTCTCCAGAGTCCCCTCCAGCCCACGATCCCACTCCAGAGTCCTCTCCAGGCCATGAGCCCATTCCAGGGTCATCTACAGCCCATAAGCCCATTCCAGAGTTCGCTCCAGCCCATGAGCCCGCTCTAGTCCACAACCCCATAGCTCCTCCCAAGAAAACCTACCTATGCTACTTATCTGTCCGAAGATCATCGTCCGTCTTCATCCGTCTTCTGTCTTCCTCGTCCAGCGATCACTCTGCAATCTGCAAACAAAGAAAGACTATTCAGTTCAAGCTAAGTTATCTCAAACTATCACTGAGTGCACTGCCTTACCTGCTGCCATCATCTTACCCTCCACCTCCCCCAGCTCCACCTGCCTAGATCTGCTACGGGATGTATGTATGTCTATTCATGCAGCAGCATATCTTACATGCTCACAGCAGCGTGTAGCAGTAGCAAGTCCATACTTGCTCTCCAGCAGCAGCATAGCAGATCTAGTCCGCCAAGACCAAATACATTAACATTGCCATATTCAATAACATGCTAAAACTATTCAGATAGTTGTCATGATTTAAATTCTGTTAAATTAAGAGAATTTATTTGCAGTTCGAATGGAACCAATCCCAAGTTTGGATCTGGATTGGTGACCTCTGATATTGGCTATGTAGTTCAGGCCCAAAGGAATGTACAGCAGAACATACTGTACTGTGCAGTTGGATTCCCAGTGGCTCACAGCTGTCATTCTGCTTAAATTGCCCTCATAGATTTTGCATAGTTTGTATTAATACTTAATGAATGTCACCTAACATATGAAGCATTCACATTCCTTACCGTTCTAAGCACTGCCTTTATGACTTGACAGACATGATTAATGCCTGCTACAGTCACACAACTGAAACGGCACAGATAAAGCAGCCGTCAGTTTTCCTCCCTGCCTGAGCTTCGAAAAGCATCTCTGAATTAGAACCGCGCTTTGAATTTCAGCGAAGGGAAAGGAAATCATTTGTGCCCTCAATTAAGCCCTAAATGAGTTCTTAAGGAGCCATTTGCAAAATCTCTATGAAGTTTTTTAAGATGCTTTAAAGGAAAGGATGCGTCTTTGCTGCCCTCAATTATGAATAGGTGACAAACACAGAAACCGAATGTGACTACGACTACATTAGCTTTGATGTCCTCTGCGAATGACCTATGATCTACTGTCACTGATCCTCACAAATGTCAGCTTACGTAAATGCCTGCCAGAGAGGGTTTATTTATATCCAGATCAATACTGTGTTATAGACGACCTCAAGTGGGAGTGAGACTTGTGAAGCAAATGTCTTTCAAATGTGACTTGTGTGTCTTGTTGACTGTGACCGGAGAACTGCAAACCGAAATCTCATCCCATTCAGACTTTGGCGACATTCAGAACTGAATTGAGAATGCCTTTTAAACTGTAATTCATTTCCTGAATTTGAATTGACGAAGCAAACAGGATGGAGATTTGCAATTTAAATTAGAATGTAAGAATGTAAAAGAAATATTTCTTTAACTTTAACCAGAAATGCAAAAATTATCTTGATAAACTGTTCTCTAAAAAAAGTAGAGTAAATTTCTACTCTTGTCATTCTAATTCAAATTCCATTTCAAGTGATCAATTTAATTCAGTTTACACTCATGAACTGAAAAGGAGCTGAATCTTCACTTCTCTATTCTGCAGAACCTTGCTATTCCGTTCTATTCTCTGCCTTGTATCAACTCCAACTCCCAGAAGAGCAGTGTGGTGGTATCAGAAGCATGTTATCTGCTTCCTGGCACAAAGAGCCTTTTTTATGTGGGGAACAACTGCAGTGTGCAGCTCCACTAGTCATGTTATGGACTGCTAAATCTCTTTTGAACACACTATTACCACCTGCTGCCAAGTCTGTGTACTCAGTTCCACAGTTTGACCGCTGTAGGAATAAACTGCATCTTGTCAATCCATTCAAACATCTTCAAATAGGCCTGAATGTGAACGGCTTCTCGACTCTGCTCAATTATTGTGTTGCAGCTGGTGCTGTTGGTGATGGCTGTTTAAATCAATGACCACTGAAGCGCTATCCACACTCTCCGCTCAGACACTTATTATTCACTCGTTTAGATGCAGCACTGTTTTTTTTCCTGTTGGCACAATCCAAGCTTTCTGAATATCTTCATTCCCATTTGTGTGACAGAACATCTTTGACAGTGATGTCTTATCTGGCCGTGGCAGAGCTGCTGCATTTCAGACCTAAGCACTGATGTTTATTTCATCTCGGACTTGACTATAATGCTCTTTACCTTCATTTCCCGCTTTTCTTCTCTTCATTATAGCAGCAGTCTGGACAGACACTCTCTAAGGGATTATGGGAAGAGGCTAAAGGAAGCAAAAGACTAAAAAAATGATCCAAGAAATGACAAAGAAAAGGAAAAGCGTGGATATTTGTATCAGCAGGACATTTCTTTGTGCTTGTGTATTAATGGAGTGAGTAGGCGGCCAAATGAGTTTTCACTCACTCTTTAAGTAGCAAGTTTCTGAGGCCTTATAACATTAGACAAAGGAAGGTGAAGGAAGGCATTATTAAAATTGGTCTATTAATGTGTGATAATGATTGCCTGACTGTACATTAAAGAGATAGTTCAACCAAAAATTAAAATTCTGTCATTGTTTACTCACCCTCATCTAATTTCAAACCTGTACGACTTACTTTCTTCTGTGAAACATAAGAGAATGATGTTTGAAGAATGTTTTGAATGTTTTTGGCAATACAATTGTTTAGATATACAAAAGTCATTTTTCAAATATTATTTTGGACTGTATTGACTTTCATTGTAAGGACAAAAAAATGGTTTATGAGGACACAAATGTGTATAATGACGTAGGTATTACAACGTAAACATGTTTTTTTTTAACCAAATGGCTAAACAAAAAAAAAATGCAGAGAGTTTTGTGTGATGGTTAGGTTTAAGGGTAGGGTTTGTGTAGGGGGACAGAATATACAGTTTGTACAGTATAAAAACCATTACATCTATGGAGAGTCCTCGTAAACCACATATACAAGTATGTGTGTGTGTGTGTGTGTTTTGTACAGAATGTCATAAGCAAGTTTGGAATTACACAAGGGTGTAAATGATTGTTGGGTCAACTCAAAAATCCACATTGTACATGTAGCCAGTTCATCAAATTCCCAAGAGGCTTTGGTGATAAATCAATGAGGTCAAAGGATAAAACTCCTTAAATAGAAATAGACCTGTTCTGTAAGTCTGTGATTGATCTGTTCTTGTGTTGTTGTGGAGTTTGATCTTTTTTAATATGAAACACAAATAAGTGAGTTGTAATAGTTTGTCACAATGACAGTATTGATCAAATGCAAACATTTTAAAATACAAAGAATATACTTTTGAATGTATGCCATTATCCTCAGCACAGCTCAATATCACAGCTAAAATTGAATGCTAAACTTTTTTTCTGGGCTGTGAAACATTGAATTTAATTTTTAAAAATGCTTTAAAGGGTTAGTTCACCCAAAAATGAAAATAATGTCATTTATTACTCACCCTCATGGCGTTCCACACCTGTAAGACCTTCGTTAATCTTCAGAACACAAATTAAGATATTTTTGTTGAAATCCGATGGCTCCGTGAGGCCTGCATAGCCAGCAATGACATTTCCTCTCTCAAGATCCATTAATGTACTAAAAACATATTTAAATCAGTTCATGTGAGTACAGTGGTTCAATATTAATATTATAAAGCAACGAGAATATTTTTGGTGCGCCAAAAAATCAAAATAACGACTTATATAGTAATGGCCGATTTCAAAACACTGCTTCATTAAGTTTCGGAGCGCTTTTGTGTTGAATCATGATTCGGATCGCGTGTCAAACCGCCAAACTGCTGAAATCATGTGACTTTGGCGCTCCGAACCGCTGATTCGACACAAAAGATTCATAATGCTACGAAGCTTAATGAAGCAGTGTTTTGAAATCGGCCATCACTATATAAGTCGTTATTTTGTTTTTTTTGGCGCACCAAAAATATTCTCGTCGCTTTATGTTTTTAGTGCGTTAATGGATATTGAGAGAGGAAATGTCATTGCTGGCGATGCAGGCCTCACTGAGCCATCGGATTTCAACAAAAATATCTCAATTTGTGTTCTGAAGATTAACAAAGGTCTTAAAGGTGTGGAACGCCATGAGGGTGAGTAATAAATGACATTATTTTCATTTTCGGGTGAACTAACACTTTAATCATCAGTTTAATAATGTGCACTATTTATTTACTTCAGGCATGCTTGTAGTCAGCGTTGGTCAGATTTCTTTGGGATAGAGTGCTTTCCTCTGATGATACACATTAGGAGTACTTTCAGCTGAGACTCGTCTTTGGATGCTTGTTGCTATGGTTACCACTCTTCATGAGACATGAGTCTTTTTGCTTCTGCATTGACCCACCAAATTTCCTAATTTTGCTAACACTCACAGCTCGGCATTTTGTTGGCCCTTATGACCTGTGACAAGTAATTTTAGGAAGTCAATAAATTGACTTTTAAACCCTGTTCTGAACACATAAGCATTTTTTTTTCCCATAAAGTGCTAGCCTATAATGTTTTTGAGATGCACAGATAAAAATGTAATATTCCTCTGAGAAATTAGCTCAAATAAGTCAAATATATATGTGGTTTAAACTTAGGAAGAAGTGGATGTTTATAAAAACTGTGTGAGCTTGACATGGTTTAATTAAGGGCTTTAAGGATTTTTCACATGTAATAAATCAGCAATGTTTGTCCTGATCACTTGTGTCTGTATTATGTAATCCCATAAATGTGCAAGTGTGTGACTTTATTAAGAGTTTTTGCATTATATGTCCTCCTGGTCTTCGTTTCCTCTCAGCTTACTGTCTGAACAGTCATGCCTGTCTTTGGCAAATTTTCACCAACCTATATCAAATTCAAAGCGACATTTCAACAGAAACCAGCCTTTCTCTTTCCAGTCTAGGGTCGGGGAGAAGTTAAAAAGGTTGCGGTTGGAGCTCCTTCAACTCAGCACAAAGCCAAACAAACCATTTAATTAAATGAAAATTTTTAGAAAACAACAGCAATTTAGTATGGGGAAAGACATCTATCTGTTTGGGAGAGAAAATAACTAAACTGATTAAAAGAAAAACACAAATAAATGGAAACTATGATTGCAACTATGCCTTTCTAGCAAAAAGCCAGGAGAAAATAAAGTTGCTAAAAAAGAAAATTGCACCCAGCCCCCAAATTGCACTCCTACGGCCACCTTTTACTTCTGTTTACAACAATCTCAATGAAGGTTTTAGATGAGAATTATTATGGAGTCTACCCAACTTACGGCACCATGCCATTACAAACAAAGCATAAACACAACAATAACAACAACACCAGCAGACTGAATCAGGAGAAGGGAGGTTTAGTTGTAATGCCGGTTTAGTGTTTGCTGTGTGTTTATCCAGGCTCTCACTCTCCCTGACCAATCACACTAGGGGTGTCATCAGTGATGTTTATAAATGTTATTTAACAGAATTTACCAGAAGAAAATGGAAAGCGGAGCAAGAACCGGAAAAGAGAACAAGCATGTAAACACTATAACAACTGCTCAAATTGCACACATTAAAGGAACAAATAAATAATAATAAAAACTCACTTGATGCACAATCCACATACACAATAGAATAGAGTAGCATCTACATTTACAGACCATTTACAAATTCCTTGAATTTATATTCCCAAAGTGACATACAGTAAGTCTTTAAAAAGAGGGCATTCTGCTAAAACACATTGCAATGATGCAGACAACAATGAAGTGTTGGATTTACAGGCCTATGAGATGATTTCAGAGGAGATTCATAAATTATTGCAGAGTCAGTTCTCAAAAAGTGTGAGAGTGGTCAGAAAGTTTCCCCAACAACAACTGAACTCAATATTTTTGAAAGAACAAAGTTTTACAGTTGCATTCAGGAAGTCCCAAACAAACACAGGATAATGTGTGAGTGTCTGCAGACTCTCCTGATGAGGCTGACAGCAAAAATGCCTGAGGCATCACAAAATACCTCAGCAGAACTGATGTTCAAGGTAGGACGATTTGAAAAAACTCTGTGCTTTCAGAGTGAAGACAGGGCTAGCTCCTGTCAGAGGCTGGTCAGAGCGCACTGACAGAACTACTGTGTGTCTCCCTAATGCTGGCTACAAAAGATGGAGGAAACCTAAAGGTAAAGAAGACAACATTGCAAAGGTTTGCAGGTTTAGTTCAATATAGAGGTGATCCAGGAACTGCTCATTTGTGAGTTTCTTAATACTTTGGCTTTCATAAGGTCATCCCTAACATTAAAGGATTAGTTCTCTTTCAAATGAAAATTACCCCAAGCTTTACTCACCCTCAAGCCATAGGTGTATATGACTTTCTTCTTTCTGATGAACACAATCCGCATCCAAGCTTTATAATGGCAGTAAGCGTTACCGAACGAGATTGAGCTAAAGAAAGTCTCCATCCACATCCATCCATCATAAACGTACTCCACACGGCTCCGGGGGTTAATAAAGGCCTTCTGAAGCGAAGCGATGCGTTTGTGTAAAAAAAAAGTGAACTAATCCTTTAACTTGTTCCATACAGAAAATGCTTTATTATTTTACATAATATAATATTACTTTTTTTGTTGCATTTCTTTTCTTGAGTGAAAAATAAGTTAAATTAAAAAAAATATTTTATTAATATTAATGTTCGTGCCTGTGTACGTGACGTTGGCGCATCTATGTAAAAACAATCTTTTTCCGTTCAAGGAGACAGCTAGTAGGCCTATTGTTTACACTATTCATACTTTAATGTGGTTTAGTTATTTAGTTTTGCTTTCAAGATTTCACACATACATTTCGAGTTAACGGTCTTATTTGCATATTAATAAGGTCAGTAACGTTGTTTGAACAAAGACAATTCAAGACACATTTGAGTTAGTCGAATAACGTCTTAGGTTTTGTGGAAATATTGCCTTGTAAATGAGCTGGATGTCTTAAAGGGTTAGTTCACCCAAAAATTAAAATAATGTCATTTGTTACTCACCCTCATGCCGTTCCACACCCGTAAGACCTTCGTTAATCTTCGGAATGCAAATTAAGATATTTTTGTTGAAATCCGATGGCTCAGTGAGGCCTGCATAGCCAGCAATGACATTTCCTCTCTCAAGATATAAAGCAACAAGAATATTTTTGGTGCGCCAAAAAAACAAAATAATGACTTATATAGTGATGGCCGATTTCAAAACACTGCTTCCTGAAGCTTCGGAGCGTTATGAATCAGCGTGTCGAATCAGCGGTTCGGAGTGCCAAAGTCACGTGATTTCAGCAGTTTGGCGGTTTGACATGCGATCCGAATCATGATTCGACACGCTGATTCATAACGCTCCGAAGCTTCCTGAAGCAGTGTTTTGAAATCGGCCATCACTATATAAGTCGTTATTTTGTTTTCTTGTCGCTTTATAATATTAATATTGAACCACTGTACTCACATGAACTGATTTAAATATGTGTTTAGTACATTAATGGATCTTGAGAGAGGAAATGTCATTGCTGGCTTTGCAGACCTCACTGAGCCATCGGATTTCAACTAAATTTCATCTTAATTTGTGTTCCGGAGATGAATGAAGGTCTTATGGCTGTGGAACGGCATGAGGGTGAGTAATTAATGACAGAATTTTCATTTTTAAGTGGTCGGAAACATACTACAGAAATTAGTGTTGCATCATCGTCCCAGTCTATCGCGTTTAGAGTCACTGTTCAACCGGATTCCTTCTTTCTCTGAACGTCTAAACACTGCGGTCTCCTGTACAAAGCCCATGAATCTTTAATAAGGTAAGTACTGAGGCACTTACGATTGGTTGTCTGTCTTTCCCGAATGTTAAATACAAGCAAGGTAAGCAATATTTCCTTGGAGAAAAGTGGCGTTCACTCCAATCACTCTCACCGGAGTATCAAATTCAATGCAATTTATCAATGTAAAAAAAAAACCAAGCAATTAGAACAAATAGAATGGTTTATTAATATTTTGATGAGTTGAAAATAAGCAATGCATCTGTTTGTTCCTACACAAGTTATAATATTAGATTTAGAATCACTGCATATTACACCATCTTTATATCCCAAATGTCCCATTAACTGGATAACTAACCTTGAGCAATAATTAAGCATGTCTGAAATGGCCTACTCTCCATATTTCTCGGTTCTTGATTACAGTCATTAGAGAACAGGGATGAAATTGCGTTCCCTCTGTCAATAGTGCATAAATTTGCCCTCCCTTACATCGTCCTCCCACTCATGTGACTAAAGTTGTTTAATGAGTGGGATCCAAGACATGAGCATCAAATGTACTAAAGTAAAAAAACGGATAGAATTTCAAAGTCAAAAAAGTTCGCATAGGTGTTTTATGCAAAGGTAATCAGTTCCCTACCCCACATTCGAGGTAATTATGCAAAAAAAAAAAAAAAAAAAAAGTAGACCTGTCACAAGCCCTTGGCTTTCATCCATCATGGACTGTATTGCAGATGTTTTTAACTCTCTTGTACATATAGAAATAAAGGAGCATATCGATTATTGTACACAGACTGGTGGATAGGCATTTCTTAAGTTTGTTTCTGACTGCTTGAGTGATGCAAAACATATACAAGCTCCTTTTTTCCAACTGTTTTTGAGCTAATTTCAAGGAAAGGGAGTACTGCATCCTAGATTGTGGATACCAGAATGGGAGGTTATACGCAACAAGCTTCCGTATTCTGTAAAACAGGTTTCATAGTTTCCGGTTCAAGCTTTTGTATGTGCTTTGTTAAATATAGAGCTGTTTTACTCAAGATACCTTCAAAGGAGCAAGCAAAGATTAGTATAACTGATGTCCATCGCATATGCAGATTTTATATCTAAAGCTTTTTTATTTTTCTTCTTCTCACTAACATTTAGACATTTTAAATGAATAATACGGCAACAATAAAAATAACTAGCTAGGTTAGCTAGTCTATAGATATCGCCGTCAGTTCATACTGCTGTTAAAGGATTAGTTCACTTTCATATAAAATTTTCCTGATAATTTACTCACCCCAAGGTTTTTGATGAAAACATTTCAGGATTATTCTCCTTATAGTGGACTTCAATGGCCTCCAAACGGTTGAAGGTCAAAATTACAGTTTCAGTGCAGCTTCAAAGAGCTTTAAACGATACCAGACGAGGAATAAGGGTCTTATCTAAGCTTTTTGAAGAATACGAAAGTACAGTTTTGGCGGAAGCACTTGGAAGGCGATCATTTGTTTATATAAAGCATATACATTTACATTTTTTCTGAAAATGACCGATCGTTTCGCTAGATAAGACCCTTATTCCTCGTCTGGTATCGTTTAAAGCCCTTTGAAGCTGCACTGAAACTATAATTTTGACCTTCAACCGTTTGGAGGCCATTGAAGTCCACTATAAGGAGAATAATCCTGGAATGTTTTCATCAAAAACCTTAATTTCTTTTTGACTGAAGAAAGAAAGACATGAGCATCTTGGATGACATGGGGGTGAGTAAATTATCAGGAAATTTTATATGAAAGTGAACTAATTCTTTAAGACTTTTTCTGACAAGCGGATGCAATGAGACCTATTTTCCTGTTTGTTCATGTGCCGTTTGGCATAACATCCATAATAAGTATAGGACAGAGATAAAGTTATGTAATTCTGCTGCACCTTTGCCTTTACCTTCCCTGTTTATGTTTTCATAAACATAATTTTTTTCAGAAAATCATTTGAAAAGAGTCAAAGCTTGACAAATTAGTGTAAAGAAGGATGTAATTTATGATGAATATTCATAATGGCCACATGACACTTGTTTACTATTTGAATAATCTCTTAAACCTATGGTTTGTGACACCGCGCATATGATAATTCAGTCTTCAAAGTGAGTTTTGCTTCATGGCTTCAGGATGTTTGTTGATTGGTTTAGCTGGTAACTAATTTGTGCTGCTAACTTCACCCACATGTGTTTGACTCCTTGTGGCATGTGGCGTGAGCTAAAATGTCAAATGATTCAGACGCCAATTTGTTACACTCCCTCCTCGGCTCTTTTTCAATGATTTTTGGAAAGATTTTTGTAGACCATGCAAAAATATAGGGATGCACAATATGTCGTGTATGGCGCCATATAGGTTATCAGCCAATATTAGAGATTTTTATTGGATATTTTGAATGTGCCTATACTCATTTTTACATTTAGATCACCTTTGTCACGAAATGCTCATTTAAGGTAATCTTAATTTTTTTAAAGACCCCCTGTGGTGAAAATCAAGTTTTTAATATTGTTTATAATATGTCTATGTGGTGTTTTAAAATGCTTTAAGACAAACCATGTGCAAATTCATATGTCAACACCGTTGCTGAGTATTTTCTCCTTAAAATTGCAGTAAAAAAAATCGCTGGTGTCTGTGACATCACAAACTACCTTCACGTCAATGAGCCTATGGCCCTTAGCATATCATTAACAGCGAACTAGCAAGGGAGTCTTGAGAGAAGCCAAGCTATCCTGGTATATTTTTCTGTTGATATAAAAATTGTGTAGATTTAGCAAAATATAACTACATGCCTTTCTCCACTGATGTCTGATTTTTTCAAAGCTTTGTAAGGATACTGATTGTTAGAAGGCAGCTGTCTGACGCTGACATGGCGAACGGGAACATGGTTTGTGTAGCATTAGCAACACATTATTAGCTGTTTGATAACATAGTCAAGCAAAAGGCTAATCATTAATTCCCGTTATGTGTCCGATGTTGTAAAGAGCGATACCATTGTGCAGCGTTTACCTCAGTAAGTTGACCGAGTGGATCTCTGAGCTGGCGTGAGCGAGTGGAGGCGGGGCTAATTTGCATATTCATCGGTCACGTATACTAAATGAGGCAAGGGTGTAGAATTACATTCAAGCTATTTTAAGGCATGTAGAAATTTTTTTTTTTACAGGAAAAAAATGTTTAAATATGTGATTTTGGTGATCAAAGATGTGTTTTAAGGGATAAAATTATTGCGTACACGGGGACTTTTAAAAAAAAGTAAATACTTGTGAATATCCATTTTTCATACTTTAAAAATTCTCTTTTATCATTCAAAATGACTGATTTTAGTTTTTAATGTTTTTATTTAGTATAGTATTATATTTTTCTGCCTGAACATGAATATTAATATGGGCTGATTGATATTGGCCATCATTTTAATATCAATGCATAATGTTGTCTTTAGTGTCATAAAACGTAATGAACATGAATGAATAATATCCATTTTTCATACTGTACATTAAATTGTGATGCCTAAATTCATCTTTTATTTTTAATTCATTTTGACAAAATAGTATAGAATTTTAGGTAACACTTTATTTTAGGGTTTTTAACTAGTTGCTTATTAGCCAGTTATTAGCATGCATATTAATATAATATTGGCTATTTATTAGTACTTATTAAGCACATATTAATGCCTTATTCTGCATGACCTTATTCTACATTCTTAATCCTACCCAATACCTAAACTGAACAACTACCTTACTAACTATTAATAAGCAGTAAATTAGGAGTTTATTGAGGGAAAAGTCGTAGTTAATAGTTAATACGTGTTCCCTATACTAAATTTTAATATTGGCTATTTAACCATTATCACTTATAACAAGAAAATTATTATTAGCTTGAATTTTAATATCAGTTCATCTCTAAACTCATAGTTAGTGTATAACATGGCCTTTTTCTTTAGTCGCATGCATTTATCAGTCCATTTGCAGGTGGCGATGTCCCTCTGGGCTTAAATGAGCATTAACTGTGATAGCAAACAGCACTGTGGCATATAGTCTGCAAATGTAAGGCTAAATATGGATTAAGGGAATGGGCAGCACAGGAAACTATTACTCATTCAGTCATGTCAGGAAATGTTGCTGAGCGACACCGTGTCTCCTGACACAAAAAAACACAGGGAGCTCCTCTCCATCTGTGAGCAGTGCTGTAACACTTCTAAAATAAAATGTGGGAAAGCCATTAGAACAACATCTCAGGGGTTATTTATCTTTTTTTTCTGTCAAATATAGCGTTTGGATGGTTTTTGGCAGCTTTTGGACTTTATCTTTCCATCTCTTTTCCGTGATCTTTTTGGCTGTCGAGAGCATCGCTGTCCTCTTTTTAGTTCTCACTTCTCCACGGACAGATTTTCTGAGGGTTGGTGATGAAGATGTGTCATGCTGTCAGCAGATGTTCCATTTCCTGCTATGATTCCACTATTTCTGACTTTCTATCATTGGATTGACGTGAGGGACAGAGAGCTGACTCGGCTCCAGGAACTTTCTGCCTGAGGACCCGCTGAACTTCTTAAGCTGAAATTTCAGTCCGGTTTCAGGTGGCTTGTGCTTCGAGAATGCTAATCACATAAGCTTAGTATGTGCCAGAAGGCCAAACCATATTCTAATATTTAGTTCACTCTGGGAGCTAATGGACTTTTACTTTCTTTAAAATAGTTGACAAATTTAATAATTTACCTTATTTACATTTGTCAGATGCTTTTGTTTGCTAGCGGCTTGCTATTACTAGGAATTTGGATGTAGTGAAGACAGTCAGAGATCATCTCAATCGGTTCCAAATAGTGCGAGAATTTTCCTGAATTCATTATTTTTTTATTACTAAATGGAATGTGGTATTATATTTTGTAGCTGATATTGTTATAACCTAGGATGTTTCCTAAATTTTGGGGGCTGTGTACATAAAGATCTACGCACATACATATAAAATGAGATGCAAGAAAATAAAATCAGAGTAAAAATAAAGACAGTAAAAAAAAGATGAAAATAAAATGCAGAGCTAAGTTGAGGAGAGAATTGAATTGCCTGAGGAAAAGCCCCAGTAAACAATTATTTATTCACTGTCGGATGAATTTAAGTAAAGAGAAGTGTCTTTATTTTCTCAAAGAGTTTTTGTGTGGCATCTTGGTGTTGTACTGCTCTTACCTAAGGCTTTTTAAAAAATTGTTTTACTTTACTAGTCAAGACTGGACGAAACACAATGCAAGGCTAGCAGGACAACTCCTTCATGTCGACTTTTTTCCATGTTTGAGCGTTTAGAGCTCCACTGGGGTCTCAGTGGGTTTATAAGTGAGTGGTGTTCTGCATGTGTGGCACTTTCTTGCTGTAGAAATGCTTTCCCAGACACTTTCTCGATTATGATTCCTTACATTTCACCTGAAGGAGAAATGCACACACATCAGCTTTGGACAAGCTCTGAAATCCTGTTAGTCAACTGAACATTTATGCTCTGTAGAGAAAATGGAGCACATAGTAGATGAACAAACAGAGAAACTGGAGGGGGCAATAGGTTAAAAACTGCTGGTGACTCAGAAAGCTCTGTCCTCTTTCTGTCTCTCTGTCATGTAAACAGATATGCACATGGGCTGAAAAGAAACACAAAGAATCATATTTAGTTTTTTACTTGGGGCATTTAAAATGGTCTTTAGAAAACAACCAGGAGTTTTTAGTACTGTAAATAAAACCGTATAAATTCCTGCTGGAAATAATAGGGATGCACAATATAGCGCTATCAAAATGGTTACCAGAGATTTTTTTTCCCCTGGTATTGAGGGGATGTACACTGATCAGGCATAACATTATGACCACTGACAGGTGAAGTGAATAACACTGATTATCTCTTCATCACGGCACATTTTAGTGGGTTAGATATAATAGGAAGCAAGTGAACATTTTGTCCTCAAAGTTGATGTGTTAGAAGCAGGAAAAATGGGCAAGCGTAAGGATTTGAGTGAGTTTGACAAGGGCCAACTTGTGATGACTAGACGACTGGGTCAGAGCATCTCCAAACTGCAGCTCTTGTGGGGAGTTCCCGGTCTGCAGTGGTCAGTATCTATCAAAAGTGGTCCAAGGAAGGAACAGTGGTGAACCGGCGACAGGGTCATGGGAGGCTAAGGCTCACTGATGCACATGGGGACCGAAGGCTAGCCCGTGTGGGCCGATCCAACAGACGAGCTACTGTAGCTCAAATTGCTCAAGAAGTTAATGCTGGTTCTGATAGAAAGGTGCAGACCAGTCAGGGTGCCCACGCTGACCCCCGTCCACCGCCAAAAGCGCCAACAGTGGGCATGTGAGCATCAGACTGTGGACCACAGAGCAATAAAAGAAGGTGGCCTGGTCTGATGAATCACGTTTTCTTTTACATCACATGGATGGCCGGGTCCGTGTGCGTCGCTTACCTGGGGAACACACGGCACCAGGATGCACTATGGGAAGAAGACAAGCCGGCGGAGGCAGTGTGATGCTTTGGGCAATGTTCTGCTGGGAAACCTTGGGTACTGCCATCCATGTGGATGTTACTTTGACACGTACCACCTACCTAAGCATTGTTGTAGACCGTGTACACTCATTCATGGAAATGGTATTCCCTGGTGGCAGTGGCCTCTTTCAGCAGGATAATGTGCCCTGCCACAAAGCAAAAATGGTTCAGGAATGGTTTGAGGAGCACAACGAGTTTGAGGTGTTGACTTGGCCTCCAAATTCCCCAGATCTCAATCAAATCGAGCATCTGTGGGATGTGCTGAACAAACAAGTCCGATCCATGGAAGCCCCACCTCACAACTTACAGGACTTAAAGGATCTGCTGCTAACATCTTGGTGCCAGATACCACAGCACACCTTCAGGGGTCTAGTGGAGTCCATGCCTCAATGGGTCAGGACTGATTTGGCAGCAAAAGGGGGACCAACACAATATTAGGAAAGTGGTCATAATTGTATGCCTAATCTGTGTATGTATCGGTATTGTTTGATGTTTGGCATTTTATTGTTAATACACATTTCTTCTATTTTTACGTTTTTTTGATCTAATATTTGTATTTTATTTCAGTTTTATTTAAATTACTTAACTATTTTTTTTATAGTTTTAGTTTTTAGTTAACAATAACAACACTACTTAAAATCTTTAAAAACACTAATTGAATAACTGTTGATTAAATGTAGTAGAAAATCTAGAGAGAATCTCAAAATGAATATTGATTTTTTTCATACTGTACATTATAATCTTGTGATGATTAAAAATCACTTATTGCATTTAATGATTTTAGTTTTTAGTGTTTTATTTTTAATTTATTTAAATAAAATAGAGACTCTGAATAAAGAATTTTAATATTTAATCATTTCTATACAATAATAATTTTATAGAATTTTAATATATAAACCATTTATCAGTTGTCAGCCATAACATAAAAATAACTGTGGGCTGATCAGTACAGGCCAGAATTGTATTAATGCATCCTTTAATATTAAAGGCTCAGACTCATTTGAATGTGTTGTAATGTTGTCTTTCATGTCATAGGACAAAGCTAGTGACCATTCAAGTAAGATGGCCTTTAACTCCCTAATGTAATTTCTAAACATTTAAATAAACACATTTGCATGTAGTCTTGCATAAACCAATGTAGCGGCGGGTTTACAGACATATGCCACATTCAGATACTGTAGTCAGAGATTTGTTTTTTCTACATGTGGATGATGCCACAAGTTCTCATTTTAAAATTTAACCTGCTTTATGGCTTCTGTTTGAGATGAAAGTTTGCCTGCTGTTTGGTTCTGCACTAAAGGGGTATATTAGTTTAAATCAAGCAGAACATGATAATGACCTTCACACTGCACTTGCTTAATTTTTTACCTTTGAATATTTTGTAATGTGAGCTTCCTTTGTAGTTGTGCTTGCTGTTTAAACATGACTGTGATGTTGGTCACACTAGGGAATGTAAATGGCAGCATTTGCAAGTCAGATCTGTACATTTGAATTTTGCATGTTAATGAAGAGACAAGGTGTTTAAGAGTTCAAAACAGTCATTTTGGAGGATATTTTTTTTCATAAACAAAAAGATAATGACAAAAAAGAGGTTGTCTGGAGAATTATGCTTCAAAAGTCCTTGACTGGGAATTGTTTTGCTGAAGAATTGCATTAGAGTGCTTTAATTGATTTTTTTTATTATTATTGTTGTTAAGTAACTCAATGAATATAAGTTTTATTTATTCTTAAAAGCTGTGCTGAGTTGAAATGTCCCACATATCATTCCACAGATGTTGTAATTTTACAAAACAATGACTTGGGCTCAGCCAGACTCTGATAAATAAACACAGAGAGGACAACAAGACTCATTCCTTCCATCTGGTAGCATGATGATATATTTCTTATTGCTTGGCTGCTTCAACACAGGCTTCGCTGCAGTATAGTCAAGTCAAAGGCACTTTCCACAATCTGTTTTTTTGCTGTTCCATATGCATCGTGGTTAATATTATTTTGAGTCTTTTGTCCAGAGCGGTCCCTCAGATGGAAGACTCCATCACATCATAGGAAATGCATGCTGGGAAGGGCTGAGCTTTGAAGTTGTGTACCTTTGTACTCTGCTGAGCATTTCCTCACTTAAAGTGAATAATACATTGGGTGAATAATACATTTGCTTGTGATTGCATAAAGTACACGGTGCCACAACAATGGTACTTACATTTGGAAAACATTTTCATTCAGTAATACAAAAGTGGTACAAGATATTAACCTTTACTTTAATATGCAGCGGCCCGTAATAATATACGATGACTGAACATAATCATTGTTAGATGTAAAAATTATATATATATATTTATTTTTTGCATGTCCTCATTAAACTTTTTTTTTCTTTTTTTTCTGAAAATTAGGAACAATTATTTTTAATTACAGATCAGAGATACTCCTTGTTACCCCAAAAAGGGACTTCTGGCTCTCTCGTGGGTCAGCATTGAAAAAGATGAAAAGACTCATGGTGTGATATTCATAATGAAGGATGGAAAACAGCTCAGCTGGGTGATTATTATTACAGAAACTCTCATTACACATGTGGTCACAAGAAAACATTTGCACTATATTAGTGACTGGAGAGCTATATAAGCACCTCATTAAGATTTACTGGACAAGAAGAGCTGATTCATCACTATGGTGACTTTGTCCATTCTTTCTGAATAAAAGTTTTACCACAAACTTTTGAACAAGTGTGTGTGTGGTTTAGGTATAGCCTATGTCTATGGACACACACTACTGATCAAAACTTTTTTTAAAGTATATATTAAGTAGTATCTTTTTTATTTTTTATGTAATAGAATTTGATGCTGATATGGCATATATTTAAGATATTTTATACACTGCCCGGCCAAAAAAAAAAAAAGTCGCTGTTTGGATTTAAATAGGCAAATACTTAAGAATCTATGAATGGATCATTATTAAAGTGATTATTATGTTTCTAGCATGTTACATGTTTGGCAACGGTTCTTTTAACCCTTAAAGATGGAATGTGTAGCTTTTCATTTCATAAACAACCATGTAGGAAGACACATCATGGCCATATTCCAGGATGACAATGTCAAGATTCACCAGGGTAAAATTGTGAAAGAATGATTCAGAGAGCATAAATAATCATTTTCACACATGAATTGGCACCTCTCCAGACCTTAATTTCATTGAAAGTCTTTCGGATGTGCTGGAGTAGACTTTACAGAGTGCTCACCTCTTGCATTGTCAATACAAGATCTTGAACAAAAATTGATGCACCTCTTGATGGAAATAACATCACAACATTTATTTCCATCGAGAGGTACATCATTTTTTGGTGAAGATCTTGTATTGACAATGCTAGAGGTGAGCACTCTGTAAAGTCTACTCCAGCACATCCCAAAAACTTACACTGAGGTTAAGGTCAGTGCCAATTCATGTGTGAAAATGATTCTCCTTGCTCCCTCCCAACAATTCTTTCACAATTTGAGCCTGATGAATCTTGACATTGTCATCCTGGAATATGGCCATGATACATCTTAATACATGGTTGTTTAAGAAATGAAAAGTTAAAAGGGTTAAACTGTTGCCAAACATATAACATTCTAGAAAAATAATAATCACTGTAAAAATGATCCATCTATAGACTCTTAAGTATTTGCTTATTAAAATCCAAACAGCGACTTTTTTTTGGCCGGGCAGAGTATCTACATAAAATCTACTTGTATACAGTGTGGGCTCAGACTACTCCGGAAGTATTGTACAAATATGAAGGATTTTCTATTTTGTGACAGTAACATGATCAGCTTTGAGCCAATAATCTGGACAGAAATGTTCTGAGCATTAGAACACCTCCTTTTTTTCATTTAGCCAACTTTAGAAATAGCTATGTTTCATTGGCATGCTTCTACCTGCAGATGGGAAAAGACAGAAGCAGAAACGAAACATGTCTCAGCCCAAATTGAACCGCTATCCAAGTTCTGAATGGTGCTATTAGTGATAATGACATAATTATTGGCTCTAGTTGGTAAAACAGATACCTTTGTGAACACACACTGCGAACAAATTATCACCCTTCCTACACATCTTTAAAAATGTATAAGAGTCTCAGGCTGCAGGGCCAACGGCTTGATGAATTCAGTTTCTTTTTAACACATTTTAGAGTATGTGATGAAAGTACTGATACTGAAAGAAAATGCTTGCAGTGTTTTTCCACATGGGATGTCTCAGTACTTTTCGTACATTTGTCTATGTGCATTAAACATAGTTAAATTCATTCTCTGTAAGCAGCAAGTGTTTGTGAATCAAAACAAATGTAAATCAACTGTAGTTGATTTACTGTCTGACTCCTAATTACATGTGTGATGAAGCAGAACTCATATGGCAATTAATCACACCATTAAAAAAAGACTGACTGGCATCTCTTGCATGCCAGAAGCTTTTTTTTTTTTTTTAATCTGTTCTGTTAGGTGTGTGCGTCCTGCATATGACCATCTGAGATCATTTCTCAGCAGCCGTCTCTGTTGGATAGCTAGTTCTAGGAAGGCCCCCATAAGGAACTGATGGACCATTACATGACAACAGCCTCTGACTGTCAGCACTCACAATAAAACATTTCGCTCCAACCGAGTTCCTAGACATGATATTAGTCCCCTGTGCCAAGTTTATATCGTGACTGACTGGTGTCCAAAATTCTTTACTTTCTTTTTGTACTATTGCACACCTGCCACTTTTTGTGCTAGAGAAAGATTACAATTGACAAAAAATATAGATATACTGTATTTGTGTATTTTCTGTATTTTAATATTGTATTATTGTAATAGATGTATTTTAATATTACAATCAACTAATCTGTTCGGCCAGGGAACACTCAGTATTGATCGTCTATCAACTCTTCAGAAAGGATATTTTCCATGGCCACAAAAAAATAACTCTTAGCATGTAGCTGTGAACGTTATCATTATCAGTGACATTGGTTAATAAGCAGATCAGAATCAACTTGCATCAGTGGCGTGCACAGCGGGGGGGATCGCGAAAGTGAAAGTGCCCTCGCAGTGCCCCCGCGTTCCCATTTCTCCCTGCCAGAACACGATTTCTACCGAGGAAAAACAATGCACCCCCCCTGAAACGCGATTGCGCCCTTGCCCTCACAGAGGTCTGTGCACGCCACTGGCTCGCATAAATGTGCACACAAGTTTTATTTAGCTAAATCATTAACGCATAGCAAGACTAAACACACACAGACACACAAATCACGCATACATAGGAAATGAGAGAGTGGAAATGAGTTAGCATAACAGGGGAATGAAGCTATGAAAAGAGTCATTTAACAAGCTGGAAGAACCATCAGTTTCTCACTATAAAGCACCTTTGTTAACAAAGGGATTCAAACTTAATACTACATTGCCATTTAGTGTTCAAATGTACGATACTTGCAAATGCCTTAGCGGTTGAGGAGCGTCCGGATCTGCAGGCTCAGGAGAAATTCTTTATGGTTTGGTCCGATGGTGCTGAAGTAATCAATATCTTCTGCGTTGAATGAAGAAATGACAAACTTGTGCTGTTAATTTGACCCTGTTGTTGAGGAACTTGTGCATGGCTTGAAGTGAGTGAGAGCTGCCAGCCTGGCTACGCTGGCCCAGGTGGCCGGGTGGGGTCTCACGTGACAGCAGTCCGTATTATCAGCAGGAACAAAGAGAAGACCAGAAGAGCGATCTGCGTGGGGGCTTTTTTTAACCTCTACAGAAGTCACACCTTTGAGTTTTGGCTTGACCAATGACAAAGGTGCAATTCTCAGGCATTTGCTTGAGGGGAGTAAGCTAGTAGTTTGTGTCCATTTATACTCCGATAAATATAACAAACATACAATGCATTCTGAGAGATGGTAAAGTCCACTAAAGTGTGAGTCATTAAACTGCAAGTATTTTGATATGAAACACCACCTAGATGAACTACATTATCTAGTAGTTCCAAATTCCAGGCATGCATAACACTATATAATATACAAAAGAACAATATACACACAGTAATAATACACAAAATGTACTGGGGGAAATGCAAGTTCATTCCTTTAAGCAAATTTGTCAATGAATTAGTGGAAAGGATGCCATTTCTATGGGCTGCATGTCTGATTCTTGTATTGAGAAGAGTTAATGTCTCAAGTGTCTTTGAAGTGTATGTGGGGAGCAAATGGTGGTAGTTGTGTGTGTGGGGGGGGGGGGGGGGGGGGAGGGGGGGGGGGCAGAGTCTGCATGTTGTGAAGATTGACTTTTACAATTGTGTGTTATACACTATGCACTTATACACTATTTACTTATACACTATGCACTTATACACTATCTACTTACACACTATGCCATGTTGCCACTATCTGCCATGTTGTCATTATCATGTGACCTACCAGCATCAGTTGCATTGTTTCACCTCCATTCATAAATCCCCTCCCGTGGCCTCATGGGAGTAAAGTGTCCATCATAAGCGCACTTCAGAATCTTGCCAGAAGTAGTAGGTCATCCGTGGACTTTTCGTCTACTGTTTATATGTATTCAGACATACTACACTTTTGCCATACTGTTTTTTGCATACTATATAGTAGGGAAGTATTCGATTTTGGATGCAGCGTTAGTTTTTTTTTCGGTTAAATAAGTGCATCATTCAGGTATTTAAAGTGAACTTTTTCTTTTTGGAATTTTCAGTGTGAACACACTACTTGCACTATTTATACTACAAAACAGCACAGAATAGTGCATAAGTGTGTGAATTGGGATACACCTTATGCAAAATATGCTTAATCATTGTATTGTAGGATAAGGAAGAATGAGCAAGTGCCCATTTATTAGGCTCATATTACATCAGCACAGAACTCAAGAAGGTTTATCCATCATAATAATACAAAATTATGATGAATCCATTTCTTAGAGCAATCTCATAATTTATCATTAGTTCCCAGCTTCTGCAAGCTTATGATCCAATCTGTGAGCACATGTATTTTGTTACATTCCAAAGTGACCTGTAGTTTTACATTTGAAATCCTACTTCACCAGTTTAAGCTTGGGAAACCGAGTATGACCTGAAGCTATCAGAAGCATCAACATTTGTTCTTTGCATGCACATAATATATTTTCTAGGTTGCTTGTGAACTCGTGTGCAGAGGAAGTCGTTTGGAGAACATCCTCTTTGGAATTGTTTGGTTTGTAGACAATTTCACACAGGCTTGATTCTGCTCCAGCAAAGCTATAATCTTGTTGCGATCATGCTATGCTGTCTGTTTCGCTGTGTGACTTGGCTGAGAGAGAGAGAACGAGAGAGGCAGAGATGGGGAGAATCTGCTGACAGAAGGAAATGGGGGATCAAAGCAGGATTCCGTCCTAAAAAAAAATTCCAGCGGGAAATGCGCACACTTTTGATCTTAACAACAGACGTGTAATGCTAACATGACTGAGTGTTTGAGTGTGAAATGAGAAGTGTGTTCTGGTGAAAACAGAGTCGTGATACAGTTGACTTGATGTGAACAGACACTTAAATAGGTCCATGAGGAGCATGTGCTTAACTTTCGAGGAGCTTTTGAAACTGAGCAAATGTACTTACAGCCAAGCCTTTCATTCAAGCCTGATGGTAATATGAAATAATCCTTTTTTTTTTTTGACATCTATTATTAGTATAATGGGGTGTTTCTTCAACTATAGCAATTTTGGCTCTCTGGACTCTCTTAAATCACATTTTTCAAACTCTCTACTTCCAGTAGTGAATATACTGTACATACATAATAGAAGATTTTTTAAAAAAAAAATTTATTCCCCCTTTATTTTTTTATTTTTCATTTATTTTATTGAAATTCCTACCACAGTCTCATTTCCACCATATCTCAAAATGACATTTTTGGACTCCTTTGTCTTGCTAATGCTAATTTCATAGCTAGCATTTTATGTGTCTTAAAAAACATGTAATTAATATTTGCACACTTTAAATTTACAGTTTGGGTGGAAATGACTCACAAAAAATTATTCTGCTCACATGCGATATTTACTAGGGGTGTGACAATACACTTGTGGTAGTGATAGGCCTACAGGTCTCACAAGATACTGATCTCACTGTAATTTAAACAAAGCCGAAATAGAATTATATTTTTTAAATTATTCATTCTAAGACACATGAGAGACAGTTAACAAACAGTACTGTTCATTAAACATGCTAAATTTGGTATTACATCAGGAATGGGCTTGAATAGGATTTTTTCCTTGTTCTCCATGCACAGGGCAATAGTGAAACCAAAATATTCATGATTCTGCTGAGCCGAAAATGTTAGACACTCTGTCACTGATTACTTACATTTAAAAAGTTTTAAATATTGTATTTTTATTAAATAATATATTTTATTTTTAATTTATTAATAATAATTAATATACATGCAAGCTCAAATGTGTGACCTTCTGGGTTTACCATATTTTATGTGCCATTACAATATTTGATTCTAAATTAAATCCATGTAAACATTCATTTTGGGTAAACTATATGTGATACATATTGTTGTTCCACGTTATGAATGTTTAGACATTTTTGTATTGCGATTTTATTGTTATACCCCTAATATTTACCTTGATTTCTTTACACGTCTCATATTTATCTCAAGAATTCACATGGTTTGTTTATTTTTTTACTCTTTGCCTATCTATCTATAGAAGCAGCACAACTGTTTTCAAAGTTGATAATAATAAGAAATGTTTCTTGAGCAGCAAATCAGCATATTAGAATGATTTGTGACGGATCATGTGACACCGAGTTATGATGCTGAAAATTCAGCTTTACCTTCACAGGAATAAATTACATTTAAAATATATTAAAATAGAACGAAAGTATTTTAAATTGTAATAATATTTCACATTATTTCTGTTTTTGCTGCATTGAATGGTGAACATAAGAGACAATCTTACACACCCCAAACGGTGAAAGTCTGTATACATAAAAAAGGAGTCCCAGCTAGTAGCTATATGGCATGTGGAGGATCATTTATAGCCTTTTCTCACAGCAGCTGAAATAATTAAATTTATTATTTTGATGGCGGATTGTAATCCAGAAAGGTTCAAATGACAATCATCAGTGACAACTGGAGATTCACCTGTAGTCAAAGGAAAAGACTTCGGACTGTGGAGTGGCTACAGAAATAGAAATCTATAGGTAGCCTAACGCTAATACACACTAAATACACAGTCACGCAATGCTGATGTTGTTAACATTAACAATTTGAGAACAAAGAATAATAATAATTTGCATGGTTTGACGTAGAGCTGCACGATTAATCGTAAAAAGATCGCGATCTCGATTCAAGCACCCACGCGATACTTTATTAATGACAGCGATTCTCCCGCGTCTATTAAACCTTTGACAAAATCATACCGGAACGTTCAAATCTGTGTCCGTGCTGCCAGAGTCAGAGAGAGCCGTTTTGAATCACACATTAGTTATTTCTGTGTTACAAATATTCACTTTATCACAGAAGTACTGAGATATGTTTTACGTTAGTATTTAAACACCGATGTCTACGATAGCGATCAAAATAGAGCAAACTACCTTTCGAAACGAACTTGGCACGTCAAATAACGGTTGTATCAATTACATCTATTTCCACTAGGTGGCGACAACTTACTGTTAAAAAATGTATTTGTCATTGAATCGTTCATTCAAAAGATTCGTTCAAAAACACTGATTCATCCAGCAATGAAACAAGTATTTATTAATGAGTCACTGAATTCATTCAAAACCATTTTTTAAATAATTCATTCAAACATTTTCCAGCAATTAGAGTCAGCAATTTATCTCTAGTAAATTACAGGTTATTTTGTTTGGTTGTATATTTAGAATTGTTTGAGAATCGTGATCTCTATTTGAAACCAAAAAATCGTGATTCTCATTTTATCCAGAATCGTGCAGCTCTAGTTTGACGTGATCCGAGCTAAGCAATCATTAGATTTAATCACCATTGGCGGCGCAATTTTTTTATTTATTTTTTTTGTGCTTTTTTTCCACAGTTGGTGGCAGACATGATACTTGTTCAGATGACATTTTCCAGTGAAAATTCTTATTTTGGTCATACTTCCAAGACTACAATCTGTGATTCCGAAGTACAGTATCCACATTGGTGTGGTGACTGACAGCAAACATTAGATTCATCCACTCTGAGGAGCCGTGCCGATGCACAACCCACGTAAAGATGATAATTCCGCAAATAACTGCAATTGCAGGTTTCACATAGAGATGGCGACAAAGAGGCAAGACTTACAGACTGCAGCTTTAATTATTTTGTTGTTTAGGGTCAGTTTGACCACTGTTGAAAATAAAATAAAATAAAATATATCTTAACAGACAAATGGCTACTGCTGTATAAAAATACCACATTCAGAAAATCTTTTGCAGTTCCATTTAGTGACACCAGTTGCACATAAATTACACATTTCAGTTTTAAACAAAGACTTTATGAAAGTTCTCCTCAGTCAAAATATTACCAAATAAACATCTGCACCCTTTAAAAATCATATAAGCTGATCTGCCACTAGAATATAAAAGCTCAAATTCTACATCTGTATATCTGCCAACCCACTGACAGGGCCAGCTGTTGTCACAAAGCCTTTTATTCTGTGTTCCGGCAGTGGGTTGTGTGATGAGAATAGGACCCCCTATGGAAGATACTCCGTTTTGGAATTTCTTTCATAAGAATGTCACACTTGCTCCTGATTTGGCAGCCAATTGTAACGTCTTACTGTCTTCTTCTGTCTTACTGTGACTGTCCCTGTCCGTGGTCCTGAATACAGCGCTGTGGAGAAGAGATAGCGCCGTGCTTGGCGGAGCTGCAAGGGTGAATCACTGTGACAATGCACCGTGACTGAAAGCCCACTCAGCTCCGTCCCACATGCCTGTGCAGACAAGACTGTCTCTCCCTGGGTCTCTGCCCAGAGAACTGACTCAAATCAGACACAATCCAGGAAAGCTTTTCACAAGGCGGACAGCTGCTTGTTGTTCTTGTGGTAGGCTCTCTTTTGTGGGATATAGGAAGAGTGAGTTGATAGATGAGGTATAAATAGAGTAAATCTCTTCTTTTCAGCACTATACTAAAATGTGTGTGTATATAGAGCCCCTTAAATGCATAAGCAGTTGTTCTTGTATGTCCTTTTTAGCTCCCTTGAGGTTGACTTTAAACCTCTGTTTGATGTGCTGGTTATGAGAGGGAGAGTGAGCACTGTGAATACTAAATTCAGATTCATGAAGGTGTTCATGCATTGTATGACAAGAGGTGTCTCTATTTAACAAATCTGCCTTGTCAGAGGTAAAAATGATTAACTCACTTGAATGCAGATGGCTTGAAAGAAAATTATATCTGACAGAGGCTGATGAGCCAAATAAAGTGCAAAGGATATGTTCCTTAATTGGTATCATCTTCATATGCCACATGATTCATATGATTTTCCAGTCTTGGTTCCTCTTTAAATGGAGCATGGCAGGCGTTCTTGCATGGTCCTAAAAATTATCTGTTCAGCCTAGAGTATGCAGGCATGGGCCTTTTTTTCTTTTCAGCACATTAGAAGTGACAGTTAACACATTTATACATTATTTTCAAAAAATCCAGACAAAAAAAGTATCACGATTTCCACAAAAATATTAAGCAGCACAATGTTTTTAACACTTATAATGTGGAACATTTCTTCAAATCAGCACATTAGAAGGATTTCTGAAGTATTGATGCTGAAAATTCAGCTTTGCCATTACAGGAATAAATTACATTTTAAAATGTATTAAAATAGAAAACAGTTATTTTAAACTGTAAAAATCTTTCTCAATATTACTGTTTTAACAGTAATTTTTGATTAAATAAATGCGGCTTTGGTTGGACATAAGAGCAAAAACATAAAAAAAAATTGAAATATAATTAATGTATGTATTCGTTATGTTATGTGTGTGTGTGTGTGTGTGTGTGTGTGTGTACAGTTGTGGTCAGAAGTATTGGCACCCTTGGTAAATATGATCAAAGATGACTGTAAAAATAAATCTGCATTGTTTATCCATTTGATCTTTAATGCATAAAATTAACAAAAATCTAACCTTTCATTGAAGGAAAAGAATTGAATGTGGGGGGGAAATCACATTATGAAATAAATGTTTTTCTCCAAAACATGTTGGCCACAATTATTGGCACCCCTAGAATTTTTTATGAGTAAAATATCTCTGAAGTATATTCCCATTCATATTTACATTTTTTTTTTTTTTTTTTTTTAGCACACCAGGGTGATCATGAACATGAAATTGTCCAGCCATGACTTCCTGTTCCACAGGGGTATAAACATGAGGAAACACAAAGGCCAAATTTCCATAATCATTCATCACAATGAGTAAAACCAAAGAATATAGTTCTGATGTGCAGCAAAAGATTGTTGAGCTTCACAAAATAGAAAGTGGCTGTAAGAAAATAGCTAAAGCATTGAAAATCCCCATTTCCACTATCAGGGCAATAATTAAGAAGTTCCAATCAACTAAAGATGTTACAAATCTGCCTGGAAGAGGACGTGTGTCTAAATCGTCCTAATGCGCGGTGAGGAGGAGAGTTTGAGTGGCCTAAGACTCTCCAAGGATCACAGCTGGAGAATTGTAGAGATTAGTTGAGTCTTGAGTCTCAGAAAGCCTTAAAAAAAATGATCAAACAAATCCTCTGCTCTCATCCAGAAACAATCTCCAGCATATTCAGTTGTCAGACACGACTGGAACTTCAAACGGGACCGGCTTCTATGGTCAGATGAAACTAAAAAAAGAGCTTTTTGGCAGCAAACCCACCGGATGGGTTTGGTGCACACAGGGTAAAAAGTACCCCATGCCCACGGTTAAATATACTGCTGGATCTTTAATGTTGTGGGCCTATTTTTCTGCTGGAGGTCCTGGACATCTTGTTCAGATACATGGTATCATGGATTCTATCAAATACTAACAGATAAAAATCAAAACCTGACCGTTTCTGCTAGAAATCAAATAATGGGCCGTGGTTGGATCGTCCATCAGGACAATGATCCAAAACAAACATTAAAACCAACACAAAAATGTGTCACTGAGCACAAAATAAAGCTTCTGCCATGGCCATCCCAGTCCCCTGACCTGAACCGTAAAGAAAATGAGTGGAGTGAACTGAAGAGAAGAAGCACAAACATGGAGCTGGGAATCTGAAGGACCTGGAGAGTTTCTGCATGAAGGAATGGTCTCTGATCACTTGTCAGGTGTTCTCCAAACTCATCAGGCATTATAGGTGAAGACTCAGAGCTGTTATCTTGGCAAAAGGTGGTTGCAAAAAGTGGTCCCACTTTATATTAGGTGGCCTTAACTACTATGTACTTACATTTAAATTAATCATTTGATACAATGCACTTATTGTGTACATATATGTTTTTATATTGTACTTATATTTTAAAAAATTACCTGCATGTAATTACTTCTGTAATTACATTTATAATTACAATACTGACCCATCCGTTACACCTTGACCCACCCTTAAACCTACCCATACCACCAAACCTGTCCCTAACCTTACCCGTATCCCACCTCAATAGCAGCAAAAGTGTTTTGCAATACAATTTGAACACAATAAGTACATTGTACTTATTTTTTGATGCAAGTACATAGTAGTTAAGGCCACCTAATATAAAGTGGGACCCAAAAATTATTGAATAAAAGGGTGCCAATAATTGTGGCCAACGTGTTTTGGAGAAAAACATTTTTTTCATAATGTGATTTTCCCCATACTTTCAATTCTTTTCCTTCAATGAAAGGTTAGATTTTTGCTAATTTTATGAATTAAAGATCAAAAGGATAAACAATGCAGATTTATTTTTACAGTCAACTTTGATCATATTTACCAAGGGTGCCAATAATTCTGACCACAACTGTATATATATATATATATATATATATATATATATATATATATATATATATATATGCCCACTCAGCTGATATATATATGTATATATAATTTATCAAAAAGTTTCATTCAAATTCCACTCAGCTCAAAACACACAAAAGTAAGGAACATACTATCAAAACTTATCCCACTCTAGCAAGAATTCTGAGCTTTGACTAAATGGCAACAAGAAATGGCAGTTTCAGACTTTCAAGAACAGACTTTGAGTAAAAATACACCCTTAACCCAATTTAACCAATCTGTTCCTGTACAGCTGGGTAGAGCAAATGCAAAAACAGCGGAAGGCATTTCCCCCCTAAATTCATTTTCATCATTTGGTCCGACAGACTTTCTCTCAAATCATCCATCTGTTTTCTATGAAGTGAAAGATGACGAACAGCTCGGTACCTGTCTGCGATGTTCAGTTTTGTGCTCTCTACAAAATCTGACAACACTAAATATATTCAAAGGGCACAGCCAGGACAGATGAAGGTGATCCTATAAATCAAACCAATCAAATTAAATACACAAAGATCTAGTTTTTTAAGAATTATTGTACTAGCAAGGCATTAGCAGGGAACATAATATTATAAGTTTTTTTTTTTTTTAAGCAAGGAACAGAAATATACAATGGGGTCCAAAAGTCAGAGATCGCATTAATCATATGAAAACCTTTGAAAAGATGGTCAGAGTATCCTGCTTCGATTAAAGCACAAGGTACTCTTTGAATCATTCTCAAATCATGCTGAAGAACATGATGATTAGGTTTAGTCCAATTCATGCTAGATTGAGTGCAGCTGTCATAAAGCAAGACATTCTGAATTTGATGTTCAATTTTTAATTCAACTTTCATTCAAGTTGTTATGCTGATAATAAAATTTGTAATTAAAAAAGTTATTTCATTAAATTAGAAAGCTGCAAAATATAAGCAATTTCCCTAGTGGTTTCATACTTTTGGAACCCACTGTCCCCCCCAAGACGTACTATAGATTATAAAGAAGAAAAAAAAGAGAGAGAATAAGAAGAGGGAGGAAGGTTAAGTGGAGCTCAATGCTGCTTCTGTAGCCCAGCCTGTGGGCTCACAGCTGGGAGGCGCTTCTGCTCTGCCCTAGGCCTTTCTTGGAGGAGTCAGTGGTGCTTTCACATAGACAGAAAAGCATTTTGAGCTTTAATGCACAGTGCCAGCACTATTCAGCAAGAGCTAATTAGACCTCAAGGTTTGAACGGAATTCATAAAAGCCTCAAGTTCAAGTTTCCCTGTGGTCACCACTTTTAAAATCTCAGTTCGCTGCTGACCGTTCAAAAGGTTAACGAGTAGCTTCACTTTAAACCACGGGGAAATTTCATTTTGGTTTCTTACAGTACATAAAAACGGGGTGAAAAGTGGAAGTGCTTTTGTCAAAATTCTCCATATTTCAGTCTGTTCCTACAGGAATATTCCAATTCAAAAGGGGTGTGTCACAGACACGCCAGGCTCCACCGTCAGCCAATCACAACGCACACTGTCACCAGAATACTGATCACCGGCACCTGCACCTCATGAGCACCTCATCACCCACAGTATAAAGAACACTCACACTCATCACTCCATGTCCGGTCTCGTTTGCATCTACACTTACCTGTATGCTTACCTTAAGGACTCCAAGCGATCTACTTACCTGTCTCCAGCGTCTCCTGTTCTCCTCGTGTGATTCTCCGTCAGTGTGTGAGTGTTCTCCGTTCTCCGTGTCAAGATTCTCCAGCGTCACTCAAGCTCTCCACAACTGCAACCACCAAAAGGACAGTATCACCATTCTGCACTCCATTCATCATCACTGTTCAAGTTATATCCACTTGCACTGCTGTTCCACTCTACTGGTGTCAATAAACTACCTGTTTTTTAATTCCTGTCTGCGACCCTTCTGTATTGTAACAGGGTGAAGCTCAACTGACAGCATTTGTAACAAAAAATAATTCCACTTTGTCCCTCCTATTCCTGTTCTTTTAAAAAAGCAAAAATCTGGGTTACAGCGGGACACTTACACTATAAAAAAAAAAAGTCTGTAAAAAATAAGCTGTGTTGAAGAACATTTTAGTGATATGATATATTAATATACCAGTTCACATCTGTTTTAATCTGTTTTGTACCTTTATAATATACTGACAACCACTTAAAACGAAGAAACATAATTACTTAAATGAAAAACCATTAAATGTGAAGTGTCACAAAGAGTATTGTCAGTTTAAGGGTTTTCACATCTATAAGATGACAAAATGTCTGCTAAATTTAACAGAATTTTACGGTAAAATTACATATTATGTCCTATTATTGTCATGGTTATGGACTGATGAAATTCAGTTTTTTTTCCTTTAGTTCCTGTTTTTCTGCTCTGTTTAGTTTTGGTTTCCTGGGTTACTGCTTATGTCCTCGTTGTTTCTATGGTTGCTTATAATTTTCACCTGTCTTTCATTAGGTTCGCCTTGTATTTATACTTCCTGTTATGTTCCGTCCCTTGTCAGTTCTCATTTGAGCTTATGTGGTTGTGGTATTTACATTTCCTGTATTCTTCTGAGAATCCTTCTCGGAGTATTTTTCATTAAAAAATTGTAGTTGAATTCTCCATCGTTGTGCCCTTCACTGTAGTCATATGTTACAGTTATATTTATTAGTCATATATAGTAAGGAAATTTATTGTTGAGCAATTAGTAAACTTTTAATCATAGTATTTTTAGTCTTTTACTGTTACTATCATTTAAAAAAAAAAAAAAAAAAGATGTAGCAATGTGTAAACATTAAAATATTTCAGTAGGCACAAAGCATATGATTTGTGTGTTACCATGATTTTAGGATTTTAGTGCGTGTGTATATGTAATAAGTTTAAATAATGGTTGTTAAATTCAGCTTAAATTGGGAAAACTCGCCATTGGCTGTTGGCTCCTAGTTGTGTTAGTCGAGTCAAATATGTGTTATTTATGACGATAAGATGAAGAGTGTGTTAATTGGCCTGCTTGTGAACTCTGAACTTCTGTTTATTTCATTTAAAACTTCTCATGCAACATCGATGCACTGTATGCTGATCAGCCTTTTGGTGCTGTTTGTCCAAGGTATGTTTTATTCGGTTTTGTCATGTTCTGTGTTAAAATAATATTAGCCCCAGCTGAGTGTTAGCTATTAGCACACATGCTCTATCCTATCGCACGTGCTGTCCTGTGTAACTGCGCCGTTTTAGGGCTGCGTTCTTCTCTCCTCATTTCATTTATACAAAATATGTAAAATGATGGTTACTTGAATTTATAGTTTCTCTGTATTAATGTGAATTGTCTGTATTAGTTTTATTTTATTTTCTTTAATGTATTTTTATTTAGAATTTTGTCCACTATATGTTCATGATCACTTGTGTAATCAGCAGAGTCTCATAGCTCATCCTGCTGACTTCTCATGCAACATCGATGCACTGTATGCTGATCAGCCTTTTGGTGCTGTTTGTCCCAGTCTTGTCTTGTCCCAGGCCCAGTAAAGCAACTTTGAGTGACCATCCACCTGATCTCAGCCTGAATTATTCCATCCAACACACACAGAGTCATATATATATATATATATATATATATATATATATATGCCACAAATGCTGTCAATAAGCCGATAAGCTTAAATTGTGCTGAATATTTCTGTGAACGGGAACATGCATGGTGCTGTATTGGAGGTTGCGTACAGTAATGGGTCTCTGGAAGTGTAATTAACTTCAAAGCATGCTTGCTAATGCTGGTTAATTAGAAGCTCTCTTGCTCTGGAATGCAGAACTATTAGGAATAAAACTGCTGAGGATGAAAAGATTAGAAAGAAGATCATGATTGGAGAAGGAGAAGCACATGACAGATGATCTATAGTTTTAATGACCTGATTATAACTTACAACACATGCTCCAATTAAACTGATTAGGCCACAGAAGGCTTGTTTAATCACTTAATTTTTCTAAAATTTTGAGGAATTTACAGGATAAAAGTGTGTGGTCCTTCTCTAACATTACGTATAACATAAGGCTGTGGGGTACAGATAACATGACTGATCTGTGTGAATGCAATTTTAGATATCAGTAGTTTATAGTGTTCCATATTCTGCCACATTGTGCATCATTTCAGTGGTTCTGTGAATGTCAACAATTATTTCCATCAGCTTTTAGAGCTAATTTTAGGATTTATTTTGGCATTGTCCTCATTTTATTTGTACTGAGTGTGTGTGCGTGCATGCTCTGAAAGTAACTTTATCATTCAATTAGAATAAAGATGGGTTGGGACAGCAAATTAACTGTCAAAATTCAGAGACCTGAACACAGCTTCAGAAGTGTCATGCCCACTCAAACATTTTGTTTTATTTTATTGTATGTATAAAACTGTGTTTTATTAAAATGCTATCACAGACATAACACTCTCACACATCTAGTTGCACTTTCCACAGTTCATTTGCCTTAAAATGAAAACAGTTATCGTCTACCCAACTTAATGTCGTTACAAAGTCATCCTTTTTCACTGGAAACAAAATGTCAGATCTGCCCTGTTCGCTTTCAGTCAGTCACGTTCAAAGTTACGTCAGAACCGAACTGATGAATTGGGATCTCGCCTGAGAGCCCAATCACCTTTGAGTGTAATCTAAACAAGCCAATGGACATTGGCGTGCGAGATTTGCATCGCGCACTCCACCCCGCGAAATGGGTATAAAGAAAGACAACCCTGCGCGTTATTTGCCGCTCTAGATGCGTGCTTGGTAAACACTAAAGTACTTCAAATGAGGTGGAATCCCCTTACCTATACCCCGATCTAGTTTCTCCTTCAGGGTGACCTGACGATTACAGTGAGGGCTTCCCCTGCCGAGCATGTCTCTTTGGCTGTACAGCATCTCTAGAAGCAAATGGTGTCATTGTCCAGCTTAAGTAAGTATTGATTCATTTCATTGTAAAAATCATTAGTTATTCATTTATCTATATAGCAGCTCTGGAGAAAACAGTAATGTCATTGTCCAGTTCAGTTCGCATACAGTGGTGTCAATGCAGGCATATCAAAAACATTGTTGCATCGCTATGCCTTGCCAATCTCATACCGCTCTTCTATTGCCAACGGGCAATAGGGCCCGGCTCAAGGACCCTATGCCTTCTCACGTGCCCCCTGCCTAACTGTGGACCCAGGTAAGTGCACTGGCTTCACGGCTAAGTCCTGAGATGGCCATGGCAATGCGGCACGCATCGGGTGGCAATCACCTTGGCCTGTCGCCAAACCGTCAGCCTGTGGTCTGAACTTACATTTCTATGGGCAAGAGTACCCCTAGAACAAGTGTCCAGGCATGCAATCATCTCCACGGATGCCTCCGCCACTGGCTCGGGTGCAGTCTCAGGCGTTTTGACGGGACCCCAACTGCATTGGCACAACAACTGCCTTGAGATGCTAGCAGTATGGCTTGCACTGGGTCACTTCAAATCACTGCTACTACACAAGCATGTACTGGTCCGGACGGACAACACTGCGACCATTGTGTACATCAATCATCAAGGAGGTCTATGCACCCGTTGCATGTCGCAACTCGCCCGCCATCTCCTCCTCTGGAGTCAGAAGCATCTGAGGTCGCTTTGTGCCGTTCACATTCCGGGTGTGCTCAATCGTGCAGCCGATGAGCTCTCGTGACAGCCTTCCGGGAGAATGGATACTCCATCCCCAGGTGGTCCAGCTGATCTGGAGATGCTTCGGAGCCACACAGGTAGATCTGTTTGCTTCTCCGGACACATCCCACTGCCAGGAGAGATCCTCGGCGCGGATGCGCAATTGCCTACGCAAGTATGTGTTTCCCCCAGTGAGCCTACTCACACAGACACTGTGCAAAGTCAGGGAAGATGAGGAGTAGGTCCTCATGCTCCTTTCTGCAGCCCCTCCCTGGCACATTCCTCTGAGGAAAGACCTGCTTTCTCAAAGACAGGGCACCCTATGGCACCTGTGTCCAGACCTCTGGAACCTCCATGTGTGGTCTCTGGACGGGATGCGGAGGTCCTAGGTGATCTACCTCCAGCGGTGGTAGAGAGCATCACTTCAGTGAGAGCACCTTCTACAAGGCACGCCTATGCTTTGAAGTGGAACCTGTTTGTCGAGTGGTGTACTTCCCGCCAAGGAGACCCCCGGAGATGCCCGATCAGGGTCGTACTTTCTTTCCTGCAGAAAGGGTTGGAGTGAAGGCTGTCTCCCACGACGCTGAAAGTGTATGTTGCCGCTATTGCCGCACATCAGGTTTCTTAGGGGTGTGAGGAAACTAAATCCTCCCCGCCCTCATCTTGTACCCTCTTGAGACCTCTCTTCGGTCTTTACGGTCTTGCAAATAGAGCCCTTTGAACCTCTGCAGTCAGTAGAGATCCTGTCTTTGAAGACGGCGCTCCTGACTGCACTGGCTTCAGTCAAGAGGGTGGGGGACCTGCATGCATTTTCAGTCGACCTGGGATTCAGACCGGCCTACTCTCACGCTGTCTTGAGACCCCGGCCCGGTTACGTGCCCAAGGTTCCCACCACGCCTTTCAGGGATCAGGTGGTGAACCTGCAAGCACTGCCCACGGAGGAGGCAGACCCAGTCCTTGTACGTGGACCGTATGCAGAGCTTTAGGGCCTCAGACCAGCTCTTCGTCTGCTATGGGGGACAGCAGAAGGGAAAGGCTGTCTCCAAGCAAAGGCTCACCCACTGGATAGTGGATGTTATGGCTTATCAAGCTTAAGATCAGCCGTGCCCCCTGGGGGTGAGGGCTCACTCTACAAGGAGTGTTACATCCTTTTGGGCATTGTATGCCCAAGGACAGCCCATGTGTTGTGATTCCCCCTATGGGTGATCTAACATGTGTATTCTTCCACGGTCTGGCTTCCCTCTCTGTGAGCCCGTGTCTTTCCTTGGCAGAACGGCTCTGCCGTCTCTGCTCGGTATTGATTTCACCCTAACTAGGCTGAGTTTACCACAAAGCCCTTCCATATGTTGTGGCCATAGGAAGTGGCGAAGTCATGCAGTCTGTGATGGACAGATCGGTAACAACTGGTCTATGTGGTAATTACAGTACATTGGGCAGGACATCCAAATGCTTGCCTTTAATTCAAAGACCTCAAATATGTTTGTGCAGAGTGTGAGAGCTAAATAGTAGCATGCTTACTGCATGACAGTTAACATGCAAGCGCCGGTGCGATCACTTGCACTTAAAATACTCCGTAATTTTTGGTCATACAGTTAAGAGTAATACATATTTTGAATCTGTGAAGAGTCTATTTCACAGATTCAAAACACTAGTTTATCCATTAATTATTAAAATGTTAAAGCAATCTCCTTGCTGTTTTTCCTCGACACATTCATAATCATTACTTTTGCCAGTATGCTGTGGCAAGCTTTATGCATGTTTTAGGCTATGTAGGCATTAGCTCTTTATTATGATTTATATGATTTATTAATAAACGTGCAATTAGTCGCCTAATGCTTAAAATTAATGACTACTAGTTGACCAGAAAAACCATTAGTTGAGGGCAGCCCTAGTAATTTCCACATAATACCTCCTACGTGCAGGATGTGCTCTCCATAGCGTTCTCTTACGGAGGTACGCTTTCCCAGTGTTATCCAAATGTCTCACTGTAAGGAACAGCACTTCTCTGTCTAAGCCCTGTCCTTCTTCCCCCCAGCAGGTGCGGGGGGATTTGCTGGCTTATACAGTGCGCTGAAAGGGGGCAGCAATTGTGGCGCATTGGCAGGGATCCCAATTCGTCAGATCAGTTCTGACATAACGTTGAATGTGACTGACTGAAAGGGAACGTCTTGTTTAGATATTTAGCCTTCGTTCCCTGAAGGAGGGAACGGAGACGTTACGTCCCATCGCCATAATTGCTGTACCACCACTGAACAGCCTGGATCCACCATCTCAGCTCCTCAGCGAAAACTTAATGTGCGACTGCACGCGCTCTTCCTTTATACCCGCTTTGCGGGGTAGAGTGCGCAATGCAAATCTCGCATACCAATGTCCATTGGCTCGTTTAATTTACACTCAACGGTGATTGGGCTCTCAGGCAAGATCCCAATTCGTCAGTTCAGTTCTGACGTAACCTCTCTATTCCCTTCTTCAGGGAACAAGGGTTACATACGTACCGAGACGTTTCATACGATGAAAATACAAGTTGATTACTGGTTGTCCTGTTGCAGTTTTGCTGTTCATTAAAAAAAAGCTATGTTAGGTCCTCTTTAAAGATTAACAAAAACCACGAGACTGTCCTAAACATCTGTTTATTTATTTGTGTGAGAGAAAACACCTTTTTCTTTCAAAAATAAAGAAAAGAAAAGAAATAAAAAATAAAGAAAAGGGTGCAAAAATATGATGTTCTCGTTTTCTTGAGCAACAAAAAACATATTGCAATGCAGAAATTTCCTGAACAGTGGCTGGAGTTGTGAGAGATGTCTGAACAGTGTTTTTGTCAACAGCTGAGAAAACACAAGGTTTAAATAAGAGAAGGAACCAGAGCTTATGTTGTGTTGCTCTTGTTTCTACTCTGTTTGCATTCTGCACTGTTGAGCATGCAAATTGGATTAGATTACACAAACCACTAGGACACACAGATGCTCCTTGTTGTCCTAAAAGTTCTAAAATAGCACTCATATGCATCATATTTTTAATTTGAACACTCTCTTTAATGGAATAAAAGCCTGTTTTAGCACAGTGTATAGGCCTAGTTAAATGGTAAAAATTTCTGAGATCAAAGGCATTTCTCTTTTTTCTATTAATAAGCTATTATGCAGGATGTAATATGATAGCTCAAATGCGGTCTGTGTCTAAATGCGTATACATCTACAATTCATTGAATGTGTATTCTAATGCATAATGCATTCACACACTTGCATTATGTTTTGTAACCACCGCCACAGAAGTTTTTGTGACACCGCCAATGCGTGAAGAAAGCTCTTGAAGACACACTTCACCCATAGTGTGTGTGTGTACTACCTTCCCAACAGACTAGATGGCAACTTTGCTCTGCAGTTTTTATTTTTATGGAAGTTTCCCATTTTTGGTTGCACAACTCTGCATTTTGTTGCTTCATGAATAAAATAACATTAAAAAAACATCACCTCAACATGGGCTTCATCCTCTGGTTTCAGCCGAAAAACACATTACTAATTGTCAGATTACAAATTATTCATCACATTATTTAATGCATTATGCATTAGATACGCAAGCGTAGCAGAAGTTGCAGAGAGGAACCGAGGGGAGAATCTGGAGCTTTGACTGTAGGTGTGCCCAAGCCCATCTCTCGAGCGGACAGGGCTGACAGCTTCACTGGAGGAGGCTGGATAACTAAGCATAAAAACACTCTCAGTAGTGCCATTGCTAGCTTTCTAATTGGCCTTACTGACAGATCCTTAAAGTCATAGCCATCCCATGAGCATAGCTGCCTGCTCATCAATGGCCTCCAATTGACTAATAAAACCAGAACTAGCCATGATTTCTCACCTTTATAAATGTCCTTCCATCTAAGGTGTAACACTTCATTAATTGAATTGAAAAACTATAGGTCTAAGTACAAAGCCCATTTTACAGTATGGGTTAATAGAGCTCAAAGGGTCAGTTCACCCAAAAATGAAATTTCTGTTATTAATTACTCACCGTCATGTCATTCCAAACCCATAAGACCTTTGTTCATCTTCGGAACACAAATTAAGATATTTTGAAGATATCCGGCTCAATATTGGCAGACACTGTTCACGTGAGCAGCACAATGTATGCTTGTGATGCTGATGCAGTAGCCGGCCGATAGTGACGTAGAACCTGGAAGTGCTGCACTGTGTTTACAATGTGAACAGCGTAGGAAACTGACAGGAAAGAAAAGAAATTGTTGTTTTGTTTTTGTGCACAAAAAGTATTCTCGTAGCTTCATAACATTAAGATTGAACCATTGTAGTCACATAGACTATTTTAATGATGTCTTTACTACCTTTCTAGGCCAGCGTTGCTGTGTATAGGGAGATCAGAAAGCTCTCGGATTTCATAAAAAATATCTTAATTTGTGTTCTGAAGATGAATGAAGGTCTTATGGGTGTGGAACGACATGAGGGTGAGTAATTAATGACAGAATTTTCATTTTTGGGTGAACTAACCCTTTAAAAACCATTTATGGTAAATCTCACAAAGCCCCCTTTTTTTCTTTTTTTTTTTTTTTTACAGGCGTTCTGATATTGATGTCAGCACTTGTTCCTGCCAGTAAAATGCACCTGGGCTACATGTCATGCCAATATGTTCTTCATTTAGACTAGCATTAATAAGCAGTGGGTGAGTTAGTGAAAACACATAGCAATTAGTGAAAGTCCAAAGCTGCAGCAGTTTTGGCTAATCATTTTTTAATATGATTCATAATTCATTGAATTAACCGAGTTGGTATCTTAATGCTGAGGAAAACGCTGACTCTTGCGTGCAGTATTAATTGGGCTCCAGTGAAATGCGATGAGCATTTGGGCTTTTCAGCTCCAAACTGCAGTTTTGTAGCATCGCTTTGTAATATTCGTTTCAAGCTGCCATGTTCTTCAGGGACACAGTGGGGGTGAAAGTCATCACAGATTTTCTTTTTTTCTTTTGTTGCTGATACGTTTCTGTCCCTACCACACTAACAAATGTTGGTCCTGCCTCCAAATAAAATAACACAGATTTGTAAAAGGCGTCTCTTTTAAAACCAAGCCTGTCTTCACATTCCTCCACACACAGCAGTTCTTCAGCACATTTGTCTCTCGGCCCCTGATGTGTTGTGCTTGTGTTCCTGCACTTCACAGTATGTTTGTGGACCCATAAAGCTGAGAGTCATTACAACCCCACCCACTGAACCCACAAAAGAGCTGCTCAGTTGCTATGACAACTGAAATAAAAGCAATTAAGGATGATTTAAGTAGAAAAGGCAGATCCAAGTTTGCACATAGCCCTCTCAGTTCTGCTATGCATTGAAGTGATCCTTTATCCATGCTTATCTCTTTGTGCGTCATCCTGTTTAACAAGACTAAAGTGCTGACAAATGAACAAGGCTACTGGTTTAGGGTGCTTTGAGCAAGTATAAAAGGAGAGCATATTGACTTATTGAAGAATTAAATGATACATGTGAAAATAATGCTGACTGCCTGCTTTTTCTTTCTGCTAAACCTCACTTGGTAATTTTGATCCAGATTTTAGCATCTCTGTTGTAATTTTGCCAAATCATGGACACATATCTGTTAAAACATTTTTTAAAAATGCTTAATCTTTTACATGTTCAACTTTTTTTAGTGTGTAATGTTGCTTTTTAATCATGAAAAAGGTCTGCCAAGTTACAAAGAACCAGTGGCAGCTTCTGCCAAATCTCTCAGGGTGGGGGTGAGGGGTGGGGGTACCTGGATACCTGCCTGGATCTCAACGAGGTGTGTGCTCATCCCTGACTCTCCAGTTGGAAGCATGAGCATTCCTCTCCGCCTGGTGTACCAAATATACTCCCTCTCTTAAAATGGCCGTCCCCTTGCCCAGTATGCTGAGGAATTCTGGGAGCTGGCCTCTGCCGTGTTTTTGGAAGACGATCCATGGAGGTTTGGATGAACCACTGTATTCAACGATTCCTGAACAACTGCTCCTTAGAGAAATATATCCTATATGCACTCTTGCTCAGTCAATCTGTCTCCAAAATGCCACATCCTTTCTCATCATCTCCAGAGTTCAGTACAGTCCCAGAGTTTGGTCACAAGTCTGTTCCAACCCCAGAATTCAGTAACGAGTCCGCTCCATCCCCAGTATTCAGTAACGAGTCCGCCCCAGTCTCGTAGTTCTGTATCGAGCCAATTCTAGCCCCAGAGTCCACACTGGAGCCCACTCTTACCCCTGAATCTGCATCAGAGCCAGCTCGTTCCTGTGAGATAACTCTAAATTCACTTCCAGTCCTTGAATCAGTGCGAGAATTCCCCCCAGACCAGGAATCTGCCCCTGACCAGAGTCCAGTGATGGCTCCAGTCCCTGAGCATGGTACAGAGTCTGCTCCAGTAAGTTCTCCAGAGTCCTCTCCAGTATGTTCTCCAGAGTCTGCTCCAGTATGTTCTCCAGAGTCCTCTCCAGTATGTTCTCCAGAGTCCTCTCCAGTATGTTCTCCAGAGTCTGCTCCAGTATGTTCTCCAGAGTCTGCTCCAGTATGTTCTCCAGAGTCCTCACCAGTATGTTCTCCAGAGTCTGCTCCAGTATGTTCTCCAGAGTCCTCTCCAGTATGTTCTCCAGAGTCTGCTCCAGTATGTTCTCCAGAGTCTGCTCCAGTATGTTCTCCAGAGTCCTCTCTAGTATGTTCTCCAGAGTCCGCGCCAGTATATTCTCCAGAGTCTGCGCCAGTATGTTCTCCAGTGTCCGCTCCAGTATGCTCTACAGAGTTCACGCCATGTTGTTCTCCAGTGTCCGCTTCAGCCCCAGAGCTCAGCTTAGAGAGTATTGAACTCTCCATAATGGCTCTAACATTTATGTGTGTCTGGGCCACACACACATTGGCTTCAGCCCCTGAGTCCGCTCCAGTGTCGGCTTCAGCCCCGAGTCCGCTCTAGTGTCGGCTCTAGCCCCTGAGTCCGCTCCAGTGTCGGCTCCAGCTCCTGAGTCCACTCCAGTGTCTGCTCCAGCCCATGAGCCCACTCCAGAGTCTGCTCCAGCTCCAGTTGGTGCTATACGTCCACCTTGGGGCCCTGAACCACCAGCACCTCCCTGGTCACCTGAACAGCCGGCGCCTCCCTGGCTCCCTGTATTGCCAGTACCACCCTGGAGGCCCGCCCTCTTACACTATTCAATTATATTACACTGCTCACTTGTATTACACTGCTCGCCTTTATTACACTGCTCACTTTCATAACATTACTCAACTTATATTACACTGCTCACTTGTATCACACTGCTCACTTACATCACATTACTCACTTGTATTACACTGCTCACTTATATTATACTGCTCACTTACATCACATTACTCAACTTATATTACACTGCTTACTTATTACACTGCTCATTTACATCACATTACTCACTTATATTACACTGCTCACTTACATCACATTACTTAACTTGTATTACTCTGCTCACATCACATTACTTAACTTGTATTACTCTGCTCACTTACATTACACTGCAATCCAAAAGCTCATTTTGCACAGTCTTTGATGTACCCTTGAAGATTCTAGCAGTTTTAAGTGCTCCCAAAAAACCTTGTCTAGCGATGCTACTAAGTCGACCAGTCCACAAGAAATGCCAGCGTAGCTTGAGCCTTCACTCTCATCATCTCAAGGCTAATTTGAACAGGCCACAAAATTTCACACAGTGGATAAGACGGCCTAGAATGTGGCGGTTCTTACTAATTTCATCATTGGGACGACGTACAGTAATCTGGTAGCTGTTGTCCAACTGTGTAGCATTGTTGACCATCCCAAAAGCCTTTTCTTGTTGTTCAAATTCAAAATGTGTTTCCACCAATTATGAAGAAAGCATGTTAGTTCTAGCCCTCCCAGAACCCATAGAGACTGCATTGCAGTGCCTGCAGTTTGAAAAAAAAAAAAACCTTTGTATGGAAGTCTATGACTGCATCCAGAATCACATACTCTACAATATAGTAGGCGAAAAACAGTATGTGACAAAAGATATCCAATTTCACAGTATTCATAAAAGTGTAGGCAAAAAGTACCCGGATTACCTACTTCTTTCAGCGAGATTCTGAAGTGTGCATATGATGGACACTTTACTATCCCATGAGGCCACGGGAGAGAATTTGTGAATGGCAGTGAAGCGACGTAACGCTGGTAGGTCACGTGATAAGGGCAACATGGTGAATGTAGTATGTCCAGATTACATTTATACTATACACATTCATACTATAGAACATACTTTTTAGTGGTCATAAAGTAATTAATTATTTAAAATAAGCACCTACCCAAGAAAGTATGCAGCCTATGAGAACACATGGGAGATTCTTGGCCAGAGTGAAATCGCCCAAAAAGGGCCGTACTCTATAGAATGTGACTTGACGCTGATTAGGCTATATATCCAGTAGTAAACGTCACAATATTCCTCATTTAAATAATTCCCACCTAAAGCAATATGCAAAAAAAAAAAGAAAAAAAAAGAGGGGGTTGGGCCTCGTTGAGTTGCGTTAGTAGTGTGTTGAAACTTGCTGTTATGGTAAATGGCGTGACATTTTCAAAACACACCCAAGTGGTTGACCAATTACAAAACACTGGTCCAGCTGACCAATCCGAGAACATTGTGCTTTTCAGAAGGAGGGGCTTCATAGAGACAGGAACTAAACAGAGCGTTACTGACAGACTGGGAAGAGAGGTGCTGCAACAATGCAAATTATGTGAAATTTTTTTTGAACATCCAAGCATATAAAACTATTCTAGTAGATCCCAAAAAATATATTCAAGACTTTGTAAAAGGGCATAATGTGGCCTCTTTAATACATTATTGAGAAAAATATGTGCTTCTCTGCTTTTTATGTATTCACATGTGCTGTTAATGGATTGGCTAACATTTGGGACTTAGATGTCATATGATTGAAGAGATGGAGGGTGGTCTAATACAGTGGCTAAATCTGGTGGAAGTTAGAAAAATGACAGAAATGGCTTACGACACCTTTAAGCCTGTGCAGTCGCCTAGATTCATGCCTCATGTTCCATAGAATGACACCTGCTGGAGTAATGCTGACAAAGCTGCATCCGTCTCATTCCATCAGCCACATAATTTGATGTTCTTAGTGTCCTGATAAGTACACTGTCATCCCTGCTCGCTTGTAAAGATTAACAGAACATTTTGGAGGATGTGCAGTATGTACATGGAAATCAAACACGAAACGAGAGCATTCAACTCCTAGTTTGGTCAGGAAGATGCTGACTTTACGATAAACATGACCTATTTCAGTTACTGCACTTGAATTCAAGCACACATGCTGACATAGCCTGTTTATATTATAATGTCCTTGTTATAAAATAAAAGTTGAAGATTACTGACTGATACTGTGAAGGGTTGTTATTAATTTGATATCCTGGTAACTCAAGTGATTTTTTCATATTACACACTACGGTAAAAACCAACTGCAAAATACTGCTTTACTCAGTTTAATTAAAATAATCTTATACAATCAACTTGAATTTGTAAAAAAAAAAAAGAAGTTTACTACATTATTTTTGTTGGTGTTAGCATAGATTTGACAATAATCCCTCCCCTTCAGCATCTTGTCACTCACATGAGATTGCAGCAGTCAGCAAACGACAACGATCCAATCAATTCTCAATTAACAAAATCATGCAAGTCCCGCCATTTTTCTTGCTCACGTGTCTTGTATCTTTTTCTTGTTCTCGTTTAGTTGTTTTACTCACGACACAATAGTTGAAAAACAGATAACTGTCATTTGTTTCATGCCAAATTTAAGTGTTATTTAAGCAAGATGAGAAAAGGGGAGACTTATTAAGGTTTAATGTTATAATATAATAATCTATATTGTTGTGATTTAGGAGCCCGATCTCATGAAAGTGCGTATCAATAGCACGATTTTCTGTTTCTATTTGGCGTGCTATTTATACGCAGAAATTACAATTGGTGTGACTATGATACGCACGTGTTTGACGTGTGTATAATATGCACTTTTCACGTGCATATGATATGCAATTTTCGGCATGCGTATGATACGCACTTTTGGCGTACATATAATACGCCCCTACCCCACACCACTAATCCTACCCATTGCATATCATATGCACGCAAAAAGTAATTTCAGCATATAAATAGCACGCCAAATACAAACGTATTCGTGTTGGATTTAGACAACCTGATCTGCATGAAAAAAAAAACAATTTTGTGACTTGACAATTTCATTTGAATTCACACAGATTAATACAAAAGTGTATTATTTTTAGAACAAGTAAAAATAGGGTGTTATAACCGCACTCTTAAACAAGACCCACAATGGGCCGTAAGCAGATTGTACAAAAATGTACCAATGAGATTGTACAAATTTATATGAATTCGCCAGCAATTTGCCAAAATGTAAAATAGTTATGAATTGCCCTGAGATTGGTTTGGATTTAAAAGAGTTTTAATGTTGTGATCATCTTTGAGGTGTATAATGAATCTGTAGCTTAGCTTGAACATGGGTACAAAAAGCTTTTTGTTGTTTTACTCTGGGGAAGAAGGTGATTATGTGAATGTGACCAGTCTTTAAGCTTTGCTGTCAAAGACTATTTAGCTGGTGAAGTGGATTTACTTGTTGTAGAGTTAATGAAAGTTATCATGAGCATTGTATTGTTTAAAGCAGATGTCTTAACAAATGTCAGTAGACCGGGAAGATTTTAAAATGAGAGGTTCATTCATAAATATGTAAGATCGCTGTGGAAATACAAACCGGAAGACAGAAGACGAGCGCAGCGCTGAAAACGGGCGGGGCTACATAAGGTCTATAGGGAGGACAGAAAGCACTTGGATTTCAAAAATATTTTAATTTGTGTTCTGAAGATGGACAAAGGTCTTACGGGTTTGGAACGACATGAGATGAGTAATTAATGATAGAAATTTCATTTTTTGGGAGCTAACACTTTAAGCATGCTAATATGCGCTAATAGCTAACTGCAAGTAATTCAGTTGGGTTACTTTAATGTCTAATTTTATTGTTTTAATTATTTTAGTTGCTGCTACACCAGGCATCTGAATAGAGTTTATTTTAATGCTAAGAAAACTAATTTCCAGGGTGCAGCCAACTGAATTAACTTCAGCTTTTTGAGTGTAGAGAACAGAACACAAAGTCAAAATCTTTTATAGTCCTTATTCAAAGAAATAACCCACTCTCATCATGTTGGGTCAAACACTTGCCTCTTTCCTTGACTTTCATGAAAACAGTGCATGACAGTTAAGACAATGGTCAAATTAATATGAAAGGAATGACGTCTTTTTTCCCCTCTTTCCACAGAGCTTTGTTCTATAATGATGGTAATGGCTTCAGTGCTTCCTGTTGAAAGACCTCTCGCTTCACTGTCTGACTTTCAAAGGTGAAAAGCTTTTAAGGTATAATGGAGACACAAATGTTACTTCCAGTGCTGCTGAATTAGCTATGCCTCATCACCTTTAACAACTAATGGGGAGAGAAATGTCCTGGACTGAGGGCTGTACTTGGGCTCAAATGGGTCTTTCTTTGAGAGCATTCCCCTTTAAGAACACAAGTGCACAATCAAGGCTTCTTTAATAGTAACTGTCAACTAACCTCAGGTTGTGCTGCATTATTCACTCACTAAATATTTAATTCACTTGTACCTTTATGTCAAAGAATTGCTGTGAACTTCAGGACAAATTGCTATACAAAGGACTCCTAATGTGGGATACCTTTGGTTATTTATTCTCACATAAAATCCAATATAGCTCTGGCACTGTTTTATTCATTAGCATTAAGATCTTCAAGATCAATTGATTTGATTACTAACAATGCTTTGTCAGGTTAATTTGATCCTGATGGCTTTTCCAAAGACGTTTGAACTCCTAAAGATGGATAAACCAAATAATGCTCTTTTCTAGACAGCTAGGAGATAAAGATGCTGTTGGGAAAAAGCTGAATATGCATTTCTCTTCTCTAAATCTGGTTCACAGGTATTTGAATGAAGATTACCACAATTACAAAGCGTGGTGAATTTAAGCTCACTGACTGTACATATTCTTAGCTGATTTTCTAAGATGTGAAGTATCCTCATTTTCTCTGAGGGGAAAATCAAAGAGCAGCAGTAAAATTTGTGCCAGCGCTTACAAGGATATCCAGAGGATGGATCCTCTTGTAACCAGGATGTAAGTGTGCTGCTCTGATTCCAGCTCTGTTTAGATCCACCAGGCCCAGCTTTATGTGGCCCTGCAGACCTACAGCATCTAAGACAGAAAATCAACACAAAAATTATATACATGCCAGTCCTCAAATTCACAACCTCCATAGTATTCATTCTTGCTCATATGTACGTATAGCATCAGACCTTATACTTCTGGGGCTGTTTTACAGAAACATCCTAATAATCCTATCCTATCTGTTTAATAACCACACTTTAAAAAATATTCCGTAGTTTTTACAAAATAATTTTGGCAGCTGTGGTTGCCAGAATAATTTTGTAAAAAATACAGAAAAACTGTAAACACATTTACAGAACAAATTGTCAATTTTACAGTATAAAACTGTAATTTACAAACAAGAAAATTTGAATGTAAACAAGTAAATTCAACAATGCACACTACTACTAAAATCTGTTTTGTACTTTTAACATATACTGACAACCACCATAATAATGCAGGTGGTAAAAGAGAAAGCCACATGAAGAATCAGAGTTCATCACAAATAGCTTTTCCACGAGCTGAAGTATATACTAATGTAAAGAGGGTGCAAAGAGTCATTCACGCAAACGCAAAACACCATCATGGTAACCCACAACACTTACATAATGCAATAAACATTCATTAAACAACAGAAGATGTAACATAAAACCCTAATGTACATAACTGATAACAAAAACTATTAAGAAACATGATTTTTTAAACAAAATACTTTCAAATGTGGAGTGTCACACAGGGAATTGTGGGAATATCAGTTTACAGTTTTTGACTGTAAATTATACATTGATTTGTTCTTTTTTACTTCTAAAAATTGTGCATTTTACAGCATTTTACTGTGAAAATTACATAAAATGTCTGGTAAGAGCTTTTACAGTTTTTTCCTGTATATAGTACTGGAACTTACTGTTAACCTATTTACATTTTTTTTCCGTAGCGTTTTTACAATATTTCACTGTTAAAATCACATTCATTTTTTACAGTGCATGATAATTTCACTTAGGAGATATAACTTATATCTTAAGTCAAGAATTAGGAATGTTTAGAAACACCCTGCTGTGAAAATGTTTTAATGTTCACAGAAATAAAAGAATAAAAATGCTACAGTAAAACCTGTTGATTGTTAACTGTAAGACAATACTTATTTCATTTGTATAATTACAATACTTGCAATTTTACTGTAAAATATGAATGTAAAATTAATATGAAAATATTTTCTATTTTTCTATTTATGAAAATATTTTATATTTAATAAAGTAATGCATATATTTTTACAGTAAAACGCAAATGATTAATTGATAATTGATTTATTTAAAAATGTACATATTTGTATAATTGACAAAATACTGTACATAATATTATATTAAAGAAATAAGCTCCGTGTGCTGCCTAACAATGCACCTTAGGCTCTTATAAATTCATCGTAAACCTCGGCTTCATGGGGCTTATTGCTTTTATAAAACGGTTACCACACAATACAAATATTAAAGCCAAAAAATATGTATCACTGCAACTTTCATGAAGTAAAATCATTAAAAGCTTTCCTTCTGCTGGAAAAAATAGTCCCTGACAGTGAACAGCAACAGAAGTTACATGATTACGCCATTAGATTGCGGCATGGAGTCACTCAAACGCAAAGACTTTTAACGTTATATTGAAACTTGTGAACCCGGAACAAGACGCAAATGACAAATGCTTTGACTAGCGCTGTCAGTGTCAGCAGCGCTCGGGAAAACCCATTAAATGTTAAAAGGACAAGATCGCAGTGCACATTCAAACGGATTTTTATTATGAACATAGGACTGACCTGAAGGAAAATGCTAAATCTGAATGCAGGTAATACACTCGGTCACTCGATACTCTCTCACAATACTCTTCTACGTAATAAACTTTAACAAAGTCCCTTTAAGACAAGTCATTTCACTCGGCAGCCATCTTTGAAACCCATCTCGGGCATTCAAGTGCAGCTCCTATCACTTTGAACAGGGAAACATCACATTCTCCAAAGCTGTATGCCAAGCTTTCGATTAAATTTCATATTTGAAATCACCAATGAAATCTGACAACAACTGTCTCATAAATTTTGTTTCTAAACGCTGGAATCATGACAAAAAACGATATTTTTCAGGATGGATCAAGCTAATGCGCATGCGCAGTCCTAAATGCCTGTCTCTTTCGCCTCATTTTGGAGGCGCGCTTCTGACTGTTTCTATAAAGGCCGGAACACACCAAGCCGACGGTCGGCCGTTGGGCAGTTTTTGTTCGTCCGCCGACTAAATTTTCTCAGTGTGTTCTGCACCGTCGGCTGAAGTTGGTCCTCGTCTGCTTTTTTCCGGCCGATTTGAAATGTTGAATCGGCGTCAGCGCTCGTCGGTCCATCTGATCATACTGATTGGCTGTTCAGCTACTGCCACCTGCTGGTACGGAAAGGCATTTCATCTTGCGCAGAACGGACGTGCTACTTGGCCGTCGGGTGTCGAGCGTCGGTTTGGTGTGTCAGGGCAACTTTGGACACAGACGCTGCCGACGTGAGCCAACCCCGCAGTCTGTTTTCGCCACCACTAGTTCGTCGGCGTCGGCTTGGTGTGTTCCGGCCTTAAGAAACGGAGCTTCTAACGGCCGCTGCAGTGACGCGATGACTTTATCAATCGGCGATTGGCTCTTATTTAGAAGGCGGGACTTATTCTGCCATATTGCGCGTTGCACTTTCTCCCATTCAAAACAATACGAGTGACGCGTCTTGGATTTAATGAACAAAATCAATTGAGAACAAACACATGTTTACGTTGCTAAGAGTGGTTGCTAAGACACTCAGTGGCGCAGCCATACATGAATTTTACAATGGCTCTGAACGCGGCTCAACCAATCAGAGTCAAGGGCCGGAACTATCCGTTTTATAATAATTTATATATGATACATTTACTCTAAATTTTATATACATTTAATATAAATAATATAAATATAAACATAATAATTGTTATATATTTATATATTGTATTGAATATACACAAAAAAAACAAAATAGGCCTACAGTAACCAAAATGCCTCCCTATTGCAGTATTGTCACTTTACTTTTTGTGGTAAATTTATTTTTACATTCTGTAAATGCATGCGTTTTAAAAATTACACTGAAATGGTCACTTTTTTGTTGTAGTGGACACTTTCCTCAAACAAAGCTAATTAAATTCTGAAGCCACGCAGTTTACAAACTGCATAACCATGCACTCAAGCAAACCTTGCTTATTTTATTTACAACATTAATGTTTTATTTATGGGTGTTTAATAATTCATTTTTTTCTTGTTTCAACTAACTTGAAGTAACTCATGTTCCCGATTCCCATAAGGCATTTTTCTTGGCACTTGCCAGTGCAACACAAAACACCATGGGGATACTAGAGGAGTTCCTTCTGTTGGTATGCCAAGGAGGACTGGAGCTCCACCACACTGTAATTGGTCTGCGTCATGGATGTTAATGTCATTACATCCTGAAGTTGATGAAGCTATTTGTGCCATCTTAATTTATAGGGCTATGTCACTGTTAATGTTTCTAATCTCAGTGGACAGCGCTCATCTTCAGCCCAATGTTAGGATTATAATAAACCACTGTAGTTTTTAAGAGCATACTTGGATAACTGAATATGAATTAGATAATAGGTGTAGTAACTTATTAGAGGTGCACAAATCAATTCAAATAATTGTCTTTGGATAAAATCATGGAATCTGTTTGTGTGTGTGTGTGTGTGTAAGGGCCATATTTTTACTCATGCATTTCATTGGAACAGTGTGAAAAGCCTAAATAAAGAAAGTGCTGACAGTTTCAGTCTGTAATGCATTACATGCAATTTAGATGTGAATACAATATGCATTTATCATTTATTAATTCATGGAATGGTAAAGGCACAATCTGTGCCGTTCTCTGCTATATCTGTGTGCAATGCAATTATTGATACGAACCTCAGATTCATTAGAGGGGTTTCATTGCATCATTTTATTTTAGTGGAGTGTTTGTGGGCTCAGCTATGTGATTTTATGAAAATGTGTTTTGTGAACTGAGATGTTGGATCAGGGTTATTATTCAATCCACTGGCTCAAAGTGAGTATGAACCATAGATAAGAAGACAAACCAACCAAAAAACAGTTCCTTCCTTTAGTTATTCTGGGTAGAATTTGGGTAGAAGTCTAAAGGGTCAACGGAACTGTCTGACATTGTGATGACCTACTGGAGAGATGTCTTGATGTATGTTTTTTTATGTCCACCAAAATTAGTGTAGCTTACAGTTAAAATAACCAATTGCCTGTTTGTTTACTCTAGTCTAGAATGCACATGTTCACTAGTTGAACTAAATTTAAAATTCAGGGTGATTTGAGCTTAAGATGCATAATATTATTTCAAATTTAGTCCGATTTTATTCCTGATTTGAAATGCGATATTGAAATGTAATTGCGACAAAGAGTTAATGAGATTTCAGTCTTAATATTAGAAATAGCTGCATAAAAAAATGTGGAGGGTATTTGATAAAATTGAGAGATCTCCTTTAGACCCTCATATGTCAACATATGTCATATGCTCCCTTTTAATACTCCCAAAATAAATATTTTTTTCTAGTTTTAAGTATAATAATCTTACATAGCTACACATTTGCCAAATGGAGAAAACCGTGTTTCTATAAAATGGTACAGTCTGCGCACGGCTTCAAGTTTACCCAGTCATTTGCTCTTCTACTGTGAGTAGAGTAACGACCTACCGGGAGCGCGCGGTGATGTTAAGAAAGCGATCAAGACCTCGTTTTCCTTCTTCTGCTGAGACTACAGAGAGTGTTCATTTGTAAGTAGGGCTGTCAGAGACACGCTTATTCAGTGACCACCGCTATTGCCAAAAGGACTGACTGGGATTCACTACGCTCTGCTGGCTCTGTGTTACCGCTATGGGCTCAGTGTGAGTGAAGAGGCAAAGACTTTGGGATATACATACATGTTTGGCATTTGGCTTTTTGTCAGTTTCTCAAATGCAAACGGAAATATGCGGCAAAGCTTCGTCTTTCTCTTAACCGGTTTGCTTGGGTTGTGTTCATGTTCAAGTTTCCCAAGTAACATCAACATAGGTGAGTACTCGGCGGCTATTGTTCATATCCGTGTCCTGACAGTGATTTAAAGTTTCCGTCGCACAGTGTGAGGTACAGTTAGCCATTTGGGTTTTAATATTCCCATTCTGTTGTTATTTTCCCTGAATTACTTTTTTTGTAATCTCGACAGGAGGTTTGTTTCCAACCGACTCCCATGAATACGACGTGTTCCGTTTCGCGCTCTCTCAACACAATGATGTTCCTAAACTGGTACCACAAGTGGACATGGTGGACACGGGGAGCAGCTTTGCCATGACATACGCCTGTAAGTTCTATATTAATGTATATCTCATAGGTCTGGTACTCTTCCCAAAGCCAAACCTCTGCAGTGCGCACGCGACCTGTTTCCATCAACCTTGTTGCTTTGCTGAATTTTCGACTCTGCACAGATTATTTGTGCCAGTGAAATATTGTAGGCTTAGCCAAGTAGGAGAACCTCAGACATTTGGTGTTGTAAACGTGTTTTTTCTTATGCAGTCTTAAAACCCAGCTGGATTACTGTCAAGAATAACGTCAGGTGGAACTGCAAAGCTGGCAAAATGTCCTAGAACACCTGAGGTTGAATTTGACACAATTTGAAACACATGGTGTTTTCACATTTCCAGATGCTTCTTTTGCTACAGTAGTTTGTATAATTTCACTACTTTGTGTTTATTATGTGCTCTTTATGTGTTCACAAAATAGATGCATTTATTATGCATTCTTAATTCTTTTTTGTAATTTTAATGAAAAATGTAAAAATGCAGTTACCTTACCAAATACATTGAAAAAATTATATTAGATTTAACAGGACAGTGCATGTACTTTTGTATAGATTATTTTATTTATTGTGCATTTATCTTTATTTATTAGGCTTTGTAACTTATTAGAAGGCACTCCCAGAAGTCCCTGTTTTAATAGTTATGTTTCCACTTATTTTTGTTATCAGGATATGCATTTTATGTTGCCTGAAGCATCATCACTACATTTTTTACAGCAAATTTCTGGCACCACAGTTGATACCTTTAACATGGTTTATCTGCAGATTAGACAACATATTATCTGTCATGAATTGGAATATGAAACATATCCTGTACATTGCTAATATGAACATTTTTAGACAAGCCAAACAGAGAAAACATCCTCATTCCTGCCTCAGCTGACTGTCAATCATAAATGTTGCCCTTTGATGTCTGAGATTGACACAGGCAACCTTTCCATGTTTGTGTTCAACCCTGCCAGCGTAGTACAACAGTGCATAATGCTTAGCATGCAGACAGCTTCTGATAAAGAGAGAGAAAATATTTCAGATGTTTGAGATACTTCAACACTAGCAGAGTAGACTGATCACCCTGACAAGTTCAGAAGAGTCATATAGGCTATAGTATCTCCCAGATGAGTACGTGTTATAAACCTCTCTCATGAACACATCACTGGTGCCTTTTAAGTGACTCTCAGCGCCTCAAAGCAGAGTATGCTGTTTACTTAGAGGCTGAGCACAGAAACTGGGGCTGGAGCGATGTTTTCCATTTTAGGGGATTCCTTAGGGCATTTTTATAGGGTGGCATTGGAGAGGGTCTTGTTAGAGGGAGGCTATCAAAGGAAAATTTAACGTAATGGCTGAGTACGTATGTTCTTGTCACAGGGAAGTGTGAATTATAAGGAGCTAATTACATCTGCAGAGAGTTTGCTCATCTGGGCGATTGTGCATGGCTGCTGCCTTATCCTCTAATCGCTGCATACCTTCCCAGAACTAAACCCAAGAGCGCTTTGTGAGCCAGAAAGTGCAACAAAATTCAGTTTGATTATAATTTGATAATTTTCCTCTTTTGCCACAAGAACAAAAAACAGTACTAGAGAACAATGAATGGGTCTTCAAGAAACAGAACAAAAGAAAATCAGTGTTTTTGTTACTTGATTGATATGTTCTGGGGGAATGTGAAGAATTGAGTAAATTTTGGTTAAAAATTACCAACCTGAAATAATAGCAATACAGTAATGCAGACATGTACATTTATAATTTCAAGCCCATTTGGTCAGTATTGATAAATCAAGATATTAGTCAATGCTGTTTAAGTTAACATAAACAGCCATTAAAGATATTAAAATGCTTCAAAAACAGCATGTTTAGTGTGTTTAATGTGCTCATCTCCACAATGGAGTTAAGTTTTGTTTACTCTTGGTATTAACTTTTGTCTTAAGCGATCCAGTCACAAGTGGTCAGCTGAGATTGAAAACTACTGTTTTAATGCAATGGTTGATTGACAGGTGAGTGTGTGGTCCTTCGCTGTTGTCTGGGTTAACATCAGTACAGATTAGCATCTATACTACAAGTTGTCACATGCATTTCTGCTGCAAATCAGATCAGCTGAGATGGATGTTTAATATTCACTTCATCTGTGTAAGACTGCATTTCAATTTTTATACTGTCAGATAATCTGAAAAGAGCAAAGAAAAAATACAGCATGTCATCTTTTACCCATGAAATTTGTATTTCTTTGTATAACATATGTAAGAGCTTTATATTTTTTTAAATAAGACTTTTAGACATGTTCCCATTACTGTAAATCATTATCTGTTATCATATTTATCATACTAAAAAAGAAGACATGCATGGCAGAAATGGCACACAGAGCAGTACAGACTCTTATTTTCTTAGATATACGCCTGAATCAGTTGCCGAAGATGCCTCGACTCTGAAGAGCTACAGTAACCGTTTAGCACAGCTCAAATAGATTCATTTAATCTATTATTCATTGCATCATAGCCAAAGTGATTATTTTCAGGGGTTTTGATGTATGCATGTGGGAGCAGAGCCACAAAGGGAGTTATAGTGAGAAATCCACTTTTGTGGGAGGGAATTGACAATATTTAGCTGGAGTAGGACAGGTGTTTTTCTGGGGATAGAAAATTGTTCCCCAAATTACCACATGAAGGAGTTTATTTAGCTCTAATAACAGTGGGCTTTAACCGACATGCATGGCAAGACACTGTACAATGTAAAATCAAGAGGATGGGAGTGTTAAGATTAGATTGCAGTGGACATCATAGAATACTGTTCTGATGGGAAGTTGAATAGTGAAGTGCTGATGGGATCAAACCCCCACATTAAATTAAAGCTCAGTTATAGAGGTCCCATGATGTAGTGTGTTTATATAGGGAAATGTGAACCTCCTGTCATCATTTACTCACTGTCGCTGACTGTCATGTTGTTTTAAAGGGGACATATCATGAAAATCTGACTTTTTCCGTGTTTACGTGCTATAATCGGTTCCCCGGTGCATCTACCAACCTAGAAAACGTAAAAAAGGATAACCCAGTAATTTTGTTTTGGCAAGCCTTTCTCTGCAAGCATGTGAAAAAATGAGCCGCTCAGATTTTGCTCCCCTTGTGACATAGGGGATCTTATTATAATATTACCGCCCCTTAATCTGCACATTTCCACCCACGGTGTCGTCATTTTGTTTTCACATGCAAAAACGGTGTACCAGTTCTAACGCCATGGCAAAAGTTCGAGCAAAGTATGCTAACTGAGTCTGGTTAGCTTGGATAGCCTGCAAGTTGATCCTGGTAAGCTCGATTGCTAAAAAAGGAGCGTTTCTGTCTGAGCGATATTTTGGAAAAAATATTAGACCATTCACAGCATTTGATAGCGATCATAAATGTTAGCCTGGCGTGTATGGCTCTTTTTGGCAAACAAGTACGCTACGTATAGTGGGTGTCCATACGGGTTTTGCACAAAAAATTAACATGACGGCACATGCTAGTCGATGAGTTGAGTTGAATCAACTCCACAGCAACTACATAAATGTATCCACTAATTTTTCATAAACGTCCAGATGCATTCTAAAGTTGTAACTTCTTCCTGAGTCTCTCCATCAGTATCCGACTCTGGTTTGAACAATGTAAGGCTGAACACCGTTACTGACAATTGTTATTTTGGCTGCGTGAGATTCTCCATCTTTGTTGTTGTTGAGCAACCGAAGCGCGAGCTGTTAAAGCTCTGCCCTCTTCTGGAAAGCAGGCCCAGAGCAGCAGCTCATTTGCATTTAAAGGGACACACACAAAAACGGCGTGTTTTTGCTCACACCCAAATAGGGGCAAATTTGACAAGCTATAATAAATGATCTGTCTGGTATTTTGAGCTGAAACTTCACAGACACATTTTGGGGACACCAGAGACTTATATTACATCTTGTGAAAAGGGGGATAATAGGTCCACTTTAAACCTGTCTAGATGCGTTTTATTTGTCCATACAGTGAAAATCAATGGTCAATGTTGTTTGGATCCCACTGTTTTTTACTGTAAAGACAAAAACAGGCGAAACATTCCTCAAAATAACTTCTTTTGTGTTTAGCAGAAGAAAGTCAAACAGGTTTGAGGGTGATTTTTGAGTAAATAATGACAGAAATTTTATTTTCAGGTGAACCATCCCTTTAATATGGTCTTCAATTGGTGTTGTTTGAATGCTATATTTCAGCTTTCATTTGAAATGTGTCACATTTTTTTCACAGTAAACAGTTTATCAGAATTGGCTGGGCCCACGGAATATCGGACCACATGAAAATTGCTACACGATATTCATGTTCAAGAATTGCATGCACCTTTGATTTAATGTTGAAGTTGAGTTGTCAGTTGCGCTGATGAATAGTGAGCTACATACAGTGCGTCGACCTCTCCATGACAGTTGAAATAACCAGTCAACGCCTGTCATGATGGTGATGAGTGTTTCTCCTCTTGCCTTTCTAGCTGAATAAAACCCCTCATCACATCATTTTAAATCTGGCAAACAGGCTTTTGTCTATTGTGAATAGGACAGATTCCTTTTTCTTCCATACATGAATTATTTTAAGAACCCGTTTCTGCTTTTGCCATATCACAAGCCTTTATGACAGTCAGTTCTTGGCATTAGTCCCATTCGGCCCCGTGGTCCTCCTTTCAGCACGTATCAGTCCTTTCATCACATTGACATGCAGTCGGGCCAAATGTCCACAGCATGTCAATCAGGCGGGCTCCAAAGAGACCCATTGAAGCTCACGTCAGAGCGAGTTCAGGAACAAACACTGTTTTGTGTGTCTTCCCTGTGGAACTCACATAGACCGCTGAAGAGCTTTTACCTGTGTTAATCTGAAGCTTTATATACAAGTGATGGAAGACTTTAAAGACAATGAGTGCCTTGATGTGATAGCCTACTTGAATATCCGCAGAAGACTGCCAAGGATACCTCATGCAGCCACGTTAGCATCAGCTGCATAGCCATTAGCAAGGACTTCCAACCTATAATGAAGCAATGTGAAATATGAATGGCTTTTTGATACCAGTAAGCTGTGGATGCTTGATTGTTGATTATAGATGACGGGTATGTCATTAGCTTCATTAGCCGTTAGGAACTGGATGTAGTTCAGAGGAAATGGCACTGAGGTTAGCAATGGTGATTTCAGGATATGTGCCTGTAGGGCTACATGCTCCCCGACCTTCACTGGGCTGGAATGATACAGTGATAAAAATGTACCTTATCAGATATATCATCTTGCAAAGACTGAGGCTACAAGCCGCTTAGAGGACACCAGGGACAAAATCTGATTCTGTTAGGTGACAAAAAGAGGCCGCTTGGCTGTAATCTCTGAAATGATCTAGGTATTTTCTCTCAGAGTGAAACGCTGGGCCCTAATGTTACAGGATTCAGGATAAGCTTCCACCTTTTCATTCTGTTGTAAGGAGCAATTCACCTAAAAATATTTTTTTGGCATTAACTCACTCCCATGTCATTTCAATCTTGCATTATGTTCTTTGTGAAACATGCAAGGAAATCTTGAACAAGCTTCTGATTTCTATGCGACAAAAGTGGGTAGTTATTGCCTACACACACACTGTCAGAAGTGAGTACCTTAAATTATCGTTATGTGTCTGTATGGAACATGACTCACTCCTGAAAGTGCGATGATTGACAACGCTATAACCATAGCAACGTTCTGACGTCTCATGTGTTTGGTTTGCTAGTTTTGACAAAAGTAATATTATAGCGACCAAAAACTTGTTAAGTTCTGTATTTTTAACAAAACTACGGCTAACTATTTTATGTTTGTAGGGCTGCTTGCAGCATGAAGTGAAGAGTTGAAGTGTTGCCATATTCTTAAAGGGGACCTATAATACCCCTTTTACAAGATGTAATAGTAGTCTCTGGTGTCCCCAGAATGTATCTGTATAGTTTCAGCTCAAAACAGATAATTTATTATAGCTTGTCAAATTTGCCCCTATTTGGGTGTGAGCAAAAACACGCCATTTTTGTGTGTGTCCCTTTAAATGCAAATGAGTTGCTGCTCATGGCCACTTCCAGAAGAGGGCAGAGCTTTAACAGCTCGCACTTCAGTTGCTCAACGACAACAAAGCTGACAGCAACAACTACAACAGCTCTTCCTCCTTTTCTCTAAAGCAGCCCAACATGGCCTTTCCCCCTTTGTTGTGTGTTCTCGGGGGCAGAGTTTATGTAAATTTTAGGGTTAATGATGTCACCAGCCTGGAAAGAAGCTAGTTGTTGTCCTTACCAGCCATTTTGTTGTAGTCCTTAAACAAAGAATTCTTTAAAAGAACATATATCCCCTTGCATTGAACTTCATTGAGCGTCGTAACTTTGCAGACGTTGTTTATGCTCTAACAGCAACATTTCACACTAACTAAAGTTTAAAATGTGAAATCATAATCTACCACACCTTTAAGTGTTTTTGGGTCAAGCAATCAAGTTTACGGAGTTATTAAAGTGCAGGTATGGGTCGCGACTCACAATATTTTGGTCTTGTTTTTAGTGTAAAGAATTTGGATTTATTTCGGTTTATTATCGGCTTGTTCTTGTTCACTGTTTTTCTAGCAAGATCTGGCAACACAGATGAGTCCAGGCTCGTACCTCTTTCCCTGTGGTTTTCTTGCACTGCGTATACAGAAGAGAGACACGTCCCTGATGCGAGTTTAAATACGTCATTAACAACTAGTTGTTCAGTTCGGTTCAATATACTGCGGTTGTCACTATCATTTTTCGGTTGTAGATTGTGGTTGTCACTCCCGTAAATGACTGCTCTCTGTGTGTACAGAACAGGATTAAAAACTAAAACGTGAACTGACAACGAAATTTAGCTGCAGTGTGTACGTGGCCCTTAATATTGCCAGGGACAAAAACAGCACAATAAATGTAGTCCACAAACTACCATTCAGAAGTTTGGTCTCATTAATTTTTTTTTTTTTCAAAGAAATTAATACTTTTATTCAGCAAAGATCCAAATGATCAAAAGAGACAGCAAAGATTTATAACTTAACAAAAGATTTGTAGTCGTCAAATAATCCTGAAAAAATGTTTTCCACAAAAAATATTAAGCAGCAAAAACTGTTTTCAACATTGATAATAATAAGTAATGTTTCTTAAGCATCAAATCAACATATTAGAATGATTTCTGAAGGATCATTTGACACTAAAGACTGAAGTAATGATGCTGGAAATTCAGCTTTGCCATCACAGGACTAAATTACATTTTATAGTATATCAAAATAAAACCAGTCATTTTAAATTGTAATAATATTTCACAATCGTACTGTTTTACTGTATTTTTGTTCAATTAACACAAGAGGCATCTTTCAAAAACAGATTACCCCAAACTTTTAATTTATTTTTAATATTCCAAGTCTTCTGAAGATAATTTTGTGTGAGAAACAGACCAAAGTTGTTGAATTTCTGATAATCTTTTCTGAGAAAACTGACATATCACATCCAAAGATGCCATTTTTTTGTCTAATAACAGCTTAAATTTTGGTGTTACACAAACCTAATATGTAAAAATGTTTTGTCAGGTAAAAACATCTAAATTAACTTTTTTTTCAAGTCAAAAATATGATTTAATATCACTGAACCAAGCTGACTACATTTTTAAGGGTCAGATCAGGTAGAAATAGGTAGCAATTGCCTGTTACTTTTTTGAGTGTATAGCACAGTATGTCTTATGAAGACTTGGAATATAGTGCATGAGTCATATGGACCACATATATGGTGCTTTATTTTTGTCCTTTTGGGTGCTTGTCAGTAAAAATCACCATCCACTTTTGTTCTAAGAAAAACAGGTGGTGAAGCTTGGGCATTCTGCCTAAAATCTCCTTTTTGGATTTTACGCCATATAAAGAAAGGATCAGAATGACATCAGGGTAACTGATGACAAAATGTTATTTTTTGGGTAAACTATCCCTTTACTCAGCTATGACTCATTTCAGTCAAAATAACATCAGAACAAATCTGCATCTCTGATTAACCATGGTTGGCCCAAATGGCTCCTGTCACCATTTTGGTTTATCAGCCATGTCACAGCTCCCTTAGGACTGCACATGAGTTCAAACACCCTTTTTACCTCAGCTGCTCAATAACCTAAGGCAAGGAGAACAGAGGCTGCTGGAACAGATTGATGCAGCAGAGCTCCTCTCATCTTCACTGCAGTGACTGAAGATCAGACGAGATCACTCACACTGGACCCACCTGTCACAAACATCTTTCAGCATCGTGGAGATCACCGCAGGCAGAAAACTTGTTTTCTCCTCCCCAACCCGACTATACATTCATACACATGCTCTGTACCCAGACACAGAGATTCAAACCCTGATACTCCTTCCAAGCAGCACTACAAAAAAATTAGTTGTTCTTTTCGATTCCCCCTCCTTTTTGTCTGCGGTAGGCATGAAGAATGCTGATAAAGATGATGTGCACACAGAAATCTTGCGTTATCTTTCCAAATGATTGAGATAAATGCATTGTGCAGCCTCGCATTGACTGTCTATCGCCCGTTTTAAAAGATGCATATCTCCAAATGACAGTACATTTGTCAATCCTCACTATCAGTGCTGTGGAGGGGAGAATCAGGGTCATTATTATGGAGGAATGAAGCTTAAATAGTGCAGACTGTTGTAGATGCATAGCAGAGAAAGCTATCTGAGTTGTTTTCTGAGGCTGATTTGAAAGTTTGCTTGCCTAAGGGGAAGATTTGGAGCTGAAGAATGTCACAACTGTGGCACATCCCTCAAAGCCCCAGGGAACCAACATATCTGAATGCAAATGGCACGTATCTTCCCTGGAATTATACGTTAGCTGGAGCCAATGGAAGGTCTTAGGTCTTAGCTTGGAAACACTTTTGAATTTTAGCTGCTGAGATTGAAATTTATGGTAAGCAAGACTCTCCTATAGTGTTTTATTACAAATGCACCATAATTATATCTAAAAACGCCTGCATTATTATTAATGAATGCAATGTACAAGGGTTTAAAAAAAGACAGTGGAGCAGTGAAATGTCCCAGAGGGACATTTATATAATTACAGAATAAAAAAAAAAAAAAGGGAATAAAGTAGGATACATTTTGGTGTTGAGATGAAGACGTAGGAAACTCAATATGCTCAATGTTTCCAGGGTGTTCTGGAGCTTTTCTGTTTGAGAAGACCCAGATTTGACACTGTCTTCAACAAAGAGCTCACAAGTACATGAAACAGGCCCCCTTCAGGAGTACTGCAATAAAAAGCAATTGCCATGTGCTTCTTAAGCACATGGGGTTTAGCCGGCTGTGAGGGGGCTGGAGCAGAGATGATTGGTGGGTGGAGGTTTCACTGTCACTGTAATTACAAAGAAGAATACAGGGCAAGACATATTGAGGTCTTGTTTTTTCAGGAGAAGTGCTTTGGGGGTGATAATGACAGAATTTTAGATAACATATTGACTACCCAGCACTAGCTTTCTTATGTCAACCCTGGGTATTGATTGAAGAAATATAGTACTGTATATAGTGCTAATGAATGTTTCACATGTTGTATTATATTGATGAGCTGATCTTTTTATCCAGTTTTATATATGTATGCAGTTGCATCAGCAGCAATTTTCATATTCAGTGTTTTTTGTTTTGTTTGTAGCAAAAAATATCCAAACATCTTTAAAGGGATAAAGGGATAGTTTATATCCCAAAAATGTAAATTCTGTCATCATTTAGCTTACTCACCTTTATCATTTACCAGACAGTTGATGGTAGCTATTGACTTCCAAAGTAGGAAATACATACTATGGAAGTCAATGGCTACCGTCAACTGTCTGGTTACCAACATTCTTTAAAATATATATTTTCAACAGAAGAAAAAAACTCATTCAGGTTTGGAACAACTTGAGGGTAAGTAAATGATGACAATTTTATTTTTTGGGTGAACTGTCCCTATTATTTACATATAAAATAAAAAATATTATATATTCTATTTATTTTTTAAATTAAATAATTGTCTTTGTATGTTGCCACTGTAAAGCCAGAGCAAGTTATTAAAATATGATCTGGAAAATATTTACTTGTATCTTTTTTCTTTGTTTTTTTTTTTTCACCCACTTTGCATATTGCTTATCACAACAGATATTGTTTCAAAGCAGTGTTAATTGTTTAAAATTAAATATCTTAAATTACCACATTCAGTCCTAAAATCTGAAAACCCCTGTCAAATGATATTACGAAAAAATATATATATATTTTTATATTTATTTATGTACTACTTAGTTTCATGTTCTTCAAATTGTATTTTATAATGCAAATCTAATGTCCATTACATTAGTCTAACATTTCTTCTCCTGTGTTCTTTCCAGTTTGTTCCCAGTTCTCCAAAGGAGTCTACGCCATAATCGGCCTGTATGACAGGAAGACCATGAACATGCTCATGTCGTTCTGCGGAGCTTTGCACGTCTGCTTCGTCACACCCAGCTTCCCCATCGATACCAACAACCAGTTTGTGATCCAGCTGAGACCTGAGCTCCAGGATGCTCTGATCGCCCTTGTCGAGCACTACAAGTGGACTAAGTTCGTCTACATGTACAGCTCGGACTCAGGTTGGCTTTTTATCTTGCTAACGTGCCGTTTCAAAAGTGCAGTAATGGAAACTGAATTTATGAGTAGTGCTACCACAACTTTTTCAGGGTGAGGTAAATATTTTATTCATTATTTTTCTGTATCTGCATTGCCACTGCAGTTGCAGTCGTGATAAAATGTTGTAATACTCTGTAAGGTTGCTCAGGATGTCACAAAGATGAACTGCAGATGATTTAGTGATTTGTGATTTAGGAGCTTTAGAGGATATTGCTGGGAAAGTTTGAAAAACGTGATGATTTGGTGTAATCCTGTTGAGGTGCTCTGCTTGGCTTGTAATAGGGTTATACTTTGACATTTCCAGTGCCTCGGGTGTAGTAATTTTACTTATGGCTTCCTGATTCCTGCAGGATTGTTCTTATAATCTGTTTGAAGTTCACTGAAAAATCTTCTATTATGATTTGAGTATGGACGAGCACTGGCTGCACCATATTTCTCCTGTGAGTGGAGACATGTGTGTGGTACTCCATCATATTTGCCATATCCAGTCATTATCAAATTGCCATGTTGTCATTAGAGAATAACTCTAAACCATTACTGCAATCATTTACGGATCCTCACGACCAAGGCAAATGAGAGCATCAGACCATAGCAAGAGAGCCAATTCATTTAACATTTGTGCCAATGTCGTGCACGGTATTTCTGCACAAAAACCTGCATCTTATCCATTAACCACCCACAATCCATTTTAACCAGGTGCGCCATATTTAAATAAAGTCATTGTCATTATTTTCTAGACAAACATGCCTCATTTCTATGTAAATTAGGCTCATTATTGATTGTGCCCTATTCACAAAACTCAGTGCCATAGAACTGTTCAGTCATGAAATCAATTTGTAGACCAACCCGGAAGACTAATTCACCATGGCTTCCCTTGGGAATTTCCTTAAGGGGTTTTAGAATAACAGTCTTCGATTTGTGAGTAAAATAAGGTCTGTGGTTCACGTTACTTGAAGAGACTTTAATGTTTTGTTCTACGGCATAAATTACACACAGTCTGACCTCAAATGTGAATTCTGAAGCCTCTATATTAGGACTACAGCAGTTGTCCAATCCGTCAAGCATGTAAACTTACATCTTTGTGGTTGTTGTAGTGATCTGTGGAAGTTTTAGTTGCTGTTTGTGGCAGTTTCTTTTTTGATTTAGATATAGTTTTTATCTTTTGATAAAAATATTATGTTCTACAATAGCATGTAATTTTAGTCCAAAAAAAAAATTATACCAAAAATTCCTTTTCCACCGTTGGGCTGAACGGATCTCATTGCACAACCAATTGCACAACCGATTGGCATGGAATGGAATTCCGTGCCAATCCAGGCCAGCTGGTACGGTTACGGTTTCATTTTCCACTGTGGGGCTGATAATGGCCGCTCTTTGGAATGTGATACAAAAGCGTCAGTCGTTGACTTGGTAACGCAACGGTTTACTGATGATAAGAGATGTAGCCTAAATAACGACCACGTTATGGAGAATGATCAGATATTTCTTTAAATTTTATTATAAATTTGTTTACGTCGCTCAAATAGCGCGCTTAGCCAGCTACAGAGCAACTGGTAGCCAGGCAACAGACAAGTGACCAATCCTGAGTGGCGAAGTCACTTCACGGGTTCTACCAGCACGATTCAGCGGTTAGACAACCGTGCTGAGAATTCCGGGCCGAGAACAGTTTGTAATCCTGCTGTTCCGTACCAGGCTCAAGTGGAAACACAACTGGAACCGTTCCTTACTATCTAAGAACCGTTCGGCCCGACGGTGGAAAAGTGGCTAGATTTTCACTACACTCTTCAACCTTAATGTTATGAAGCGACGAGAATACTTTTTGTGCGCCAAAAAAACAAAATAAAGACTTGATTTATTCTTTTGTTTCGAATCAGTGGTTCGGAGCGTGTATCAAACTGCAAAAGTCACGTGATTTCAGTAAACGAGGCTTTGTTACGTCATAAGTGTTTTGAAATTTCAATGGTTCACCACTGGGGGGCGTGACTTTGGCAAGTTTGAAACTGGCTTGTCAAATAATCTTGAGACCTTATTTTACAAAAGTTAAATACTAATCTACAAACCTATATGAAGTTCCCATGGGAACCCATGGCTAGAAAATGCAAATTCTTTTCCCGGTTTAAAGACTGCAATCTCAACAGCTCTGTTTGCATGGTGAAATTAACTTCCCATCATTACCACTCACAGAAAGCAGTTGGTACACAGAACTTCATTAAAAACCGGCATCTGTGTGCATTGTCTATTGAATATGGCAGGATTTACTCTTCAAATGATGGAGAAGAACATCATAACCAGCCATATATCCATATGCGTGGTGTAATCAAGCATTTTGAAGAGCCGGAGGTGTCTGGATTGCAGTGGTGGAGAGATGCTGCACAGTGATGTACAGATTTTGTGGCAGCATTTGTGCCGTTATCTGATTTGCATAATTCCTTTAGTGAATCAGCACTAAAACGACACAGAAAGCATGTGCAAATAACAACACTGTCAACAGGCACAGTTCATTCGAACTGAAACCCCCATAACGTTACACAATATTACATTTGTCTACACCCCCCCCACTCTTAATAATATAATGTTGAGGGAAAATAAATTCTCAATCATGAAACACACATTATTGATTCACATGTCGTGCAGATGTTTGCCAGTGCTGAACTAGGAGCACAAGGTCACTGAGTGTTTCATCCACACAACAAATACAACAACTACCTCTAGAAGCCCCCACTGCTCTCCTGTTGCCTGGATACAGCAGTACTCAGTCTCTAGGTTATTTTAAACCTTTTAAGTAACTCCTGTGTGCGTATATGTGTGTGCACGTGCATGTGTGTGTAAAATTGTTTATGTCATGTCATATGTAGTAGAACATGGCAGATGCAATCATAACTGTACTTAGTCTCTGCTGACATAAAATCTGTCAGAATGTCTGTTTTTTTTCCCTTGTTTTAATCAAATTTATATTAAATTCCGATTAATTATATGCATAGTATATTGGTTAGCGGCGATAGAGATTTTTTTATTTTTAATATTTTATTTTTACGATATTTAAAGGTGTAGTGTGTAAATTTTAGCGGCATCTAGCAGTGAGGTTGCGAATTGCAACCAACGGCTCAGCACCATGCTCACCCCTCCCATTCAAAGCACTTTAGAAAAGCTACGGTGGCCGTCTGGCTGACACAAAAACAAAGATGTCGTCTAGGACAGAGTTGCCAGTCAAGCAATGAGGTTTCTTCTTACTTCTAACAACAAACGGTCTCTGCTTCTAATAAACCAGACGACTACTACTACTACTACTACTACTTATTCCTCGTGCATATTCAATGTAGTGACGATGCAAGCTACCTCTAAAAACACCATTGAACATAATGACGAAACACACTCTGTAGAGCAGATTGTCCATTTAGGGCTGCTCTAGAAACATGCCGGCGCGAAATGACAACTTGACATGGAGGGGGGACCCGCGGTGTATGTGAAGAGAAATGGCCCATTCTAAGGTAATAAATACATAACGGTTCATTATGTAAGGTCTTTATACACCACTGAAAACATAGTTATGTATATATTAAAGGAACACTCCACTTTTTTTTTCTAACTCCCCTAGAGTTACACAGTTGAGTTTTACCGTTTTCGAATCCATTCAGCCGATCTCCGGGTCTGGCGGTACCACTTTTAGCATAGCTTAGCATAGTTCATTGAATCTCGCTCAAAAATGACCAAAGAGTTTCAATATTTTTCCTATTTAAAACTTGACCGCCAGACCTGGAGATCGGCTGAATGGATTCTAAAACGGTAAAACTCAACTGTTTAACTCTAGGGGAGTTGGAAAATGAGCTTATTTTCAAAAAAAAAGTGGAGTGTTCCTTTAAATTGCATTTCTGTCAATAGATCTTCCTAAATTTTACACATTGCACCTTTAAGTGTGCATGCTCTTTCCTGTTTTCATATTTAGATTATGTTTGCTGTCATCTAACACTCACTTAAAGTTAGTCTTTAAAAACACTAATATTTTTAATTACTGTTAAATGTATTCTTTAATCTCAAAATGAATATCCATATGTGATCCTGGACCACAAAACCAGTCATAAGCGACACGGATATATTTGTAGCAATAGCCAACAATACATTTGTATGGGTCAAAATTATTGATTTTTCTTTTATGCCAAAAATCATTAGGATATTAAGTAAAGATCATGTTCCATGAAGTTATTTTGTAAATTTCCCAGCTTAAATATATCAAAATGTATTTTTGTGAGTGGATATGCATTGCTAAGGATTTTTTTTTTTTTTTTTTTTGCACCCTCAGATTCCGGATATTTAAATAGTTGTATCTCAACCATATATTTTCCTGTCCTAACAAACTGTACATCAATGGAAAACTTATTTTGGAAAATTCAGATTTCAGATGATGTATAAATCTCAATTTCAAAAAATTTACCCTTATGACTGGTTTTGTGGTCCAGGGTCACATATTTCATAGTGTACATTATAATGTTGTGATGCCTAAGTTCACTTGTATTATTTAAAAGACTGATTTTAGTTTTTAGTGATTTATTTCTATACTATTAGACAAAATAGTATAGAATTTTAATATCGGCCATTTATTTAATATTGGTTATTACCCATAACATGAATAACTATCAGCTTATCATGCATTCCTAATTCTGCCATATTTTTTTTATGTACATATTCAGATGATCGTCTTTTTCCAGTGCTTATGCATCACCGTTTTCAGCATCATTTTTTTTATTATTATTATTGAGGTTGACATGTTCATCTTGATTTTTATTTTTTATGGCAGTGTTGTAATTAGCATGCTGCATTTTTATATAAAGCCAACTTTTAGAAACACTTCAAGTCCCTAATAGATATTTTCAACATCTAATACAGCGCAAAAAGGCATTTCAGACAAGGTGCTGTGTTTTCTTTACTACCATCTGTAACCACTGCTACAATAACCTGGTCTCACACTAAAATGTTTACTGCATCATTTGTCAGGTGCTCAGAGATGACATCTCAAAGCCGTTGCAGATGGGACGAGCATCATCTGTGGAGCTTGCAGCAGTTTAGTGATCACAACCCCCCAGATCTGCCCTTGCCAACTCACACAGATGTTTACCAAGCTGAAGCATGATGAGCCCGGCGCATGTGCGCTATCTCCTCAAAGACCCAGATAATAGAGTTAGGGCCTGTAAACACACAGCCGGCTTTGTTGAAGGAGGCAAGGAAAACACTGCTTTGGACTCAAAAGGAGATGGAGAGAAATTCAATTTGTTCCTGTGCGTGAGATATTTGAAGAAGCACAGGGAGAGCAGGTGATATCAAGCCAGTTCTGCTCTTCCAAGACAATCCCTAAACCTATCTCCTTCTCTTTTTCTGCCTTATCATCAACGGCACAGTCGTGCTAGGCGACACTAACGGGAGACAGACAGAACGCACCGTCCGTTTTTCCCTCCGTCTTATCTGCGGGTTAGTGCTGCTCGGTGGGAGATAAAGCTGGTTTGCTCTGTGGCACGAGACAGTTTCATAGCTGCCGAGATTCAGGCGTCAGGAGAGGGTAGAGAGTTGGTGTGGCCAAGGCTGTAGAGGCGTTTCAAAAGGCAATCCGATACAGTCTTTTAATGAATGCCAGTGAATGCAATGGCTGTCTCACCGCTTTTTCAGTGACAAACCTAATTCTGGCTTATGTTGCATAATAATCCAAGTATTCATTCTATAATTAGCAAATCTCTTTTTAATCTGTTATTTTACAGAGAGGTGTGAAATGAAAGATTTCTTTGGACTATTATTGACAGCAGTGAAGTGAAGAGTGTGGGTATTATATAAGTTATGCAAAAATTTCATCCTAATGACAAAAGTTTCAATGAATATTCCGCAGAGAGCATTACTTTTATGTGGACAACTGAACCCAAGAGTCTTTTTCTACGTTCGCCACAGTCCAGATTGTAGTCTTGTTTTTAGTTAATGATATGCATTGTTAACATATTATGCTAATGGAATGCAGTGGGCCAAGATCAGTGTCTATATTTATAATGTTTCTATCTGCTCATCTCTAGATATAGTTGATTCAGCGCCAAAAGCATTTTTTTGTTGCCTCATTTAAAATTTTTAAAAAAAAAATCATGCAAGAGCTGCTCAAACGACATGGTGTTAACAAAAATGGACAAATTTTCATACATATTTTGACAGTAAAGCAAAACGAATCATGTTTTTCTAACACCAAGCTTCCTTGTAGGAGACTGAGCCGTAATGTACGAGCAACTGTGATGACAGCACCAATTATGAGCCAAAACCATGACTGAAAGTGCAACTGAGCATTCACAATAAATGCAAATTCATTTAAATACATAAATTGGCTTATTAACGTTGTCTTGGATTAATTTCTTTGAGTTTATGTTGCTTTCCTGACCCATTTAAATGTGCCAGCTAGTTTTCAGTAAAACATCTCACTTGCTGAACTTTTGCATGGCCTAATTCTCTACTCAATGCATAGTCAGGCTTTATTAGGAGGTTGGTCGTTTGTTTTGTTTTACATTTGTGCTGCTCCCAAACACTGATGTGTGATTATAGGTGTCTGCATTGATCTAGATTTTGCTTTGAAGGCAGTTGCCTTTGGTTGAACTGGAGATTTGATGCCTTTGAAGTTGAAGTTCTGCTGCCTGCAGATTCCGTCCTTCATATTGACCAGTAAGCTTATCGTAACCGAGCACAAGCCAATGCTGATCGCTGTATTAAAGCATCATAATTTGTTTTTTAAAAACTGCACAGGCTTTGATCCTGTTCCTCTAGGTAAAGCCTGACTCAGTCAGCATGACTGCCTGAGATTGTCTTTTGAAGTTAGTAAGTGCTGCATGACCTCCCAGATCTCTTTTTAAACACAGTATAGCACTTTTAATCAGCATATTATGTGTTACTGATGACTTTTAAATGCTGAAATATTTAGATTTAACACTGTTGTGGCATTTTATTTTCTATTTGTTGTTATTGGTGGGGGTACATTTAAAGGGTTAGTTCACCCAAAAATGAAAATTCTGTCATGAATTACTCACCCTTATGTCGTTCCACACCCGTAAGACCTTCGTTCATCTTCGGAACACAAATTAAGGTATTTTTGATAAAATCTGATGGCTCAGTGAGGCCTCCATTGCCAGCAAGTTAATTTCCTTTTTCAGTGCTCAGAAAGCTACTAAAAACATATTTAAAACAGTTCATGTGACTACAGTGGTTCAACCTTAATGTTATGAAGTGACAAGAATACTTTTTGTGCACTAAAAAAAACTAAATAATGACTTTAATCAACATCTAGTGATGGCCGATTTCAAAACACTGCTTCATGAAGCTTCGAAGCTTTACAAATCTTTTATTTCGAATCAGTAGGTTCGGAGCGCGTATCAAACTGCCAAAGTCACGTGAACCATTGAAATTTTGAAACACTTATGAGGTAACGAAGCCTCGTTTACTGAAATCACATGACTTTGGCGCTCCGAACCATTGATTCGAAACAAAAGATTTGTAAATCTTTGAAGCTTCATGAAGCAGTGTTTTGAAATCAGCCATCACTAGATATTGTTGAAATAAAGTTGTTATTTTGGGGGGTTTTTTTGGCGCACAAAAAGTATTCTCCTCGCTTTATAATATTAAGGTTGAACCACTGTAGTCAGATGTTTTTAGTACCTTTCTGGGCATTGAAAAAAGAAAATGAACTTGCTGGCAATAGGGGTCTTACTGAGCCATCGGATTTTATCAAAAATATCTTAATTTGTGTTCCGAAGATGAACGAAGGTCTTACAGGTTTGGAACGACATGAGGGTGAGTAATTAATGACAGAAATTTCATTTTTGGGTGAACTAACCCTTTAAAAACACTGGACAATAAAATATATAAAAGTATTCATTTTGAAGAAACTGACATTTTGTGAGGAATTTAAAAATACCCATTTAAAAACTAATTTTTTCTTTTTGAATATTATAAATATTTGAAAAAACTTCTGTCTGCCAAATCAAGCCATATGGTGCTAATTATTTTAAAATATTTAAACTTTTTATTTATTAAAATAATGTTTTTCAAGTAATCATTAGTCAAGTATTATTTGCTTTTTACATGATGGTTACGTCATAAAAGTTTAAATTGAAACTTTTTGTTGAAAATAGTATAAATGTTTTAAACTATATAAAACTATGAATGTAAAAACATTTCTGAAAGCTTGGCACACACATATTAAATATTTTGTCCATTACTTTATCTTGGAAACTCTTATTTGTCATTGACCCATAGGTAACAGTCTAATTAAATGGAGGAATTTGCTTAATTCTGTTCAATTCATTGTTAAAATCAATAAATCTGAGGAGGCTAGGAAAGCACTCACCTTAAAGGGTTAGTTCACCCAAAAATGAAAATAACGTCATTTATTACTCACCCTCATGCCGTTCGATACGCTGATTCATAACTCTCCAAAGCTTCGGGAAGCAGTGTTTTGAAATCGGCCATCACTATATAAGTCGTTATTTTGTTTTTTTTGGCGCACCAAAAATATTCTCGTCGCTTTATAATATTAATATTGAACCACTGTACTCACATGAACTGATTTAAATATGTTTTTAGTACATTAATGGATCTTGAGAGAGGAAATGTCATTGCTGACTATGGAGGCCTCATTGAGCCATCGGATTTAATCAAAAATATCTTAATTTGTGTTCCGAAGATTAACGAAGGTCTTACGGGTGTGGAACGACATGAGGGTGAGTAATTAATGACATTATTTTCATTTTTGGGTGAACTAACCCTTTAAGAATGCAAATGATACTGAGTAGCAATCATCTTTCATTAAAACAACTATCAATGTGTCTGGTGCACAGGAAACAAGCTGTCAGATTCAAACAGTTGCTTTTTAAGAGCAATCAGTCGTTCATTCTTTTATTAGCTTCTTGCATATGGAGAGAAACTATCACATGACTAAACTACAGTACACGCAGTGAAGCAGTAACTTGATAAACTGCTTGAATAAAAAAGTCAAATGATCTGAAATGGTGCATGTTTATGAACAATCTGCAGGACGAGAGACATCCAATAAAATTGGTTGTTTGATTCTAATGAAATTTCACAGCAAGACCTCCAGAAGTTGGCTCTCAGCAGAGTAATGTCCATTAATATCAAATTGTTTAATTTCCTCTAAGAAAAGCACAGCTATCCAATTCATACAATTGGTGGTAGTGGCTTTTGATCTACCGGATTACAATAGGCAGTTCCTCAACATGAGGTTCTGTTTTCTTTGAAAATAAGCACCGGAGGAAAAACATCCGAGGATATAAGAGGATGTGATGCTGAGAATCAGGCATAAGCAAGCTGGAAGTAATAGAAGAGCACTGTTTAGTGAAAAAATGAACGTTTCCTATATATAAATACTTAATTTGACCATGATCACTCAATGTTTTTTTTTAAATGTGTCCAGACTAAACAACTTCAAACACGTCTCTACTGGTCCTCCTCCTTACAAAAACACCCAGAATTTTCCCTAAGCAGAAGAAAACAGGAACATTTGAAGTTCAGTGTTTAGCTGTCCATAATTCTAAGTAGGAGATTCTAAGTGATATGAAAGCAGATGTTGATCAGAGCTGGAGCAGAACAGCAGAGACCCCCTGCTGAATGTAGAGACAGAGCTTCTCCTCAGGAGTACGTGACTCAACAGAGCATGTGGGTTTTTTCCAAATCAAGACTTTACTTCCCAGAATGTTACAGTACCTCACTAAAATGATATTCATAGAGCTGCATCACTGTCTTAAAATACTGATATTTTGAAGAGGTACAGATGCTTTAACATATTGTGCTGAAACACATGTGTATCCATGCAGGCAGCTGCCAGTTATAAATATTCAATTATAGCCATATGAGTCTTCTTATTTGGTCTTTTTTTTGTTTGTTTGTTTTTTTGTTTTGTTTTTGAAGGTCTGACGGTGCTGCAGAAGATTTTGGACACTGCCGCAGAGAAGACCTGGCAGGTGACATCCATAAACTTTGACACCCTGACGGAGGCGGCATTCTTGAAAACCATCCAAGATCTGGAAAATAAGAAGGAGTACAAGATCATTCTGGACTGTGAGCTGGAGAGACTCAATTCCATCTTAAACTTGGTGAATGCTTCATACATTTCTTAGGGTTGAACTATGATTAGGAACGTGTTTCATTTTTGTATCTAGTGCATGTATTTTATAGTGAACCTATAACCAGGTGGTTGACCCAGACAGAATTATCACATTTTCTGCATTGATTTTGAGGAAAAATCTGTGTAATTCAGTGGGAATTCAGTAGAATGGATTGAAAAATGTGTTTTAAAAAAAGAAAAGCTAAGAATACTAAGTTCAGGATTCCAAAAGTCATTAAATTATGATTTTTAAGCCTAAAAAGTCATTGAAATAAAAAAAAGTATATAAATTGAATTAAATAAAAATGATTATTGTATTGATTTATATACATAATCAAATTATCTGATTGTAATTATAATATGTTTCACTAAAAATATAGTAAAAACAGTAAAATTGTGAAATATTATTACAAATTAAAATAACTGTTTTCTATTTGAATATATTTTAAAATGTAGTGTATTTCATGTGATGGCAAAGCTGAATTCTCAGCATCATTACTCTAGTCTTTAGTGTAACATGATCCTTTAGAAAAAAAGTTTTCAGCATTGATAATAATAATAATAATAATAATAATAATACATGTTTCTTGAGCAGCAAATCAGCATATTAGAATGATTTCTGAAAGATCATTAAAATAATAGTGTCTAGTAATCACAATCGACCGGCAAAGTGAATGTGAAATTAATTCGTCAAAAAGGGTAGAAACTTTGCAATCTGTGGAGTTTCATCTGGACTTAACATTTAGTGAAGTAGCAGGATACAGAATTATTTTTAATATTTTAAAAAAAGCTATAGCCTTAACACACGTACAAAGGCTTACAACACTCATATCGCATCTGCCCTATCTCTATTTCATTTCTTAGGAAGTTTCTGGAGGGATTCCAAGTATTGTCAAAAGTCCTGTTTTCATCTTTCAAAATGTACAGTGTATTCTCTGGACTTTACTGGCAAAAGAAGTTACTCCGGGACATCTCAATTCCTTTTTACACAGTCTAAAATTTTATGTTGAGTTCATAATGGAACATTACATGTCTTCTTAGACAGCAGATGATTTTTCTGTAAACTTTAAACTTCATGTCTTTCCCAGAAAAGCGAGAAAATGATTTGAGAAACAATGAATTCCTCCTTCAGACACACCAAGGCAATTACTCTCCTCACTACTCACTATCCACACTGACAAGATCTCAAAGAAACCACTGCCAAACCAAGTGATCAGAAATCAGCATCCGATACAATTAACCCTGACGGTGTGCTTCCAGAGGGCCGCTGCTGTTCACAGGTGTTCCTGCGGTCTTCATGCACATGTAGTCATTAAGTCCTATAATTGGACTTCCTATGGTGACAGATGCCAAATCTTTCTTTCCTCCCTTCCATCTTGTGTAGTTCCGACTGCTCCTTCTGATCACAGATATTCCACACTCAGTGAGCTTGGGAGGGTGTGCAATTAAGTCCTGAATGATAGGACCTATTCATTGCTATTTAGAGAGCCAGGCTAAAAATTATACTTTAATTGGCGCTGAATGAAAGAGGCCTGCCATTACTGATGGTGAGAGAGAGTTGCGCTTTTATGCTCTCATGTATGTTGCATTTGTCTTTCAGATCGCAGCGCAAAAAAAGAACTTGAAGAACTACCACTACATACTAGCAAACCTGGTAAGTGAAGCATCCTGCATCTTACAGCCCTCTTTGGTCTGCGTAAATGAACTATGAGCCTTGAGGCTATTTAAGATGTATTGTATTTTATTTTAATTTCATTATCTTTTATTTTAATTATCTTTATTTTTTTTATTCCTAGCCTCATTTTTTCAGGACATTTACTCTACCGGTCAAAAGTTTGGAAACATTAGTATTTTTAATGTTTTAGAAAGAAGTCTTTTCAGCTCTTCAAGGCTTAATTTATTTGATCAAAAATACAGAAAAAACAGAAATATTGTGAAATATTATTACAATTTAAAATAATGGTTTTCTATTTTAATATAGCTTTGCATCACAGAAATAAATTATATTTTAAAGTATATTAAAATAGAAAACCATTATTTTAAATTGTAATATTTCACATTATTACTGTTTGTTCTGTATTTTTGATCAAATAAATGCAGGCTTGATGAGGAAAAGCAACTTCTTTCTAAAACATTAAAAATACTAATGTTTCCAAACTTTTGTCCAGTAGTGTAGTTCAGTTTCTATTTTAATATAATTAATATTTATATTCTGTTTTAATATAAAATAATAGTTTCTCACAAAGCATAATTGGCCGAGAAGAAACAGTAATACAGCACTAATTTATTTTACAATTCTTTATTACATTTTGATTTTTTTGACTCTATGGTTATATATCATTTGCCTCTCAGGATTATGGTCGTTTAGAATTGTTTATTAATATATATATATATATATTTTTTTTTTTTTTTTGTTCTAGTTTCAGTTTTAGATTTTCAGGATGGTTTAAATATTTTAGGGCTGCCAATGCAGTAAGCAGTTCACTGAAGTAACAATAATTACTTAGTTGCTCAGAAGACATAACTGGCCGACTGAAGAAACTGTAATACAGCACTCATGAACTGTGACTTCACAGGAAGCATTGTAAATTTATAATTGGGTTCTGTGAGGGGAAGAAAAGAAAATCCTCCAAACTGCAACACACTTTTGCCAAGTGCATAATTCAGCAATGATGAAAAAAGATGTCATCCCATAACCAATTATGATAAAAGCAGCAAGGATGCAACACTTTGCATGATAGAGTCCCCTGGGGTTCATCGCTGCATGGGTCACTTAAATGAGCTAAAATACACACAAACACATATACAATTAGCTGTTATCACACAGAAAATATAATATTTAACCAGCATGCATATCTATGTATGTCTATACATGTCAGTCACTGTATCATTAGCTCTAACACTGATTCTCTTGTAACCATATCACATTATACTGATAACTCTAACCATAACCGTGCCATAAAGCCCTGGTATTTTTCTAGGATTTAATCTAAGAGGATGTAATTATGTCTAAAAAGTGTTCTGACTTTAATTATGGGTTCATATTGTGTTTTATAGCTCTATTTGACACAGAAATGAATACTATTTTCTGTTAAATCTTACTTATTGCTGCAATAGATAGTGTAAAAGATTCTAACTCACTTTATAGTCATAATACCCTGAAACCATTTCTTAATACATTTCTGAGAATAAAATTATTGCATTTGCTTATTCTTTTTTCATTAGAGTACACAAAGTCCTGAAATTTTCTCTGTTACACGTTGGACTGTGTATCAAAGAAGGATCGATGATAGACATGTGAATAAATGGATGTTAAATGTATGAATAAATGGAGATTTTGATGTGTTTGCCTTCAGGGATTTCTGGATCTTAATCTCACAGAATTCAGGAAGGGAGGTGCCAATGTGACAGGCTTCCAGCTCATGAACTACACAAATCCTAATGTCAGCAGGACAATACAGGACTGGCTGGAGTTTGACAGTAAAGACTTGAAAAGTCCCAAAAGGAGGCTCAAGGTAAAGCAAGGTCTTAATATGAGTCATGAAAATATTTTAAATGTTCTCATGATGGACTTAAAAAGGTGTGTATCCTGCTGAAAAGACCTTGAATTTTCATTTTGATCCAGCCTGGTTAATGCGTTTTAGAGGTAAAGATGGATGATCAAGAAAATCTTACTACTTGCTACTAAAGAAACATACCAACATATGCTGGTCTTTTCAGCAGGACAAGATACTTACTGTGAAATCCAAATGTTGTGAATAAATTCCTTTATCTTTTTTCCCCTAAATTTTCATTTGAAACCGTGTCTGTGGAACGTCTCAGTACACTGGAGCGCTCACGTATGATGGGGTGACTGTCATGGCCACTGCTTTCCAGAACCTGAGAAAGCAGCGCATTGATATCTCTCGCAGAGGGAATGCAGGAGAGTGTCTGGCCAACCCTCCTGCACCCTGGGGCCAGGGCATCGACATTCAGAGAGCCTTACAACAGGTAAACAAAAGAATGCTAGTCAGGGGACCAGCAAACCTCAGAACTGGTCTTGTATTTCTACCGACTTAAGAGCCAAAAGATGAAATAAAACACTATGTTTCAATATAACCTACCCACAAACAAATACAGTGCATCAGGGTCATCTTAACATCCAAAGTAATTAGATTCAGCGTGTTTATGCAATCACAAACTGCTTTTGTTTTATCCGTTATCTGATGAAATTCTTAGCAATCATTCAAATATATATTGTTTGTAAATACAATCATTTTAGACAAACTCCTTATCGGCATCTCTTTTCTTTTTGGGTTTCTAGTTCAAGACCAAAACATTTTTTTAGGGTCTGGGGCAGAGCCAATACGATCACCCAGAACTTGGTTTGGGGAAACTGCCCAATTTTGGGGAAAAAAATCCCTTTTTTTTTTTTTTTTTTTTTTTAAGCTCCAGGTTTGCTGTGCTTGTGATTATTTATCAACATAACTATAAAATAAAAATATAATTTTTTATTATTATTAAAATAAGAAATATTACTATTACTATATTTCACTGCAAAACTAACAATCGAGTATCTAGGAATTAACATTCAATAATAATAATAATTTTATTATTTTACCATACAACTGTAAAATTACAATACTAATATTTATGGATGTCTTAATTTCTTTTTCAAGCTTTTATTTTGGTGCAGGAAGACCTTAAAGCTTCTGTTTTGTTGACAACAGCCGTTTTATAAGAACTTCTCATTATAAGTTTGGGAAGATGGTTGGTGCATGTTGCGTTCCCAAATGCACGTTATAACTGAGCACATGTCAAAACGTTATAACTGAGCACATGCAAATATGTGACCCTGGACCACAAAACCAGTCATAAGGGTCATTTTTATGAAATTGAGCTTATTATTAAATAAGCTTTTCATTGATGTATGGTTTGTTAGGATAGGACAATATTTGGCCGAGATACGACTATTTGAAAATCTGGAATTTGAGGGTGCAAAAAAATCAAAATATTGAGAAAATCGCCTTTAATATTGTCCAAATGAAGTCCTTAGCAATGCATATCCACTCACAAAAATTAATTTTTTATATATTTACGGTAGGAAATTTACAAAATATCTTCATGGAACATGATCTTTACTTAATATCCTAATGATTTTTGGCATAAAAGAAAAATCGATGCATTGTTGGCTATTGCTACAAATATACCCATGCGACTTAAGACTGGTTTTGTGGTCCAGGGTCACATATGAGTTTGTGTGGAGCAGCATTTACTGTGTATATATGAACACGGTGCTGTGCTTCACTCTGAAACACGCAGTGCATATACTTATTTAATTAAATCACAGCCTTTGCAATCTCGCACTAAGACATACGACGATTTCAGTTATATATTGATTAATCATGCAGCCCTAACATGTGTCATTTGGCTTCCTATACAAAAATGTAAATCTGATTCAACATGTGTAGTGAAGTTCTGTGTGTGCTAAAATGAAATTATGAACAGTCCGATTATGTGTGATTCTCTCTGTAGGTGCAGTTTGAAGGACTTACAGGACATGTTCAGTTTAATGACAAAGGACATCGAACCAACTTCACTGTCAGCGTGATGGATCTTGGCCCAAATGGACCCAAGAAAGTAAATCGACTCTTTTTTTTCTTTCTTTTTTTTCCCCTTGCCTACACACAAATGGAGTTCACACTTACCAATGCATCACAATAATCGGACATTCTGACATCTAACTCAAAATTTGAAAACACATCAGTGCTTGACATTCTCCTGACATAAATTTGATTCGTGATGATTAACCTGAGGTTGCACCTGAGACTTTAGCATTGACTGTGATGAAAGCGAATGAAGTGTTAGTCACAGGAAGGCTTAAAGAGCCGTGTATGCATTTCAAGTGATTACAGCTCCTCTTAAGCTGTCAATATGAATATTTAACATTCTAAAAATAGTGTCTCTGAAATTCCTGTGCGCTGCTGTGATATTCCTCCCTTCTGCCTGCAGGTGGGCTACTGGAACCAACATGAGAAATATGTGAACACAGCTACTTACAGCAACATACTCAATGAGACGTACGGACTGCAAAACAGGACCTACATAGTCACCACCATCCTGGTGAGTTTTTCAATACTACTAGAGTTGTTTTCTCAGAAGATTTCTGTTCTTCTGATCTGGCAATGTGTCACATGAGTGTGAATTACAAGTCGTCATCAAAATGAAATGGTGTGCATGTGTTCGATTTGTGTTTGTGTGCAGAAAATGATCCTGAGGTGAGTGACATTAAGCTGAAGTGTGCAATTTTTTTCCCCCACTATTTTCACTCCAAAGAGATAATCTCAACCCAAATTCATTCCACTGGTTGAGCATATATAGCTGTGTCAGGCTATGAATGGTTACCACTACAAATGGCTTATAGCTGTGCATTTTATATGGAAGCTTGCTTCCTCAAAGTAAAAATTGTGAGTTTAAAATAAAAGTAAAATCGGTAACACTTCACAATAAGGTTCATTAGTTAAACATTAGTTAATGTATTAACTAACATGAACTAACCATGAGCAATACATTTGTTACTGTATTTACTAATCTTCGTTAACGTTAGTTCTTGAAAATACAGTTGTTCATTGTTTGTTCATGTTAGTTCACAATGCATTAACTAATGTTAACAAGATTTTAATAATGTATTAGTAAATGTTGAAATTAACATTCACAAAGATTAATAAATGCTGTATAAGTGCAGTTCATTATTAGTTCATGTTAACTAATGTAGTTAACTAATGTTAACTAATGAACCTTATTGTAAAGTGTTACCGTAAAACCACATTGTAGAATATTTAAGTCAAATTTGTGAAATATAGTATGTTTTTTTTTTTTGTAGTATATAGTTTTTATTAATTTTTATGTCAGTTTTAGTTTTAGTTATTTCAGTACATCAAGTTAAACTAAATGAAAATGAGAAATACTGCCTTGGAAACTATCTGTAATAAAATACTTTTTTTTTTATTATTATTATTTTATTTCAGTTAACATTTTATTTTATTTCTAGCAACAAAAATTACTTTTATGGTTTTAGTTTTAGATTCAGTTAACTATAATAACCATGGTTTCAGTTACCCTTTTTACTATAAGATGGAAATGGGTTTCAGTTATATTGAAAATATGTAGGTGCTGGAATGCTCTCCTTCAGGTCCATTCGCTCCCATTTTACTCTGTAACCACAAACTAGTTAGAGCATCAGCATACAACGAAGACATAAAAAAACCTTAAAAATATTACTGTCACAGTGTACATTTTGATATTTTTGTGTTCCTGGTAGGTTATAATTTGTTTCATGCTAAAAAAAAAAAAATGATGCAAATTCTACAAAAATTGTCACCCCATGATCCCCCACTCAGAAGAGTTTGTTCTCTGCCTCTGGGGTGAATCACCATCCTCTCAGGAAGGTGAGAGGTAGTGTGAATCTTTTGAACCATGCTGGGTTTACTGTTCTGCTCATTACGGGCACAGTTTGACTCAGAGTTTTGAGTGGCTATTAATCTTATTTCATTGGAACTCCAAAAAGAAATACCCTCATTCCCTTAAGGGTTCTTCTTTGACTGTGGATAGGCAGCTGTAGTATTGATTTGTTTTTTTTTTATAGTAGACTATAGGACTGTAATATTATACCCATGTTGTTCATAGTGTATCTTCATGTGAACATACACATGTACAGCTATGTTTCCTCATACACACATATCATATATATATATACTTGTATGTATATGTATGTACATGTATATCTTGTTTTTAGTAGTTTTTTTCTGTTGATGTTGTTCTGTGCATTCTATATGATTGAGATGAAATGCAACTCTTCAATAATTTATAAGCCTAGAAATATGCTGGAAATGCAGAAAACATTTGATGTAGCTGATGCAAGATTTCCTTTCAAGCTTCTTCAACTACTCTGAATCATGCAGTAACCAAACAACTAGACTGATCTGGCCCATGCTACCACACAAAAAGGGAAATGCAAAATTAACCTGTACTATGTTCTTAATCCTTAGGAATCTCCATATGTGATGCTGAAGAAGAACCATGAGCAGTTTGTGGGAAATGACAAATATGAGGGTTATTGCGTGGAGCTGGCTGCAGAGATTGCCAAGCATGTGGGCTATTCCTACAGACTAGAACTCGTGGGGGACGGAAAGTATGGAGCCAGAGACGCAGAGACAATGATGTGGAATGGGATGGTTGGAGAATTAGTGTATGGCGTAAGTGGCTGTTATCTATGATTCTTATTTCTGTGTGGTGAGGATTCATTTAATTATTTTAACCTTTTAGGTTTGTCTTTTTATTTATTTTATTTTATTTATTTTATTTTAGACATTACATATTAAATTTGTGTGACTCTAGCATACACTAAGAGTCACTTTAGCTTAAAACTGCATTACCTCTGTTCCTTGGAGGTAAGATATTTAACAGCGAAAGAAATCTTTTCCGAAATAAGTAGCAAAGCTTGCAAAGAGTGCTGCAGAACAGAGAACAGCACACAGTGTGTCCGAACCCCAATGCCTCAGGTTGAACAAAAGTTTTTGTCTCTCATCACTTATGAAGTAATTTTTCCCTACTGTCAGAGCATATTAGTGCAACGTCTGACTTTCTGGCTATTTTTCAACATAACAAAGAGTCCTATAACTGCTAACGAAGGCAAATTAGCAAGATATAATTTATGATAGCAAAACTTAGGTGCATGTGAGGTTCGCTTTTGTAGGCAGTCAGTTTCTTATTCAGAGCATTTTTACCCTAAGGCTGCAGCATTAGTGGTTTTGGAATGCTAAGCAGTGTCAGATATAGTCTGCCTTCATTGGGCTAAATGCGAACACTCCAGCTCAGTGTTGTCAAGCATAGTTCGTTAGATTTATCTTCTGCTTGAAGAAAATGTAATATTATTATGAAGCATAGAGACTGATAGTATATGAGGGATTCTCTTGAGGATGCAGCATTGAGTAGAACTGACTCTGTAGTGATTCATAATACTTGAAGTTATTTATATGTTCAGCTGCTTCTAAAATGGTGGATAAAGCTTTTGTTGGTTTGCGCTTGATTTGTAAAACCTACAGAGTCTCAATCTCAAAGCTTTGTGAAACACATTCTGAATGTTTGATTTCATTGAAAATATGAATGTTATGCTTGAATGTCAACATATTAAATCACAATTGGCATTCTATCCATACTTAATGATACTAATCACATTGTCTTGTAGAAAGCAGACGTAGCTGTCGCACCCCTTACCATCACTTTGGTCAGAGAGGAGGTCATCGATTTCTCCAAGCCCTTCATGAGCTTAGGTATATCCATCATGATCAAGAAGCCCACCAAGTCCAAGCCAGGTGTCTTCTCCTTCCTGGACCCACTGGCATACGAGATCTGGATGTGTATTGTGTTTGCTTACATTGGCGTGAGTGTGGTGCTATTCTTGGTGAGTCGCTTCAGTCCATACGAGTGGCATGCAGATGATGAAGAGGATGGAACGGAGCAGCAAAACCAGAACCAACCACCGTCACCAGAGGACAACCAGTCGCCAAATCAGCACGGTCAAAATCAAAATCAGCGAGAGGAGAAGCAGGAGAAGCAACCTGAACACTCTAATGAGTTTGGGATCTTTAACAGCCTGTGGTTTTCCCTGGGAGCCTTTATGCAGCAAGGATGTGATATCTCACCAAGGTAGGTGGAAATGAGAAAAAAAAGAGCCATTGTCATCATCATTGCCATAATGTTTTCTTCTTCCACTTTCATTTGGCCCATACTCCACAAATAGAGAAAATGGGTTGTAAAATAAAGATGATCTCTTTAATCGCCTGCTGCATTACACTCTCCCTCTCTAAACTACATCTGAAATGCACATCATGTTGAAAAGATTCTCAGGTTATATTAAGAAAGGAACAGGAAGATTTTATTTGAAGTGAAGGTAAAGATTAGATATTGACATTTTTATGACCGATGCAGATTTTATGGTGTCTGATAAACTATATGCTGAACAACTTTCTTTTTATTTCAGCTTTTTGACACAATAATAACTGCAGTACATGATCAGTGTACTACAATAATAACATTTACTACTAATGGTAAATTATTTATGATATTAAAATTTATAATATAATATAATTTTCTAGTCGACTAGTCATTCATTTAAGCCATTAGTCGACTAATCGCACGTTTATATTAATTTAATTACTTAAATGTACTGGGGGGTGGAATATATGCCTCGCGCTTAAGCGCACATAAAGCTTGCAGCAAGGCAGTGGCAAAAGTAATGATTATGGATGTGTCTGAAAAAAATTGCAAGTTTATATAAGTTTATTTAAAAAAAATTTATTAATAAACTAGTGTTTTCTGATTCAGTGTCGGCTGCAAAGATTGAGTTGATGATGCTGACTCATCTCCGCAGTAACATGCCTATAGAGTGAAATTCACCTTTCATATGGATTACATAATTAGAGAGTAGGCTTATATTTGTTTTAGATTCAAATTGGTTAGTTTAAAAGTAGACGTTTCAAGCTTTCTATAGATATATTTCTCATGTCTGAGGCAAGTAGCTTATATGCTGAGTTTCAGTTCATTTATGTAACGTGCTGCTGTTCAGGGAGACCGAGACAGCAGAACGCGCATCCTGTTTGTTTTCTTTATTTTACAAAAGCACAGCGTTTTGTTGTTATTGTGAGTGTGAATAAACATAGACCCTTTACAGTTCGAAATGATGTATTACTCTTATCTGTATGACAAAAAAAAAAAAAAAAAAGTATTTTAAGTTAAAAAAAATGTAAGTGCATTCAATGCGCCTCAATGTAATGCAGTAAAGTGCGCTTAATTAGCTTAATACTTAATTAGCTGCCTTCTACACTCCGCACAAACACTTGGATATATAATAGCGCACATTTATCTAGGTTAATGTTAGAGTCAGCAGCCATGTAAAGTTGCTGCGACTTACATGTTTAAGCCATATTTGAGGTCGATGGATGATAGGCGAACGTTTGGATTTCCTGGCCGACATACTGTAATTACCACATGGACCCGCCGTTAACGATCTGTCCGTCACGGACTGCGTGACTTTGCCACCTCCTATGGAGTTTTTTTTTTTTTTTCTGTGACTAAACGACTATGGTTAGTCGACTATTAGGGGGCAGCCCTATATAATATAATACATTTTTGGCTGCATGTCTCATTGTTAAGCTACACATTTAAAACATCACTTAAAAAGTTGTTAGTAATTATCCAAACAGTAATTATCCAAACTGACCCCCCTCTGGTCTAAAATGGGCTCTGGTGAATTATTATTTAAAAAAATAATTATTTTTATTCTCTATGCACTACTTGATGAATTAAAATGTAAAGAAAAATTAAAATATTCCTTTTTCAGAATATTCCAATAGTGTTTCATTAAACTTCATATTATTCTATAAATGCTACTTTAACAGCTGCATGGATTACCCATTTATTTTTATGAATAAAAAAAAAATATTTCTCAAAAAAAACAAAAAAAAAACAACAACAACTGTATTTCTGTCTCTGCCTCTCAAATTTTGCTCAAGGTCTTTGTTTTGCAGTAGTAGCAAACCTTTCTCTGTTAATGTCACGTTTCTGTGGAATCATTCGATGTAGGAATCATCCTGTGGCTCAAAATTCCCTGACCTTTCTACTCCAGGCACCTTATTTGATTCTGTCCGGTCTCTTTGACTGCACTGACGCTTGTTCACACATTTTTTTTTTTTTTTTTTTTAGTATTAGTCATGAGGAACATGTAACCATAGGTTAGCCTAGTGATGACACCCCTGATAGGGTCCTCTAGCCTCATTATGTGCAGATTTGCCTTGAGCCTCTGGGTGTGCTGGCTCCTCTGCTAGTGTTTGACATTTTGGTTGGACATGTATATCCTTGGCTTGAGGGAAGGAAGCAACACACTCAAATTAGATTACACTGCCAGAGAGCGTTCCATGACAGATGTGATTGTCTGCGTCAGAGCACTCAGCTTGACAGTGTTTCTCCATGCTAACTGAGGACTTCCGTGGAAAACTTCTTCACCTCTCCCCTTTTAGCTGAAGGAGGAACGCTGAAGTTCTGGGTAGGCATGAGGCCGTTATGAAATCATTAGAAAATCTTTGATCTGTGCTCAGTATGTGAGGGAGGTCAGTCGGATTTTATGGCTAGAAAGTTTTAGATTGAAGACATGGAATTGAATCATCAGGGCTTCAGACAGTGATAGGGAAACACGCCCAATCTTTAATGGCCTCCAAAAGTATATTTTATGGATTCTTCCTATTTTTAATGATAATTAATCTGATAACAGTCCTGATAAGTGATATGCAGAACAAATTATTTTTTTACATAACACAATAGTAGGCACCTATTGTATCCGTTGGCGTTCTTCGTCTTCTTCTTCTTCCGCTCTGGATGTCTATGACAGCCCGTTGAACCGCTTGCGGGAAAGTTATGAAATTTGGCACACAGATAGAGGTCAGCCCAAACTGTCACCATAGCAAATTTGGAGTTTCTAACTCAATCGCTCTAGCGCCACCAACTGACCAAATTTGCACTCACATTTATGCTAATAACTTTTAAACCGTAAAGGCTAGAAAAAAATTCCCTCTGATTCCTTGGCTCAGGACGATTTGATTGCACCCTAAGACGTAATTTTCCATCATGAAAATTCTTCCGCCATTTTGAATTTTCTGAAAAACCTACTTTTTCTAACTCCTCCTAGGCCATTGCTCCGATTATCATGAAATTATTGTTATCATTATCATTATTATTATTATTATTATTATTATTATTATTATTAGATCAACCATTTAGATCAAGAAACAACTGTATAAATAAATATGATAATAATAGTAATAATAATATCTATTATTATTTTTATTATACAATACTTACTATTGTTGTAGTTGTAGTTGTTATTGTTATTATTTTTCTTATTAATATTATTATTAGATCAGCCATTTAAATCATTTAAAAAAATATTTTTTTAATAAATATAAGGGCAATAAGAGAATAAATAACTATAATAATAACAGGTTGCAGTAAACATGCTGCACATACAAGTTGTGCTGATTCAAGGCAATGTTTTCTCTCTATGACAAATAATGTGTAGATTTTTTTTACTGGAAAACAAGACAAAAGTACTGATTAAGAAAACGATTTTATGCAGTGTTGAACAAGTTTTTGTGTTGGTGGGCAGTTGTGACTGTAATAGTTTAAACTTATTAATACTCTTGTGGTTTTACATAAAGGTGCTGGTTTTCTGTTTTTTTTTTTTTTTTTTTTTTTGTCAACCATCTCAGAATCCTTTTATTTAAAAAAAGTTTTTTGGCATGAGTGTTTTGGTAATGAGGATTGTGTGGGCCAGACAGAAGGCGCTAGGCTGCTTACAGTATTTATCTGTGACAGGAAACTTGTTTGTCCTCAACAAATGTCAGAGCTGCCACTCAGAGCTCTGACTGTTCACATTGTTTTTCACTCCAGCTCATCTGTGCCATTGCTTCATAAAAATCCCTTTTACCTCATCTAGCCTTTCTGATTCTCTGATTAGTTTCTGATGAGGTGATTATGAAGGGATTTCATTAATTCATTATTTCTTATAAAGGTGCCAAAAACAAAGTCTCTTTGACGTCTCTAGAGACAGATAGCAAATAGAAAAGCTACTGTAAGCACACGGGCAATCAAAGCAATTAACTTGGTTCGAGCTGTGCTGTAATCTGAAGTCATGAGAAGATGGCACAGATGATTAACAAGCGCAAAACGTGAGCAGAGAATTACTGAAGCCCAGCAGGCTGACACGGCTCTGATGGTATATAAATTAATAACTCGACACACGGCACGATTGCTGCTCCTCTGTTAGTGGTTCACCCAGAAGTGGGAATTGCAGACTGTTTACTATGCATATAATTCACAATCACTGTCATGTCCACTAGCATCAACACTGTAGCATTTCATAGCACATTTCAGTGTTGCAGCAGCTAGGCTATGTAAACAGTATGCTTATGTGAACTGTCTTTTTAGATTCTGACTGCTAAAAGCCACCTGTTAGAATAAAAACAGCCCTGTGTTCGTCTGCAGAGAGATGTGCTTTTTTTGAAGCACACATCTTGAGTGCAGTATTGTCTGTCTTTCTGTCTAGCTTTCTGTCTGTCTGTCTGTCTAGCATTCTGTCTGTCTGTCTAGCATTCTGTCTGTCTGTCTAGCATTCTGTCTGTCTGTCTAGCTTTCTGTCTGTCTGTCTGTCTATCAAGCTTTCTGTCTGTCTAGCATTCTGTCTGTCTAGCTTTCGGTCTGTCTGTCTAGCATTCTGTCTGTCTGGCTTTCTGTCTATCTAGCTTTCTGTCTAGCATTCTGTCTGTCTGTCTAGCATTCTGTCTGTCTAGCATTCTGTCTGTCTAGCATTCTGTCTGTCTAGCTTTCTGTCTGTCTGTCTAGCATTCTGTCTGTCTAGCATTCTGTCTGTCTAGCATTCTGTCTAGCATTCTGTCGGTCTGTCTAGCGTTCTGTCGGTCTGTCTAGCATTCTGTCTGTCTGTCTAGCGTTCTGTCTAGCGTTCTGTCTGTCTGGCTAGCATTCTGTCGGTCTGTCTGTCTGTCTAGCATTCTGTCTGTCTGTCTAGCGTTCTGTTTAGCGTTCTGTCTGTCTGGCTAGCGTTCTGTCTAGCGTTCTGTCTGTCTGTCTAGCATTCTGTCTGTCTAGCTTTCTGTCTGTCTAGCATTCTGTCGTTCTGTCTGTCTAGCAATCTGTCTGTCTTGTGTTCTGTCTAGCATTCTGTCTGTCTAGTGTTCTTTCGGCCTGTCTGCTTAGCAATCTGTCTAGCATTCTCTCTGTCTAGCGTTCTGTCTGTCTGTTTAGCATTCTTAAATGTAAAAAAAAAAAAATTGCCAGAGCACATGGCAACTTTTAAAAGCAAAAAGTACGAGCAAGATTATTTTTGCTCCAAATGTAGTTACAACATCTACCAGCTAACTTGGCCATGCTAACCAGCAAAACCTTGACATCATAAAAAAACACACAGCCCCTTTAAGTGAAAATATAAGTTATTTTAGCCACAGATGTCAGTGTTTTCAGCCGTAAAACCCAGTTCCCTCATTACTGTAAACAGAATAACCTCCACTGAACTACTACTGTGAATCTCTTGGTATGACGAGTGCTCACCATAAAGGATGGTGTAGATGTGACTCCTAGGAAAGCAGTCGCATAAAGGCCCAATGAATTTTCCAATGAGTTTAATTGGCCTGGAGGCCGATGATCTGTCTGTTCACACCTGCTGAAGAATAAACCAAGAGCACTCCAGGATATGAGCATGGAGAAGTGTGTGTGACAGAGAAATAGAGCGAGTTACCCCGAGGAAGCGATACATGTGTGCTTTAGGAGCTTTATTTGAGACATGGAGTGTGTCTTTGTGTCTGTGTTTGTGCGGGGTCATACCATCAGGCTTTCAGCGAGCATGACAGTTCAACCCAGGCGCTGTGGTGCCCCCTTCCTCCCGCAGGCCTCCGACTGTCACTTCAGCTTTGTCCAGATTCCCTTTACCCCCGTACAAAAATACTCCGGTTTACAAACACTTCCATACGCAATGACACTAGCAGGTCACATACACATTACGTTTAGGTCACACATTTAGGTCACAAGCACATTAGTGTAATTTCACAATACAAACACACGTACACAAAAGCCTGGAGGGAGGTCTCGCTTGGGCTTTTCCCGCTGTCGAGGTGACCTTGCCATCCCGAGTGTTTGGAAATGTTCTGCAGTGTTTAACGGAACTGTGACACCAGAGAACAAAGAGACGATCAGCATGTCACAACGTTCCCAACAGCACCCTTCCGAGTTTCTGTAATGGAACGGACATTTTGCAGCATTACAATGTGGAACGACAAGGAGACTATTATTTTTAGTAACAGCTCTATTGTTAATCGTCACATCTCCATGGAGACATGATTGTGTGTGTTTGAAACAGTGTTTGTCCATGAGAATCTTTTACTTTGCTTTTAGTGTAGGAGTGACCTATATTCTACGGATTAGATTGATAATTCATTTGAAGTATTCATTAGGGGATTTGCACTGCCGGTATTCTTCTAATGTGCAAGATGTGTGTGTTCAAATACCTTTGAGCCGCGTAATAGTTTCTTAAAGGTATTACATGACCTCTAACATACAGAAATGCATAGCAAATGTCCTTTGGCTATTCAGTTTTTTTAAATAATATATATATATATTATTTAAAAAAACTGAATAGCCAAAGGACATTTGCTATGCATTTCTGTATGTTAGAGGTCATGTAATACCTTTAAGAAACTATTACGCGGCTCAAATATATATATATATATATATATATATATAGGGGTTGGTCATTTTTAATGTCATTTTAAAAGAAGTCTCTTCTGCTCTCCAAGGCTGCATTTATTTGATTAAAAATACAAACAAAAAAATAGTAATGTTGTGAAATATTATTACAATTTAAAATTACTGAATTTTCAGCATCATTACTCCAGTCTTCAGTGTCACATGATCCTTCAGAAATCATTCTAATATGCTGATTTCCTGCTCAAGAAACATTTATTATTATTATCAGTGTTGAAAACAGTTATAATTTTCAGTTAGATTCTCTGAGGAATAGAAAGTTCATTCAGCTTTGCCATCACAAGAATATATATGCTGTATATATAAAATGCGTTTTGCCCATAGCTCTAGTTATTGTTTATACTAGTTGCCTAAATGCAAAGAAATCACTTGAAGTCAAGCCTACACCAAACTAAGATACAACAATGATGATTTTGTGGTAATAATTTTTTTTGCGAACACATTACTGACTTTGATATTTATAAAGGTGGACATACCTCACAAAACAGCTGCACTCGTCTGTTTGACAGACTGAATGGAAGTCAACTTCATAACATGCTCCTTACAACTGAGTGGACGTGAAAATAGGGAGACAGCCAGGGCAGGTGAGAGAGACAAGAAAGATAAGCAGAGTACAACAGAAAGAGAGACAGTTTGAGCTGAAGTAGGTAGAGAGTTGAGACAGACCCAGAATTTTTTACTCTATCCTGTTTTTCCTCTTTTTCATTTTTTGTTCTTCCTCTTGAGATACTGTAAGCCAGTGGTTCCCAAACTTTTTAGAGCTGCTGCACATCCCTTACACTGTGTGTAATAAGCAGACTGTATGTGCGTTCTGCACCCGCCTATATGTGCATATTACTAACGCACTCTTTAAATAACAAAAAATATTGCGCCATTGACTTTAGACCAGGTTTCAGTTGGTCAATAGCGCAGTCTATTTCAGTTGCCTCAAAATAGTAATGTGCCAACAATGCGCCTGCCCTGAACACACCTAGTTTTCAGAGCAGCACGCCCATGGGTGCACAAATGGGTGCAAATGCATTTGCTATTTAAACAACGTGGCGCAGGACATGAAAATGATAACTGCGTTGGGCTGAAACTAGCAAAAAACCCTTGCATCGCGCCTGGCGCCGCATTGCACCTGCCGTATAGGGCCCACTGTCTTAGTGAGTGAGTCATTGAGTCATTAATTCATGATTTCATTCAGTAACGAAGCAAGTGGCTGTAGCCTATTTATGAATAGGTATTTGAATCATTGACTCTAACGATTTGTTCAAACGATTCATTCACGAAACACCGCTGCATGTTGCAGTTCTTCTGTGGTTTTTGTTGGATGTTGGATCTGTTATTTTGTTACAAAATTGAGCAAACACTGACAATACTGCATTTAAAATGTTTATCACTTAATTTTGTTGAACTGTTATATAAAGTCAATGTCAAGAACTCACACAGGGTTTTTTTTTTCGAATAGAGTTTAAGCCTTAAATTGATCTCTATGCACACCCTGTTTATAGATTATTTGTTCTTCATGCCAGTAATTGCTAAATCCCCACTTTTACAAAGGTACATTATCGAGAACAGCAATAATGTAGCACAATTTGCTTTGCGATTTGCATACTCTGCATGCAACATATTTGCACTCGTGTGGACAATTTTGACCGCAAAAGACGAGGGAATTCGATTGGATATCATGTATTTACAACATTTTGCCTGACAGAAATACATGCTCACTTTTAATGCTATTTTAAGGTGGGTTAGAATTAAATGAATGGCAAAACTCAGCATTTTGTTTGCGTACCCACTCTTGTCACCTCACCCTCCAGGGGTACGCAAATCCCAGTTTGAGAACCACTGCTGAAAGCGATGTAAGACATTTTTGAAAAACTGAGTGGTGCAATTTGACTTCATGTGTTTTCTTTTTTTTATTCTTTATATATATATATTTTTAAGAAATTAATACTTTTACTCAGCATGATACAATAAATTGGTTTAAAACTTTCTGCAGGATCACATCTTCTCAAATACTGCGATCTTTGATATGGAAGGATAGGCCTGAAGTTATTTATAATGAAGTCATTCATATTTAAAGTCCCCCTGTAGTCAATAATTTTATCCCGTAAAACTCATCTTTGATCACCAAAATGACATATTTAAACGTTTTTTTTCCTGTGAAAAATTTCTTCATGCCTTAAAATGGCTTAAATGTAACTCCACACCCTTGCCTCATTTAATATATGCAGAACAATGAATATGCAAATTAGCCCCGCCTCCACTCGCTCACACCAGCTCAGAGATCCACTCGGTCAACTTACTGAGGTAAACACTGCACAATAGTATCGCTCTTTACAACATCGGACACATAACGGGAATTAATATTAGCCTTTTGCTTGACTGTTATCAAACAGCTAATAATGTGTTGCTAATGTTACACAAACCATGATTTTAATTTGTAATATTTCACAATGTTATCGTTTAATAGTGTATTTTCTATAAAATAATCTTTTAAAAAAGTTCAATAAAAGACCCACCCAAGTAATTTTCCTGATAACCGTCATCCATTTTTCATTTTACTTTACTCTTACATGCTAAAGTTAAACGTGTGCTGTTTTTTTTTTACTTTAATAGAAGTAGGTGGTAGTTCTGTTAATGGCAGTTAAGTGGACACTGCTATATAATGTAGACTTTTATTAGAAAGCATGAACTGTAATTTCTGTTCTGGATCTACAGTGCACAGCATAAATGAGTACACCCCCTCTGAAACTTCTGAAAGTCAGCAATTACTCAATTACTTAGAAGACATGTTAGGGTTCTTTAGAGATATAATGTTCCAGCAAGTCTGCTTAATCAATTACCAAAGAAGCATGTCAAAATAATTCAGGAAAATAAGATTTTCTTATTAAGGTGATAAAATGTTGTGTAGCAAAAATGTGTACACCCTCCTAAAGTTACTAAATAAAATGAAATAAATAGGCAATGTTTGATCAACAGGTAAGTATGTTGAACCAAAACATTTAAAGAGAAGTCATTTCTTGACAATTAAAAGTGTTATATAGCCCACTGAATCATTCTCAGACTTAATGCTGACAACAATGAAACCACTTGGGAGAGAACTGTCACGAGACTTATTTCTGAGCACAAAAGAGGACAGTGGTACAAGAGGATTACCAAATCATTGTTTTAAGCGTGAAAATATAGCGAAGGTAACACAGAAATTCAAAAACAATGGACTTGTGACAAGGCCCCTGAAATAATCAGGCCTTCATTTAAAGCTTTCATTTAGTGATGAGGGATTTTTTTTTGCTAGAGAAAGAGCAGGAGAAATACCAAGCGAGTGTCTCAGAGCCAGCAAAAGCTATGAAAAGATTGACTGTTTATCTCACAGAGTAAGATGCAGCCTGCAGAAATGACATGCATGTTTGTTGTTCTCACTGGAACTACATACTGTAGCCAAAGCACAATAAAGTCAGTTAGCCATTTCCAAAGCCCATATTTACAAAATATATATTCTGGGAATCAGTACTCTGGTCTCATGAGACCAAATCAGTCATTTTGGATCTAACAGAATCCAAAATGTTATGGTGTTGCTAGAGGAGGAGTCCAGTGAGAAGTGCCTGGTTCCCACAGTAAAGTTCAGTGGTAGTAAAGCTCTTATATAGGGATGTATAAGTGCTGAAGGTGTGAGGGAGTTGTGCTTTATCAATGCTGTTATGAATTCCCACATCACTGTGTAATTTAATACACAAACTTGAAACAGAAGATGTTACCCTTTCCTTATTCCCTGCATTGTTGGGCATTTTTTCAACATGACAATGAGGATATGCATTCTCCCAAGGTGAAAAACTTTCTGTGGACATGTATTGCACTCAATCTTAACACTCTTGAGCACCTGTGGGGGATTCTGTAGAGACGAGTTGAGCAACACTCCCCATTAAAGATCAGGGCATTTAAGGAGCTCATCATCCAGGAGTTAAACAGGACAGATGTGACTTCGTGCCAAGAAGGGTCAGAGCAGTATATTCAAAATTATGGAGGGCATACTAAGTGCTAGAATATTATACGTTTGTTTAATTAAATCTAGGGTGTACTCATTTCTGCAATCCTTAATTTAAACAAAATTGGCTTATTTACTTATTTTATGGCTATTAATGACATATATTTCTCAGTTTTTATTATGTATATGTTTAATACATTTTAGTTTTGCCATCTTTCCATGAATTGTATTAGTGATCATAAAGAAAATACATCTTTTGTATTTGTTCAGAGGGGGTGTACTCATTTATGCTGTGCACTGTTTATCTAACATGCATTAACATTCCAACAATGTTCCAACAACTTCCACTTTGTAATGCAGGGCATTTTGCTTCCCTATAAAAATTCAAAGTGGTTTATGGGCCCATTTAATATAACTGATAATATCATTGGAGGCTTGAAGAGAATGTATATTTCCCTTGAAAGTGAAAGAGGGCGGAATTGTGCACAGCATGTATTGGAAAGCATAACTTTAGTGCAAACTTGGCAGAACAGGATCTTTTTATTAAATTTAAGACTTTCATTCAAAGGGAATGGTGAAAGAAGAACAATTTTTTCAACGTTTGAGGACACTCAAATTAATAGACGTGCATAGAGAAGTCATAGATAAAACTAAGCCATGTCTTATGGACAAAGAACATTAGGGGTTATATAATGTATAATATTATTTAATATTATTATTTATTATTATTTATACAGGCAAATGTTAATTTGATCTTACATACAACTTCAGGGAGGCATATTCTTTCCATACTTTTAATTTACTCAGCATAAAAATGGTGACTTGTGCATTACTTGTCTAAATCCATGGGAGAAAGTTGTTTTCTCAATTCAAATCATTTTTGGTGTTGGTGTTATTGCGCAATTTTAACATATTCAAAATGAAAAATAATGTTTGTAAAATACTGGGAATCTTTCTTGCATACCGTTTCTTATAAGCTGCTTATAATTTCTGAAATGTGTCTTTAAAAAATAATTATATTCAGTTTTAATGCATCCTGCTCCTCTTTTCAGGAAAGAAATACAATTATATTTCAAAGATGTTTTATTGTAACTGCAGCAGTCCTCCGGTCTTTTCATTAAGCTCATATAGGTGATATTTCAGACATTTTGAGCTCTGATGATAATTAAATTCTGCCATACAAAGGCTGAAAATGACTTTACTTTTGTTTAATCCCTGATCCAGATCTGATTTATGACTAGATTAACCATTAAGAAGGCTTTTTTTCATCATATATGCCTGCTGATAAAGTAATTAATTTATTAATTAATCTGTTATCTTTCCACTGTGTGCACAGCTAGAAATGGAAATCATATTAAAATTGAGACACTTCATTATGAGTCTAATTGGATAGAGAAGATCACTTCAGTATTCCAGACAATTAACCACCTGTTTGTTGTTAAACTGTACCTTTTCCCCCAGATCTCTCTCCGGTCGTATAGTTGGTGGTGTGTGGTGGTTCTTCACTCTGATTATCATCTCCTCCTACACAGCCAACCTGGCTGCCTTCCTAACTGTGGAAAGGATGGTGTCCCCCATCGAGAGTGCCGAGGATCTAGCTAAGCAAACAGAAATTGCCTATGGAACTCTGGATGGAGGATCCACCAAAGAGTTCTTCAGGGTAAGAGAAAAAGTATGTTACTATACTCTTACACAAAATGTGCAAAAATTGTGGTTTTATCAGTACCCTCAAAGATTGTGCCTTCGCTTTGGACCTTATCTACCACTAAAAGGTGCATATTAATACTTCAAGGTACCAATATTCACCTCTAAGGTATTAATATGCACCCTTTAGGAGTAGATAAGGTACAAAGATGAGGGCACTAACCTGGTGAGAAGCTTTTATAGCCCTAAAGGTACAATTTTTGCACATTTTATCTGTACATCAAGAACACAAAAAGTACTTTGCATATTTTAAATCAAGTTTAGAAACGTAAAAAAAAAAAAAACTATGTCTGCTAGCTTTCAAATGTTATTCATGAACACGTTCAAAAGTTTGGGGTCGCGAAGATTCTTTTAATGTTTTTGAAAGAAGTCTCTTATGTTCACCAGGGCTGCACATGTTTTATCAAAAATACAGTAAAACAGCAATATTGTGAAATATTATTACAATTTAAATAAAATATATGTATATTTTATTTTAATATATTTTAAAATGCAGTTTATTCCTGTGATGGAAAAAATTAATTTTCGTTGTGTTGCTTAATGTTATTGTGGAAATTATTGATTTTTTTTTTTTTTTTTTTTTTTTTTTCAGGATTCTTTGAGGTATGGAAAGAACAGAATTTATTTAAATTAGAATTATTTTGTAATATTATAAAAGTCTTTTCTGTCACTTTTGATCAACTTATTGCTATAATTGCTATAAGGGTACACGGGTCAGTTTAGCTCAGAGGGAATTATTAATTTGTAGGGAATTTAAAAAAAAAAAAAGTCACTTGTTTTACGACCGAGCAAATTAATCGTCCAGCACTCAGTTGAACGGGCAGTAACTATCAGCTCTGTAGCAGATATGAATATCCAAACTAGTGAAAATACTAATTATTAGCAAGGTAACATAGATCAGCAGTTTAAGACATTAAATTTGTAAGCACATAACACAATACACTTCTCTTTAAAAATATAATTGTGACTTTATTGATTATCCTAACACACAAACTACAATCTAACACAAACGCATTCACACACACATTCACACAAGTTGCAGAAAGAAAGGAAGTGAGGAAAGAATGAGTTTTAATAGAGTGAAATGATGAAATCTCCAGTTTCTAGCAATTTATGCATTTCATAAGACCTGATCTGAACGAACCATCAATCATTAATTTAACCCTTCTATCGCTTCTTAGGTGGGGTTATTAGACTTTATGGATGCACCAGTTCATTGAGAATCTGGAGGTATAGTTGCGTTCGTTGTTTGTGTCTTTAAATGGGGATTCCCTTGTCAGTGTCTTTGGCTTGGAGAAAGGTGTCTCCCAGGTTCTTTTGATTTGCTGCAGGTCTTTTCGGGTCCAGATTGATGTTGTGGGAAGCCAATCACGTTCTGGTGTGCTGGCGGAGGAGTGGAGTCTCCCTCTTCATTTGTGGATGAAGTTTAAAGTTTTGAGGCGGGCAAAGACTGTAGAGTCGTTGATTAAACTTTGCGACAAAACTTAACTTAGAACAGGAGACTCTCAACGGAAAAGAAAGGAAACTAAGTAAAAGAAAGGAAAGTGAGTGAGACGAGAGTAGTTGGATGGCTTGAATGAAGCTGCTTGTTCTTATTTTCATCTGATCTTGATCTGCCTTTGTCTTGTCTTCACCGTCTGCTCTGTCTTTCTGATCTTCTCGTCAGTCTAAATTGTCTTTGTGTACTGAATTTTTAAACTGAGGTGTTTGTCCAACCTCTTTGAGGAGTTCTGACCAATTAGGCATCATCTTTGTTTCAGAGGTGGCTTTTCTCCTCCCCTTCATCATAAATTACATGTTATCACCTGGTCTCTTAACTTTCCTGCTATTAGCAGAGAGTACAAAGAGCACAGTTTAAACATGATTTCTATAAAAAGAATACGACACTTTTAACACAGATTTCATTCATGTCATCCTTTGAATTATGAACAGAGATTTACACTCATACCAAACAAGGCACACTTTCAATCAACCATTCAATAGTTATAACAATAACATGAATTGTGAGTGTCCTGAGCATAATGTTACGTATATAGTGTGTATACATAATATAGAATTATGCAGTTGAACGATGTTTACTTACAAGTCCGTTTAGAATTGTTTTTGGAAAAATTCGATGCAGTTTATATATAAAAGAGTCTCTGTGGGTTTCAACTCTGTGTCACTCAGAGGTCACTCAGAAGAAGAAGGCCTGTTTCGTATCTACATTTCGGGGATCAATCAACCTCTGCCATTATCTTGGTGGGGCTCAAGCTGTGCCTTTTTCAAACCAATCCGTCTTTTACAAACTGCTCAAGGTTGACATCTTCTTCCTCAGCTAGGATCTGGAGTGTTGAGATAAGTTTTGAATGGAATGTTTGAACGAATCATCTGGAAGATTAATTTGTGTTTGTTCTTCCTCAAATCCTACATTGCTGAATAAAAGTATTAATTTCTTTAAAAAAAAATTATCTTACTTATCCCAAACTTTTGCACCTAAGTGTATTTTCAAATATGGTACAAAGTTTTTTTGAACTATTACTTTTGATATATACTTTTGATGCATCGTGTACACCTAAAATATTGAGGCAAACACACCAAAATCTGACTTCTTAATCTGACTTCAGTATAACCCCCTTCCTCAGAGATCAAAGATCGCAGTATTTGAGAAGATGTGGTCCTACATGAAGTCCGCAGAGCCTTCTGTATTTGTGAAGACGACAGACGAAGGTGTCGTGCGGGTGAGGAAGTCCAAAGGGAAGTATGCTTATCTGCTGGAGTCCACTATGAATGAATACATTGAACAGCGCAAACCATGTGACACCATGAAGGTGGGAGGAAACCTGGACTCAAAGGGCTATGGAGTAGCCACACCCAAAGGATCAGCCCTGAGGTACACCTGAGCCTCCTAATACTTAAAAATGTTTTCTTTTTTGACAATGATTATGAATCATTAAAGTCTGAGAGTTTACAACGGAGAGATGTCTGAAGGCATTACAGCATGCTTACAGCTGAAGTGTGTAAAGGTTTCTCAGATAAATGGCTTACTTAGAGTTGTCTATGCATATTAAATGGAGTAAGGAGAAATATTTTAAGCATCCAATTTAGCATCCAAAACTTGCACACTTCAACTTTAAATTTTTAATGTCTATTTTTAAATTTCAGATTTTAAAATTAATGTAATAAAGTAACTACAACTAAAGTTAAATAAGACTTTATCTTTGTTGAGAGTTCTGTATGACCGAGTTTATCTTTTTTTAAAGAAGCATCTCCTCTGTAACCTCTCGTTTTGTGTTGACTGAAATTAGTTGTAATTGTCTGTTTGTTCTGTACCATCAACTCTCCTTACCACAAAATCATAATTTCATCATCAAGATTTTTCCATTTTTAATGTTTATGTGTGAATACCATGTTTCATCTTACTTGCATCTCACCACATTGACTAAATGCATTTCAATACTTCTGTTCTTTTATACATGAATCAAAGAATACATCCTTGAGAATAATGACCCATTGTGCTTTTTTAAATGGCAAACTCTGATTTGAATAAGAGCTGTGTGCCTGTTCAGTAGAATTCAACTATAGAAAATACTTCCTAAGAGTTGATTTCGGCATCTAGACTCCATTTAACAATACATACACCGATCAGGAATAAAATTATGACCCAACACTGGAGATGCCAAATTGTAATGGCTAGATGACTGGGTCAGAGCATCTCCAAAACTGCAGTTCTTGTGGGGGTTCCCGGTTTGCAGTGGTCAGTATCTATCAAAAGTGGTGCAAGGAAGGAACAGTGGTGAAGCCAAGGCTCATTGATGCACGTGGGGACTGAAGGCTGGCCCGTGTGGTCCAATCCAACAGACGAGCTACTGTAGCTCAGATTGCTCAAGAAGTTAATGCTGGTTCTGATAGAAAGGTGTCAGAATACACAGTGCATCACAGTTTGTTGTGTATGGGGCTGCATAGCCGCAGACCAGTCAGGGTGCCCATGCTGACCCCTGTCCACCGCTGAAAGCGCCAACAGTGGGCACGTGAGCATCAGAACTGGACCACGGAGCAATGGAAGAAGGTGGCCTGGTCTGATGAATCACGTTTTCTTTTACATCACGTGCGTGTGCTTCGCTTATCTGGGGAACACACGGCACCAGGATGCACTATGGGAAGGAGGCAAGCCGGTGGAGGCAGTGTGATGATTTGGGTAATGTTCTGCTGGGAAACCTTGGATCCTGTCATCCATGTGGATGTTACTTTGGCACGTACCACCTACCTAAGCATTGTTGCAGACCATGTACACCCATTCATGGAAACGGTATTCCCTGGTGGCTGTGGCCTCTTTCAGCAGGATAATGCGCCCTGCCACAAAGCAAAAATGGTTCAGGAATGGTTTGAGGAGCACAACAACAAGTTTGAGGTGTTGGGTCAGGGATGTTTTGGCAGCAAAAGGGGGACCAACACAATATTAGGAAGGTGGTCATAATGTTATGCCTGATCGGTGTACACTCCCATTCAAAAGTTTGGGGTCGGTAAGATTTTTTAAATGTTTTTTACCACACCAAGACTACATTTATTTAATCAAAACACAGTTAAAGCAGTAATATTATTACAATATAAAATATTTTTTTCTATTTTAATATATATTAAAATGTTGTTTATTCTGTAATGGCAAAGCTGAATTTTCAGCATCATTACTCCAGTCTTCAGCGTCACATGATCCTTCAGAAATCATTCTGATATGCTGATTTGGTGCTCAACAAACATTTCTGGTTATTATCAATGTTAAAAACAGTAATGCTGCTTAATATTTTTATGGAAACTGTGATTATTTTTTTTCAGGATTCTTTTATAAATAGAAGACAGCAGTTTTTTTTTTTTTTTAACATTTGTCCATTTAATGTATCATATACACCTAAAATATTGTCTGTAATACTTCAACAAAGATAAGGCACAGACACTTAAAAGGCAGTCATATGACTCATAAAGGCCTTTCAAACAGTAACACAAATGTTTTCTCCTAGAAAACAGAGCAGTCTGTTTTCCAGTCCAGAGCTGATGAACGTAAATCAGACGTTGACCAACAATTTCTGGCATTTTCACCATCTTTCTCTCAAATTCACCTCTCATGTGCTCCATTTCAGATGTTGAGATGGTCTTACCCTTCATTATCCTCTCTGACATCCTTGTTGTCTTGTGTATCCTGCAGATTTCACATTAATGTTCATGGATGAAGTCTGGCTTTGTTTTAGTCATCCATAAGCACATCGGCCTCTTTCTCCCCCCTGTCTCGAGGGGTACAGAAAGAAGTCAGGGATTTTACCGAGAAAGACAACACCACACATATGAGAATGGGCCACATTAAGAGCGCTCTGGGTTTGATTGCAGTGTTGGGATTTCCCAAAATATGGAACGTACAGTGTCCTTCAACCGCAACCACGGCGTATTAGATTTTCCAGAGCTAATCTACAGTAATATTGACTTAATCTGGGAATCCTCTTACGCAGACCACTCTGTGACAAAGGGCTTAAATCCAGAGCATTACTAATTCGTCCTATTTCCTCACCCACAATCTGGGTCTTGCTCAGTAAAATCTCTCATAATTTGGTCACAGTACTTTTTTTTTTTTTTTTACACTTTAGCACAACACAAGACAACTAATATTACATCAACAAGCCGAGCAGAGCCAGGCACACAGTCAGATCAGTTTTATGTTCTGTTCACTTCCTCTACGACTTGATAGACTCACTTTTATTTGACACAACCTCTGCCTCGCCGTATCATATCACCAATGCTGACCCAGCTTATTTTATTATCATTTCAAGAAACCCAGTAAACCTGGCAGTGTTAAAACTGAACGAGCAGGGCCTGTTGGACAAATTGAAAAACAAATGGTGGTACGACAAGGGAGAGTGTGGCAGCGGAGGAGGTGATTCCAAGGTCAGCCCCAATATGAGCTATCCAGCGGGTAACCACCACCTTCGGGGGTAACCGGCAACCTCAGTTAACAAACACCTCGGCTGCAGTTGTACACAAATTGAACGTATTCCAACTTAAAGTTTTTTATTTAATGCTACTGAGACGTTTAAATGATTGACAGTCAATTATAACATTGAGTAACACTCAAATTTGTGCAAATCCGAGTGTTTTCGATCTCTTGCCGGTTACCCAAAGTGATATAGTAATACACATCTTGCAGTAGGGAGAAAGGTCACAAAAGCTAGATGGAGTATTAATGCATATCACTTTGGCAGTGACAGTTTTCAAACTCTGTGACTGTGCTGTTCTTTCCTTTTTTTCTGTTTTTGTTTTGTTTGTTTTCTTTTCTATTTATATGTAGACATGTAGAACACATCAAAACGTAATTATGGGTGTATGTTTGCTTAAATGCTGAATAACATAAGATAACATGGGTAATGTTATTTATGTTATTTTCCTGGTTGAAGAATCCCCGTAAACCTAGCGGTGTTGAAACTCAATGAGCAAGCCGTCTTAGACAAACTGAAAAACAAATGGTGGTACGATAAGGGGGAGTGTGGAAGCAAGGACTCCGCCAGAAAGGTCAGTTCACTCATTGGTCCTTTCCCTCACTTAGAGATCCAGCTTTAGCGCTTTACTAAAGGCCCTGTCCTCCACAGCCAACGCTCTGTCTCCAATCTGCCATTTACCCAGAGACTTGCGTGCACTGTCATCATGTTGCTCTCTGGCCCCTATTACTTCCCACATTACAAAATAGACGTGATGCTTGTGGTGTATTTATAGAAATAGGCAACGTAGTTTTTTTCTTCACTCACTTCAGTGCTTCTGCATGGGCACTTTGTTCTGTGCTTGCAGCATTTCCAAATTATTGAGCTTTTCCTGCTCATTTGGCCGCATTCACTAAGCGTGCGTATGTACATATTCATGTGTAAAACTCAAACCTCTTCACTCGTAAAGATGTTTTCATCAATAAATTCATACACTTAAGGATAAAATTAGACTCACGGTACAAAAGTTATATATTATATTATATTATATTATATTATATTATCAGGATAAGGAGTATTAACCTGTAGTGGCAAAAATAATAATGTTAAAGAGTAGTTAAAGTGTTAGTTCACCCAAAAATGAAAATTCTGTCATTAATTACTCACCCTCATGTCGTTCCACACCTTCGTTCATCTTTAGAACACAAATTAAGATATTTTTGATAAAATCCGAAGGCTCAGTGAGGCAACAAGTTAATTTACACTTTCAAATGCCCAGAAAGGTACTAAAGTTATATTTAAAAAAGTTAATGTGACTACAGTGGTTCAATCTTCATGTTATGAAGTGACGAGAATACTTTTTGTGCGCCAAAAAAACAAAATAACAACTTTATTCAACAATATCTAGTGATGGGCGATTCAAAACACTGCTTCATGAAGCTTTGAAGCTTTACAAATCTTTTGTTTTGAATCAGTGGTTCGGAGCGTGTATCAAACTCCCAAAGTCATGTGAACCATTGAAATTTCGAAACACTTATGACATAACGAAGCCTCGTTTACTGAATTCAGGTCACTTTGGCACTCCGAACCACTGATTCAAAACAAAAAATTCGTAAAACTTCGAAGCTTCATTAAGCAGTGTTTTGAAATCAGCCATCACTTTTTTTGCCGCACAAAAAGTATTCTCGTCACTTCATAACATTAAGGTTGAACCACTGTAGTCACATTAACTGTTTTAAATATAACTTTAGTACCTTTCTGGACATTTGAGGGTGTAAATTAACTTGCTGTCAATGCAGGTCTCACTGAGCCATCGGATTTTATCAAAAAATAATTTGTGTTCTGAAGATGAACGAAGGTCTTACAGGTTTGGAACGACATGAGGGTGAGTAATTAATGACAGAATTTTCATTTTTGGGTGAACTAACCCTTTAATCTTAATTAGTTTACATTACATCAGAATACTATAATTATAGTCTTGATTTCTTAATTTCATAAGTATATTAAATATATTCAGCTCCGTTAGCCATAGAAGTAATAAACAAAGAGATATTCCCAACTTGCCTTAATTCTAGGGGAATTTTATCAATGCATGTTAAATGGACAATACATTTGATTTGTATATATATAAAATCCATAGAATTTTAATAATGAAGATAAACCAATATGAAACACTGAGGTGGTCGGTAGTTGCTGTTCGGTATTTTTTCCCCCCCATGATATCTGCTTTCTCCTAAACTCCTCCTCATAACAACAGCAACATATAAAGCCTAAAGCCACCCATCTATCTCAGCATGAGTAAATGGCAGTCTGGAGAGAAAAGCGTTGCCATGAAATGCCCTCTAACAGGATTGCTCTTCCCCTTTAGAGTCCTTCAGTGCTGTCTTGTCTCTGTCCAAAGACAATGTGCATGCCAGTGGATGAGACCTCAATACGGTCGCCAAACAGATGCATGTCATTGACTCCCACCACCCCTGACTTGACGTCTCTGCCACCAGAGGCAGAGAGAGATGCCAAAGGAACTCAATTATGACCTTTTGGCAAGAAATCTTAAAACAGAAGCCAAGAAATTATATAAACAAGACAAAAAACTTGGTTTATACCTGCATGGTTTTAAATAATAAGGAGGTATAGATATCGTTAAAATGTAAACAGGGAGTTATATTTGATATTAATAAATATTAATATTATTTTTTATTTATTTATAATGCTTTGTTGAAAATGAAACCACTATGCCGAGACAGCCAGAAATTACTGAAATATTGTTTGTTCCAAGCTGATGCATGCGTTTGCATGATTTAGGTAGTTCTTTTTATTGCTGACTCATTATATATACTGTGACAGAATAAATACCATAGTTATCATAATATAGATATATAGCGAATGTTTTAAGTATCTAGATTTTGTTAAAGTGTACCTTATATCTTATAGCTGTAAATATCATGTTGTGTGTTTATTGAATAGCTGTGATAGAAAGAGATCATTTATGTTTGTTGCTGTCCTGTATATTTGCGTGTGTTTATGTGTTTGTGTGACAGATCACAGTGCGAGTGTTTGATTGTCATCTCTGCTCTGCAGGATAAGACCAGCGCTCTGAGCCTCAGTAATGTGGCTGGAGTTTTCTACATTCTGATTGGTGGGCTTGGGCTTGCCATGCTGGTGGCCCTTGTTGAGTTCTGTTACAAATCCAGAATCGAGTCTCGAAGAATGAAGGTGTGTAAAAACCATGATAACCCACCCCATTCAGCATCTACAGCCCACTATAGTGCAATATTTAGATCTGTTCGCATTTAATTATGGGTTTTGCATTTGGCACTTATAATGTTTTATAACTGCTATCGTATACTGACCTCACTTCCTCTGGGGGATCTGGCAGAGGAACATGTTGGCATTTAGGAGGTAATTGTGGGTGGGTGTAAACATCATACCACCCACTGCGCTTTTCTCTAATCCTGGAGCGCATTGCTCTCAAATGCTTAGAAAATTAAGAAGAATACAGTGACTTATATAGATTTAATTACCCACAAACCCATGTGATGACTCATAATTTTCATTTAAGGTCCTTCAAAGGGAAATCTGAGAAGTCATTTTTAAGAAATGGTTTATGAAACACTGCATTGCCTAAATATACTTTTTAGACAGCATGTAGGAACAGCAATTTTGGTCACACTTTACAGCTACATTAAGTGGCCTTAACTACTGTACTAACATCAAATACCTACAAGAATATGGATTTACTGTGTAACTACATGTTGTTTTGAAAATTCCCACATTTACTGCTAATGAGTTTGAGGTATGGTTGGGTTTAGGAGTAGGGTTGGGTTAAGGTTAAGATTAAAGGGGTTAGGTCTTGGGATAATGGTTGTAAGGAGTAAAGTTAACAGTGTAACTACAAATGTTATTTAAATGCAAGTACTTTAAATGTAATTACAACGCACCAACATGTATGTACATAATAAGTAAATTGTATCAAATGGTTAAAGGGTTAGTTCACCCAAAAATGAAAATTCTGTCATTAATTACTCACCCTCATGTCATTCCACACCCGTCTTCCGAACACAAATGAAGATCTTTTTGAAGATTTTGTTTCTCCATAGACCGCCTTCACAACTTGAACTTTGAGGCTTCAAAAAGTTCATAAAGAGATCGTAAAACCTTAAGAATTGAGCGGGTTAGTCCAAATTTTCTGAAGAGACTCGGTCGCTTTATATGATGAACAGATTTAATTTAGGCTTTTACTCGCATGTAAACAATGATCAGCGAACATAAATAGAAGCTCAACCTAACTTGAATGACGCACGAGATCAAACCTCTTCCAAAAGCTCAAACGTGCTCAATGAACCTCATTTGTTACACAGCACATCTGAGCTTCTGGAAGAGGTTTGATGTCGTGCGTCATTCAAGTTATGCTGGGTACACACTAAAAGATTTTTGAAAACTTATAAGATTTTCAAAGTGTGAGAGACCACAAACAAGAGGACAAAAGATTGACTAGATTTAACCGTTTTGCTCCTATAGTGTGTGGTGTGCCATGATGTGACAAACACAGCACACCACACACGAAGAGATTTTCAACCAGAGTAGAAACAAGGGAAATCTTGCAAAATCTCTCGAGACTTGAGAATAAGCATGACGGATGATAGGCTGGGAGAAATTGCGTTGATATTGTTTGGAATGATTTTGGTATGTTTTACTGGACACGTTGTATAAACACTCGTGCTGTTGCCACAAATCGACAAGCTGATCCTCCATCTCTGCCGTCCAAATCCATTTAACTTTGTGCTGCGCCATGACTGCGTTTATGCTTCTGTCTTCTGTCAGCTCACTTTCTGATTGGATATTGTTTCGTTTCACATCATAATTGCCAGACCGTGCGCGTTTGTCCTCGGGGTTCCCCCCACACATCAGGATTTCTGATCGTAAATATTCAACATGTTGAATATTTACGATTCGCGATCAGGGCGCCTCCGACGTTCTTCCGAGCAGATTCAGTCACTCTTAACACACCTCACACCACAGGAAAATCTGATAAAATAATCTGTAGAACCGTCAAGATAATCAGGACATTACCTGGGACTGTCGGAAGGGGAGAAATCGGCCAAAAATCAGCCCGATTATCTTGTGGTGTGTACCCAGCATTAGATTGAGCTTCTGTATGTTCGCTGATCAGTAATGACAGAATTTTCATTTTTGGGTGAGCTATCCCTTTAAGTAAGGCCACCTAATATAAAGTGTGACTGCAATTTTAAAATGTATTAGATTGTCCTGATTACTTGAGTACATTTGCCTTTCCTGTGTTCACATATTTCTTACTGAAACAGTAAATTTGGGTGTGACATATCAAAATAGACCTAATATGACTTATTTTGTTCAGTGGAACACAAAAGAAGATATTTACGTTATAGACATTAGTGTTATTTTGGACAAAAAGAATTGAAAAATCTATAAAATATGAGTTCCGCAGAAGAAAGAAAGTTAACAACAATGGAACGGCACGAGGAAGAGTAAATGATGACAGAATTTTAGTTTTTGGGTCAATTATCTCTAAGTTTCACACTTCTATGTATTTCACCTTCTATTTTGTGTTTTCTTCCTCTACGTGACACTCTTCTTTCTTCATTCTTCAAGTGTTAAGACATTACAATCGCATAACAGCCACATTTAAAATATCACAGCAACAAATCGCTGTTGCTTGCAGGCCAATTAGTCTGCATCAGCCTGAGCAACATAATCCCCAGCAATCCACTGAAGTGTGCTGGATTTAAATCATTTATTCGTCAAGGATGTACAAGCCAACATCCACATCATTAGCTCCAGTTTCAAGCCTACAGGGTTTCATTATGTAAAATTGCTACATGAGAGAGTGGCTTCAAGTTAGTGTGGCACTGGTCTCATCATTGCTGCACTTGATGGCTGTTATTTTTCACCATTTCTTATCATGAATCACTGCCTGTTCCGACTGGAGCAAATCCTCGGATCAAATGAAAAATCTTTACGCGTAATTGAGGTCAGAGCTGGTGCGTACAGTTAGCTGGCTTTAAAACAGCAATCTCTTTGTTTGTGCTGTAATGCCTGTGCAATATGCTGTCTGAGCAGCTTCTTTGTGTTTCTTTTCTCCTAGCAAATAATTGACGCGGCCATGCTCAGCTCCACACTGACCAGGATGGGCAGCGGAGGTGAGAACGGTCGTGTGATGGCCCATGATTTCCCCAAAGCGGCACAGACTCTGCCATGTATGGGCCAGGCGGCAGCCATGGGCCTCAGCACCACTGGGATGTAAACGGCCATCAGCCTCTCTGAGATCAGGGGACATCAGGAGACCAATGGAAAGAGTGGGAGAGGATGTGAGAGACACTGCAGCGTACAGCTCACCTGCCACTGAAGTACTGCCAAATAGATTCATGGACACACTTTGGGCTCCAAATGAAATTAGATAAGGAGGGAGGAAAATTACTTTTCTAATAATAAGATGTGGTTGTTGTTTTTTGGGGGGAATTTCTCCGGTGCAATAAGGAGATTATGCGTGAGGTGTTTTTGTATGAAGCATCATTTTTGAGAGTTTTTGCTCATTTTATTATTTTCTTCTGCCTTATGATTTATCTTTGAAACACATCTCTGACTGTAAGAGGAACATTTTTACCTAAAATATTCTTCAACCGTAGTTACACATCATTATTTATCACATAGTTCTGGTGGAGTGTGTAATTTCTGTGCCACTAGCATCACTAAGAAGAAATGCAAAATAATGACCTCTGTCTGCATTGGTTAGACAAACAGATCTCATTCCATTCAGGTGGGTTAGGATGCACACTGTATAGTGCTTACTAAATAGTTGCATATTAATCTTGGAAAGGAAAAAGTATCTTAAAAGTGTAGTTCATCCAAAAATGAAAATTCTGTCATCATTTACTTTACCCTTGTGTCCTTTACCTGTACCTGACTTTGTATTTCTTCTGTGGAACATAGAAGAAGATATTTTGAAAAAATGTCTCTCCTTTTTCCCCATTTTCCCAATGTTTTGGTCTCCATTATGGACTAAATTTGAAACATTCTTCAAAATGTTCCACAAAAGAAAGAAAGCCATACAGGTTTGGAACAACATGAGGTTGAGTGTTGACACAATTTTCATTTTTGAATGAACTATCACTTTAACATTGAAAAAAGTATACACTTTACCTTCAAGTCAAAAATTATGAATGAAATGAGGTCGTCCCATGAAAAACTAGGAAGTGTGCTACATCAGTGTGTCAGCTTCATTGCACAGTCTACAAATGTCTTCCTTTCCAACCGGTTTGATTGGCAAGCCTCTCTAGGGAAGGTGAGTTCTTCCGTATGTGCGGAGAGGCTGATTACCAGTTCTGTCATTGTTACTGCTCTATCTCACAGTCTCACCCTTCACTTATGAACGCTTTGGATCAATCACCGCTTCCCTATCCATGCTGCTCGATAGAGTCTGGGAGTTAAAGACGTCAGAGAGAGAAAAGGGATTGTAGACTACGCGTGCAGCTCCGCTTTTTGTGTTATTGTTCTGCCGCTCCCCTTCTGTCTTCCTTTCCTGGTTTACGTGACATTTTTTCTGTTGAAGTAGCTGATGTTATGTATACTACATCATTCTCACACTGAACGGCTTATGAGGTCAGTGACAGAATTAACAGATTCAAGGGCAGCATGAGCACCCAGCAGACCGTCTACTTAGAAACCCTAAAACTTCTGTTTGTAATAATATTGTCATTGTAGTAACAGTTGAAATATTGTCAACAACGATTCCATGAACAGCATTTCATGGAAATCTGCCTAATAGCTGACACAGGGACAACAACATGAATTGCTCGTGCTGTGAGATTAATAGCCTGACTCTAACAGTCCATTTGAGAGGAACAAAGCACGCTGGCAACAGCTTGTTTGCTTGTTGCTATTGTCGTTTTTTTGCTCCAATAAAATGAACACACTTTTGGATACATAGACATGAAAGAAATTATGTCATTAGCAAATGATGATACTCAAGCCTATTGCATCTTAAACTGCCACATCAGGCCTTGTGTTTCTCTACCAGACTGGACGCACTGATTCAAGCACAGAACTGGATGCGAGATGGATGAGATGAGCTCTCATGGACCTGATTATCATGTACTATGAACGGGCACAGGTAAAACTGAATGTCAATACTCTAAGCACAAGATCTTTGTTCAGCCATTCAGGAGAACTTTCTCCAAGGCTCGGTGGTGAGCTTTTCTCTGTTTGTATCCTTCCTCGATACTTTGCCAGTGGACTTTCAGCAGTCCTTGCATCGTCTGTCCTTTTTATTGTCGATTCCATTTGTACAAAGTAGAGAGAATCAACCTTAACGACGTGGAACATTTGTGCTGACAAAACGGTGCTTTGTGGCCTTTGTTTTCCATTCTATGGGTTATTCGGTTCGTTTATTATATTTTGAATTATTTCTGGTCTTGTATTTAAAGTGAAATTATGTATTTTAGATGTTTTTTGTTGGTTTCACACTTCTAGTTTTATATAGGGCTGTCAATCGATTAAACATTTTAATCGAATGAATCATGATATGCTGATTAATCGAATTAATCGCATACTGTGTGTTTCCATGTTTGCTGAGAAATAAAAATAATTTTTAATTAATTGTTTACAAATACAACATTATTGTGGCATGGCAACATTAACTAGAATAACATTAACAAAAAGTGATTTATATATTGTCAACAAGTCAGTTTATTGTTTCTTTCCATATCACTGAACATATGCACTCAGTCCATAATTCATTTTGCAATTTTTTTTTTTTTTTTTTGTCAATCGCAAAACACAGAAGTTTGCTGTTACTTGATATTTATCATTGTATTCATTTTATTATTGCTTATTTTAATCACACTAAATCAACTTATTACATTGACAGCCCTAGTTATACAAAAATCTCTTCTTTTTCACATTCACCTCACAAAATACATTTTAAAAACAGCAGCAAGATGTAACGGCGAGAACCAACATGTTGATGAGGAGTATTCGGAAATAAACTTTTCTTACTGAACGCTTTTTGTTTTCTATCAAATTTTATGCTTTTTTATGTGTCTATATTTTCTCTCTCTTCTTAAAGGGTTAGTTCACCCAAAAATAAAATTTCTGTCATTAATTACTCACCCTCATGTCGTTCCAAACCCGCAAGACCTTCGTTCATCTTCAGAACACAAATTAAGATATTTTTGATGAAATCCAAGAGTTTTTTTTATCTCCCATAGAAAGCAATGAAATTACCACATTCAAGGTCCAGAAAAGTAGTAAAGACATCGTTAAAATAGTCACTGTGACTACAGTGGTTCAACCTTAATGTTATAAAGTGACGAGAATATTTTTTGTGCACAAAAACAAAACCAAAATAACGACTTTATTCAACAGTTTCCTCTCTACCCTGTCATTCTCCTACGCAGTTTACGTTGAAGACCCATTGCAGAGCTTCCATGTTCTACATCAGAACGGCGACTCTGTATTGGCCGGCTCCTGCATCAGTATCACGCGCATGCGTCGTGGTGCTCACATGAACAGCATCGGCCAATACTGAGCCAGCGTGCGGACGTAAACTTGGAAGCGCTGCACTGCGTTCACTGTGTCAACTGCATAGGAGACTGACAGGGTAGAGAAGAAATTGTTGAATAAAGAAATGTCATTCGCTTACATTGTGTACGTCAGAACGGCTCCTGCGTCAGTATCACACGCATTCGGATTTCATCAAAAATATCTTAATTTGTGTTCCGAAGATGAACATAGTTCTTACGGGTTTGGAACGACATGAGGGTGAGTAATTAATGACAGAAATTTTATTTTTGGGTGAACTAACCCTTTAAATAGTTAATGTTTGCATGTGTTGTAAGAATGAATGATACCAAAATCTACAGAGTCGAGTCATCTACCTCTTTATATCTTTCTGCTCAACGTCATCAGATGAATTCATGTTCACGACTGAGCTGCACTGATACAGAACATCTTGTTTGAGCTCTGTTGGCTCTCAGAGTGCTGTATTGATCTCGATAAATGCCACATTTGTTCTCTTCCTTCTGTTTCCCCTATAGGCCTGGCCTTTCACTCACTCACTTCCAGCTCATGTTCAAGACAGAAAGTGCCAAAGGCTTTTGTGCATTTGCAAAGTGTTCAGAAATTCAGAATATCTGAACTCAGCTAATTGTGTGCCTACAGGTATGCATTCATCTCTGAGAGCTGAAGCTGAGAATTTTTGTATGGTGTCTGAGGTGCCTAAATTTAAAACCCAGCTTTAGTTGCAGTTCTGTTTGGTGACGTTAAAGGGTTAATTCACCCAAAAATGAAATTTCTGTCATTAATTACTCACTCTCATTTTGTTCCACACCCATTAGACCTTCGTTCATCTTCAGAACACAAATGAAGATATTTCTAATGAAATCTGAGAGCTTTCTGTCCCTCCATAGACAGCTACACAACTGAAATATGATAAAAATATAATAGAGATTGTAAAACTAACCCATATGAATTATTCAACATTTTCTGAAGAGACTCGATCGCTTTTTATGATGAACAGATTGAATTTAGGCTTTTACTCACATATAAACATTGATCAGTCAACATAAACAGAAGCTCAACCAAACCTGCTTGACGTGCGAGAACAAACCTCCTGCGGAAGCTCAAACGTGCTGCGTAACACATGAGAATGAACCTCATTGGTTCTCGCATGTCAATGTTGATGAATGTTTACATGTGAGTATAAGCTTAAATTAAATCTGTTCATCATATAAAGCGATCGTGTCTCTTTAGAAATTTGGACTAAACCGCTCAATACATATGGGTTACTATTACGATCTCTTTATGAACTTTTTGAAGCGTCAAAGTTTCAGTTGCATAGCTGTCTATGGAGAGACAGAAAGCTCTCAGATTTCATCAAAAAGATCTTCATTTGCATTCCGAAGATGAATGAAAGTCTTACGTGTTTGGAACAACATGAGGGTGAGTAATTGATGACAGAATTTTCATTTTTGGGTGAACTAACCCTTTAATGCAGCTAAAACTACATGACAATTGACATACGAAACTTGGACATGTCTGCTTGGATTTAGATTTGAAAAAAACAACCATTTGCTATTTGCTCAAAATCTACAAAGCAGATATGAAGTAGTTATTAGACTTATTTCTGGAAAAACTTGAATTGCACATATTAATTCACATCCTGCTTTCAATCACTCAATCATGTCCTCTCAAAGTTTCATGCATCAGAATAGAAAAAAAATTCCCCAAATGTTCTTTACTAAACATAACAATCCACAGGCACTTACAGAATAGCATAACACAATCATAAGCAGACTCACCTCCTCAGAGACCATGTGTCTTTGCAGAAGTGAGCTTTAATTACATTCTTTGGATGTATTTACCAAGGAGGTGCATAATGAATGGTCAAGGTTTGGCTGGTTAGCATGACACAGTTAGCCCCTGCTGGTAGATGCTGTAACTACACCATTCTGGGGGCAAGAGCCACAAGTTGTGTAATTTGAATGTTTTTAAAGTAAAATGTTCTGAAATGGTGTGTGTAAACAGTCACATTTATTGGGCTCAAGACTCAAATACAGCCTTTAAGGACTTGACAGAGTTTCACACATTATGTTTGCTTTTGCATAACCTTCCTAGTTAGCTAAAACATGTTTAACCACTTCTGTTGCAGGGTGAATTTAGTATGCCCAAAATTCCCATGCATTTCCTGTTAATATCAAATGAGAAATGTTTAAATTGTAAAAACCATTTAGGTGAATATGTTTGGAACATGCTTGTCATTGTCAAAAAATATGAATATATTTGCTTAAAAATCAAATTTGTCAACGTAAAACAAAACTAAATTGTATTTTGTCAAAAGTAAGACAAAAAGCTTGCGAATGCTGAAAGCTTCATGGCAGACTCAATTTGGTTAGTGTCTACTGAACACATACTGCTGCAGTGAATCACTGTTTGCTAAAAAAAAAAAAAAAAAAAAAGAAAGAAAAAAAGAAATCCTGAGAGATCAGCCCAAAATGTTTGATCTCTTTTGAAATAATTGTAAAAACAGCTACTTTTGATTTGCTGTTCCATCTTTTATGAGTCATATTATTTTCCTCTTCCTTCTTTCAAATAAATAATTAAATAAATATTACCATTTGTTTTATTTTAAAATCTTATATTAAGTAAAAATATATAAATTATTTTATATTACCATTCTACAGAGATAAAAAAAAAAAAAAAGCCTGCCAGATATTTATCAAATTCAGTTATCATATATTAAAAATAGTTTTTAATACAATAATTACAAAAAAAGGATTTATTGATTTAGTAAGGAATAACTGATGACGGGTCGTTGAATTCTTAGAAAATAATGCACACCCGATGTGGTAATTATTTATTTATTATAAAACGGATAGTTCTGGCCCTTGATTCTGATTGGTTGAGACGCGTTCAAAGCCGTTGTAAAATTCGCGAAAACATACAGCTGACCACATTACATAAGTATCGCTGCACCACTGTGTATGTTACTGCGTCTGTCTTAGCAACCACTCTTATCATTGTAAACATATGTTTGTTCTCTATTGGTTTTTGTTCATTGAAGCTTACTGCATTATGTAGAAGAGTATTGTGAGAGAGATATCGAGTGGCCGAGTGTAGTCAGTCCTATGTTCATAATAAAAAATCAGTTTGAATGTCCGCTGCAATCTTGTCCTTTTAACATTTAATGGGTTTTCCCGTGCCCTGCTGACACAGCGCTAGTCAAAGCATTTGTCATTTGCGTCTTGTTCCGTGTTCACAACAAGTTTTGATATAAAAGTCTTAAATTGCGACTGAGTGACTCACTCATAAAAGCAATCTTTGCCGCCATCTAATGGCGTAATAAATGTAACTTCTGTTGCGTTTCACAGTCAGGGACTATTTTTTTCTGGAAGGAAGCCTTTTAATGATTTTACTTCATGAAAGTTGCATTGATACATATTTTTTGGCTTTAATATTTGTATTGTGTGGTAACCGTTTTATAAAAGCAATAAGCCCCGTGAAGCCGTGGTTTACAGTGAATTTATAACAGCTAAGGGGGTTTTAGGCACTAACAGCCCCTTAGCTGTTATAAATTCACTGTAAACCATGGCTTCTTGGAGCTTATTGCTTTATTATAATGCACACCTCGGGTGTGCATTATTTTCTAAGAATTCAACGACCCGGAGTCAATTATTCCGCTTATACTATGGTTACCTCACCTCAAGACACTGTTCCGATGGTGTATTTCAAGACATTTGTCAGGTTTTTGTCCTTAAAACACTCTTGTGTGTGGGACTATTTTCTTATGCATTTCATCCCAAGCCTCCGTTGCTAATTCCAAAACATAATTTCAAAACTAGTAACGAAGGCTTGAGCCTTGATAGCAGAATAATACAGTTGATACAGTTATTAACGCATTTGAGAGAGAGAGAGAGCGAGAGAGTAAGCATATGTGAATTATCCTACCTGAGTCAGTGCCTCTCTCATGCCAGTAGTCTCTATTAGGTCACTGTGATTTTGCCAAGTAAGACATGTTCCTGGATCAACATTCTTGTCTGAAAATTTAGTCATAACCCCATTCCTACCCCTAAACCTATCCCTACCCATAATTTATCCCTAAAATCAGAAGGAAATGATAGGTGAATAACACTGACGTAGAAGCACCTCTGGTTGATGGCCTAAACTTGACATAAACTGTAAACTTTTCCCTCAAATCTGATTGGTTGATTGGAATGTTGTTCCAGGATCAACAAAGATGTTGATCCAGGAACATGTTGTACTTGGTAAAATCACGTTCACCGTTTGAAAGAGCGGGAGAGAGAATGCGCTTTCAGGACACAATAAAACGTATTTTGTCGCAAAAACCATGACAATAATTTGTCGTTTTCAACCTATTGTTTTCTATATTTATTTGCTTGGTCGGTGTCATTTTGGGTTTTGGTTCTTTTGCGGTTGTAAGCTGTAAGGACCTATCGAAATAACTGAAATCATTTGGCGAAGTGATATGGAACTGCAATGCGGTCAAGACCTGCAAGAACTACTTTAGCTGTGCGTTTCCCTGAAAATAACTGCACACCTTAGAATGGTGGTCAACCAAGCCCCATAGTATAATTATTAATAATTATCTCTAATGCAATGAATGTAAAAAGCGGTAGCAACATATCATGGTTTGAATGCCATTATTAAATGTCTATAGCCTATTACAAAGGTCACAACACCAAAGCCAGAGCTGTTTTAAGCCAGACTGATGCCTCACTCAGAACTTCATCCTTCTGTAAGCAAAAACTCATTTTTTTCCCTCAGTTCTCCTAAAACAGTTGCCATGCCAACCCATGCAATTCCATGCCTTAACTTGGGAAAGAGCCTCAGTGTTACCAACTTCTGTCCGTAAGCTGTTTTTCACATCATTTATTTCTCCCGCTCACATATTCAAACAAACAGATTGCCTTTAAATCATTTGAGCTATAGATGAAAATAAAAACATGAACGCTAACATCAAAGTGTCCAGCATCAGCGTGTTTATAATGATCAATCATAGATGCATTGCATTTAAAGATAAAAGACTTGATTATCTAACTCAAGAGCTGCTTGCATTTCATAAGAACAAAGACAAGAGGGTTTATGCATAATAAAGTCAGTCACCTATACAGACATCAGACCTCCAATGGATGACAAGCACACTGAGGTCTGATATCTTTGACAATCATAACGACCATAATGATGTTAATTCATGTTGATTGACATTGCCATCTGACCTGCTAATAATAAGCTCATCCAGTGCTGTTCTGTTATTGAAATGATGTTTACTATACCTATCTGTCCTATAAAAGAGTAGATGTCATTGGTGCATCTGTCTGTGTGGCTGTATGAATTGTTTTTCAGAGCTTGTGTGGGAGGCTGCAAGCAAGAGTAGTGTGCTCCGTTTTGAATGATCATGGTAATTAGTGCAACACACACACTGAACAAAAGCCATCTTGAAAATAGAACATGCACAGATAAATTAAAGCAGTGTATTACTATGAGTGACATGTTTTTCCATTCTCTATCTCTGTTTCAGTTGGCTAATCTTACATTTGATCTTTTCCTGCTTGAGCATGAATAGATGGAAAAGGTATGGGTCAACACCAGCAACTGTACATCACAGGATTTTGTTGTTTGTTAAAGACAGAAAGGAGAAATAAAATGACAGGCTCAAGCATCTATCATTTGGGATATTGATTTGACAGAATCTACTATATACTGGTAAAGAATGAAACTGAACTATGCTGGCCCTTTTAACTCAAACAGCATAAGCATAGCTTATTTAGCCCCCGTCTGGATTCTAATGAATATAAAATGCCTTTCAGCACCTTCTTTTATCCATATAATCACACTAAACATTCTGTTTTTAGATGGAGCACCAGAGCAAAACAAAAATCCTATTCCACCCTGTGTGACCATCAAAAAGAAAATCTCTCAACAACAAGCCAACTTTATCACCTGGTTCGACTTCAGATGTTTTTCTCTTCGACAGTAGTGAATAGCAATGTTGAAGCTGTGTTTTCTGTCCTTTAGTCTGCAGCGACATCAACTGGCCAATTACAGAATTGACCTGTAATATTTTGTCCTTTTTTTCCCCTCTCACCTTTTTTTCTTTTTTGCATTTTGCTATTGGAAATTTTATTTTATTTTATTTTATTTTATTTTATTTTATAACAAAAGAACCTTTGAAAAAACAGCTTATGAAATTCAGTGGAACATGTGGTTAGGACCCAGTGCTTTGGGACTTTTGTGTGAGTACACTTGCTCTAGGTAACCAGTCTCCAGGCAGTCTGCAACAGCCCCAGGTGCTCTGTTTAAAAAAAAAAAGAAAAAAGATTGACACACCTGAGAACAACAGAATAACTGCTTACAAATCTTGTTCTAACAGGTTACACCAATCATGTACTGAAATGTTGGAGGGACAAAGAGTGTCTAAATTGATTTGCATGTAGTAAAACAACCACTGATGAGTCTCAAAGTTCTCTTTTCTCATAAGAGAATCAAGCATATCATGATCCTTCTCTAAACGGAATGGAGAACATAGTTGCAAAGCAACAAACAACATATCAAATAGCACTGAGAGATTAAAGTTTAATGAGTTTAGGCCCACACAGTGATCAAAATAAGCCTGATAAACTGTCTCCTTTAATATACAAACAACACTTCAGTTAACATAAGAATGTCTTTCTTCTTCATCTCTGCTCAAACCCGTTATAAGCCAAACTGGTTCTTCAGCTTTCAGGGAGCAACTTCTTATGTCAGCCTAAACACCATCACCACAGCAGTATCAGGTGTCTGCTGCTCTGAGATTACAGTACAAACAAGCAAATAACATGTATTTTATAGGATATATTATATTATAAGCTAAGTAAATATAGTCTATGAATTCTGTTTACAATAACATTGAGATGAAAGGTTAAATAAATTGAGATGAAAGGTTAAATAAATAGTTATTGATTGATTCAATCATCAATCAATCAATAAATGATTGATTGAATGAATGAACTGAAGACATACTCTCAATTTAGTAGCGTTTATTGCTACAATAATATTGTAAAAGTTAGGCGACTCGTGACAAAACATCATGTCTTCCCCCATATCGATATTAATGTCATGTTTAAATAGGAAGTTTTACGAGTGTTTGAGTTCCGCTTATTGTATTATAAGGAAGGTTATTAATGTGTATCCTAAATGACAACGGCTCGCGCGTTATTACGTATGTCTCAGTCAACAAGGCGCTGCTCGGGCGTGGCAGTACCTGCTTTGCTCTTGGCCGTGTTTGCGTGCGTCAGGTATCGTATCTTCCTCCGCTGCGCGGATAACACCGATGCAGAAAGTTTATTCTGGCATATTCAAATGAACCGAGTCGAAATCCAAAAGAAAGATGTTTATCTCATAGTTTATTCCGATACAAAATAATGTTTTTATTTTTAAATGGATTCATTTCGTTAAGTTTTAACCCGTCGTTTACATAGTGAGTGATACAATGAAAGACATACACCTGCCATCCGATTCATGTATCAATGGTAAGAGAGTTTGTTGTTTGTTTAGTAACTATCGTCAGTAATATAACTTAAATTGTAAGTTGTTCATGTATTTGTGTGATAGCCTATTGTTAGAGCTCTAAGCTGTTTTGGTTCGATACTTGATGATACTTGAGGTAAATGCTAGGCCTATTTGTAATTGTTGCACATTACGTTGGTTTGGACTCATTATGTTCTCTTTCAGAAAGGATATGAATGACAGCATGCTTATTAACATATGATAACATTTGTATAAAGGACAAATATTCTTTAATGTATCAATTAATGACAGATGATTGTTTATGCCCGGAACTTTGGTTGCATTGTTACCTATAAAACACTACGTAAACACCGTCTTTAAAAAAAATGTAGATGCTTTAGAAATCAGATGATGATGATGATTATTATTATCAATATAATTATTATGAAAGTAGTTGTGTATGTTGTACTGTTGTGTAACTGTTTTACATTATTAACCTGAATAAAAATCAAACAAGAATTCTGTAAACTGTAATTTTGCAGCCTACTAAAATTTAAATAGGATAAATTAAATAAAAATGTATATACATTTTAAAATGTTTGAAATTTAAATGAACAAAATGACAACCTGCAGTGTTAAGTTCATTGCCCTTTTTGCCTTGCTGTCAATGACGAAATGCTCCTGTTTGATTTAGCTGTTTCATGTTGATTTAGCTGTTTCATGTCACTAAAACTGTATATTGTATATATAGTTAGTATATTGTGAATAAGCTGTTGTGAAAATTAACTCATCAATTTAGCCTATTGTTGTAACATTCAGTTCTTCTTTCTTCTTTTGATCAGGTTCAGTAATAAGGATCTTCTGTGCCACATCCGCCTCTGTTTGTGTGTTTGACACGGGTAGCAACACATCTTTTAGCGTGGACTCCAATAAAAACTCTACAGTCAACACAGCAGTTCCCGCCATTGACAAATGGAGCAACTACAATTTCTGGACGGGTTTGACACTGGCCGTGCTTTCAGCTTTCCTCATAGGTGGAAGTATTATCCTGAAAAAGAAGGCATTGCTGCGTTTGGCCAGTACTGGGGAGACGAGAGCAGGTCAGGTCATTTACATCAGTATTTACATAATACAAAGACTTTAAAAGCTCCATCAAATTCTGACAAAATAAAGCATGTTTGATGTTTATACTTCAATGTTCAGACTGTTAGAATGACCAGTTATGTATATGAGGGTATTTGGTTTAATGTTAATTATTTTACTTGACTGAATAGCAGTTGCGAAATTGGTTGAAACCGGTTCCTTCTTTGTTTGTGCTTAGCTAATAATCACAGAATTACCAGCAGGCTCTGTTTCGTGATCTTTAAATAAATGTTCTTTATTGCCTGTTTAGCTGAGGGAGGTCATGGGTACCTGAAGGACTGGCTGTGGTGGGGAGGGCTTTTGACAAGTAAGTGCAATGCAAAGCAACCGTAAGTTATCTTCCTTTCATGATTTCCGACATACTCAGTTAACATCCTGCTTTTTTTTTTTTTAAGTGGGTGGAGGTGAAGCAGCAAACTTCACAGCGTACATGTTTGCTCCAGCCACAGTGGTGACCCCTTTAGGAGCTCTCAGTGTTCTTATCAGGTAACAGGACACCCTTATTTACACTCACCAATGGTTTGTTTTACAAGCCTGTGAGTGAGAGGACCAGTGTACTTTGAAATATATATGACTATAATGGTAAACATCCTGAATTGCAATATGTGTAATTAAATCATATTTAGTTGAGCTAGGGCTCAACTAAATATGAACTAAATTAATGAATATTAAATGTAGTGTTTCAACAATTTAGGACTAAAATGATATAGTTTCATATTTTCTTCAAACATTGCTTTTGTTTTCAATTTTACACTTTGTACATTACCAGTAAAAAGTTTAAAGCCTCTTATACTCATCAAGGCTGCATTAATTTGATCAAAAATACAGTAAAACAGTAATATAGTGAATTATTATTACAATATAAAATGTAATATTATGTTTTATATTTTAAATTAAATTTATTCCTGTGAATAGAAAGTTCAAAGCAGCAGCATTTATTGAAATAGAAATCTTGTAAAATAATAATTGTCTTCAATGTCGCTTTTGAAAAAACATTTAAGGGTTAACAGAGTCAGAGGCCCAAATGATGTAATTTCTCTGGCAAATGTCATTTTAACAGATACTAGATGTTCAAAGAATTTGTCAGTTGACAATGTCAATAACAAACAGTCAATTCATCATGAGATTATCATTATTATAAACATATACTATGAATATCTCATGCACTGATCTCCACCTTTACCTACTGAAGTCACAAGGTCATAGTTGAATACCTTGAATGTCTCTCAGTATGAGTGAATTCTGGTAATTAGGGCCCGAGCACCGGTGGTGTGAGGACCCTATTGTAATTGCTCCGTTTCTTATTATTCTTCTCCGAAATGAATCGCATTTTTGAGGGCCTAAACGTGCTTGAAAACTCATTAAACTTTGCACACGTGTCAGAAGTGGTGAAAATTTACATCTGATATGGGTTTCAGAATTAAGTGTGGCAAAATGGCTCGATAGCGCCACCTACAAAATTCAATGAAGTGCCCCTCACGCTACGTTTCACGTACAAAATTGGGTAGACACATTTATCAGCCCAATACCTGGAAAAACCAACAGGAAATGAGATATTTTGAATTTATTTTGCAAAATATTTGCAGTTTTTGCCATTTCCAGATGCTGTACTTTAAAACTCCTCCTAGAGCTTTAATTAGATCAACATCATATTCAGTCAGTCTAATCTAAAGGGCTTTGTGACGTTAAATTGCAAAGATCTTAAGTTTTCGCTGAAGGGCGTGTCCTTGGCGGCCTGACAAATTCGATGTTTCACCATGAAACAGGAAGTTGTTGTAACTCAGGCATACAATGTCCGATCTGCCCCAAACTTCACATGTTTTATTAGAGTCCTGGCCTGAAGACATCTACATGCCAATATTCAGTTAGTCATAGCGCCACCTGCTGGCAACAGGAAATGACATGTTTTACATCGTGATTAACTCCTCATAGAGATTTAACAGAATCAATATCATATTTGGTCAGTCTAATCTTAAGGCCTTAGCGATGATAAATTGCGAAGATCTTGAGTTTTCGCTAAAGGGTGTGTCCGTGGTGGACTGACAAAGTTTGATGTTCCGCCATGAAACAGGAAGCTGTTGTAACTCAGGCATACAATGTCTGACCTGCCCTAAACTTCATGTTTGATAAGAGTCCTGGCCTGAAGACATCTTCATGCCAATATTCAGTTAGTCATAGCGCCACCTGCTGGCAACAGGAAATGGCATGCTTCACATTTTAATGCACTTTCAGAAACGCATTTAACTATGCCATGAAGTACCAAACATGCTAGAAACACGTTAAATCATGCAACACTTGGCTAAGCGCTAATGTATGTGATTAACGTCTCGAAACAGGAAGTAGTTGTAACTCAGGCATATCATGTCCAATCTGCCCCAAACTTCACGTTTAATAAAAGTCCTGGCCTGAAGACATCTACATGTCAATATTCAGTTATAGTCAAAGCGCCACCTGCTGGTAGCAGGAAGTGTGGCACATCAAAATGACTTTTCTATTTTTGTCCTATATTTACCCGCTTAAATGCATGTCACCCACTGTTCTCTGTTTTCCTAAGGCAACAGGTGGCGGTGGCCCCGGATGCAAGGGCCCTTTCAATGCTGTTTGTAGCTTTAATGGCCTTTTGTGTTTCTTTCTGGTGTTTTCATTGGAACTAAATGGAAAGTTATTAATGTTAATGTTTATTTACTCTCTTCAGTGCAGTACTGTCCTCCCACTTGTTTGGAGAAACAATGAATCTGCTAGGAAAACTTGGCTGCATGCTCAGCATACTGGGAAGCACTATAATGGTTATACATGCACCTGAAGAGGAAGAAGTGACGACTCTTGCAGAAATGACAGTGAAACTGCTGGATCCTGGTTAGTGTTACGATACCTTTAGTTACGAAACCTAAAACACATTGTCATGGATAACAACAGCTTTTTCTGCTTCTCCTGAAGGTTTTCTGGTGTTTGCCAGCATCCTACTGGTTGCCTGTATGATCCTGATCTTTTACGTCTCTCCTCGCTTCGGTCAATCCAACATATTAGTCTACATCAGCATCTGCTCTCTGCTAGGAGCGTTTACCGTGTCCTCGGTCAAGGGCCTCGGCATTGCGATCCGCACCATGTTCTCCGACCTTTCGGTGGCCAGTCACCCTCTCACCTGGATTCTTTTGCTGACCTTAATTGGATCCATCATCATCCAGGTCAACTATCTGAATAAGTCGCTGGACACCTTCAATACGCTCTTGGTGTATCCCATCTACTACGTCTTCTTCACCACCGTGGTCCTGAGCACCTCTGTGATTCTGTTTAAAGAGTGGGGAGCCATGTCAGGAGTGGATGTGGTGGGCACCATCGGGGGCTTCTTGGTGATTGTGGTCGGGGTGAGCATGCTGCACATCTTCAAAGACTTGAATGTATGTTTTGAAGATCTGAGGAGCAATCTCTGTCAGCCGCTAGGTCAGGAGAGCCCATCGAAGAGGGAGGACAAGCACATCCTCATAGAGCACATAGACAGCCTGCCGCCCATGAGAGAGGAAGGGCCCAGAGTCTTCATCATCAGCTGAGATTGTATCAAATATAGTTGGAAGATGCAGTTTAGTAATATCTTCACTGTCTTAATTGTTTATTTCCTCTGCTGAGTGCTGTTGTACTGTGACGCAGTAGTTTGAATGGCCTGCTGCTGAGTACAGTGATGACGCAGACATTTTCTTCAAAAATATTATTTTGCTGTTGTGACTTGAATGAACTCTAAGCAGCCTTGGAAATATTTAAAGATTGAAACACCATATACAGAACATGACGCAGCAGAAATTCAAATCTTGCTGCTGAGAATTACCACCTAATTTACAAAACATTTAATCATCTTTTTTTCTTGGATGCAACCGTGTGGGTTATCGTTCCAGAGAAATATCTTGAAATAGATCAAAATATATTTATTTACATAAATATTTGAATGTAAAAAAATGTTTCACAGGAAATGTATTGTAGTTTGGCTTGAAAAAAAAAAAACTATTATTGAATGTTTTGGCTAATTTGATAATGCTTTCTTTTGCTTCTACTATAAAGCAGTATCACATTCAGTGCCTGACTTTCTGTATTATATTTATTCAGATTTGAAAATGAACATCCTCTGCATTGTGGGTTATTTGTGACTGTGTTGCCAGAGAAGTGTTGCTGTAAATCGGATAGCTCCAAACATCAAGAGACAAGTCAACAAGACTGTATTTACCTTTTAAATCATTGACCAGAAGAGCACTGGGTTAAATGACTCTGTCAATAGAACTGTAGCCTGTTTGACAGTTGGCATCTGTGTCTCTCAGGTATCATTTGGTTTGAACTGAAAAGATCAAAGTCTTTTAGGACAACGATTTTTATGTTTTAATGTTTTTTGTTTGTTTGTTTGTTTGTTTTTTAACACCCAGTGATCACTGTGAAATGTTTGATTTAATACTTAACATTTCTCTGAGAAATCTTAGTCAAATGCATAAGAATACATTTGCATAATAGAATTTAAAGTGTCTTCAAATTTATGTATATTCAGGAAGAAGAACATTAAGAAAAATGTCTAAGAATGTCAAAGAAATGTATTTGAAAGTTAAGTATACAGAATTCATATTATTTTCACTTTGTGCCCCAGTATTCATTCACAGTCAAGGAAGTTGCACCACACAGACAGATTTACTATCTAAAATATCCAAGAGTTCATTGCAAGAACAACAGATCATAGTGCAAAATTGTCTTTCTCAGTTGCACCAGTAGATGGCAAACTCTACACACCAGTCAGTCCCACATCATCCAGGCATTCAGGTCTCCAAACTGCCTAAACAATCTATTACACAGGGCTTTACATAGGTGTGCCTGAAATTGCTTAGTGTTGCTATGATACGGTAATACAAAAACGCTTAAAGGGATAGTTTACCCAAAAATGAAAATTCTGTCATCATTTACTCAACCTCAAGTTGTTCCAAACCTGTATAAATTTCTTTGTTCTGTGAACACAAAGGAAGATATTTGAAAGAATGTTTGTAACCAAGCAGATCTCACCCCCCAGTATTTTTTCCCTACTACGGTGGTCGAGATCTGCTTGGTTACAAACATTCTTCCAAATATCTTCATTTGTGTTCAGCAGAACAAAGAAATTTATACAGGTTTGGAACAAACTTGAGGGGGAGTAAATGATGACAGCATTTTCATTTTTGGGTGAACTATCCAGATTTGCTTACCCTCAAGATGTTCCAAACCTTTATGAATTTCTTTCTTTTGCTGAACACAAAAGAAGATCCATCCATCCATCTTCAGCTGCTTATCTGGGGTCGGGTCACGGGGGCAGCAGCTCCAGCAGGGGACCCCAAACTTCCCTTTTCCAAGCCACATTAACTAGCTCTGACTGGGGGATCCCGAGGCGTTCCCAGGCCAGTGTGGAGATATAATATCTCCACCTAGTCCTGGGTCTTCCCTGATGCCTCCTCCTAGCTGGACGTGCCTGGAACACCTCCCTAGGGAGGTGCCCAAGGGGCATCCTAACCAGATGCCCGAACCACCTCAACTGGCTCTTTTCAACGCAAAGAAGCAGCGGCTCTACTCCGAGTTCCTTAATTGGCCTCAGATTTAGAGGTGCTAATCCTCATCCCAGCCACTACACACTCAGCTGCGAACCGATCCAGTGAGTATTGAAGGTCACGGACCAATGATGCCATCAGAACCACATCATCTGCAAAAAGCAGCGATGAGATTCCCATCCCACCGAACCGCAACCCCTCCCCACCATGACTACGCCCCGATATCCTGTCCATAAATATCACAAACAGGATTGGTGACAAAGCGCAGCCCTGGCGGCGGCCAACCCCCACCTGGAACAAATCCGACTTACCGCCGAGAACCTGGTTGTTCGAGTGTGTGCCAGCTCTCGCTTTGGATGTACAGCGATTGGATAGCCCTGAGAAGGGACCCCCTCACCCCATACTCCCGCAGCACCTCCCACAGTATCTCCTGGGGGACCCGGTCACACACCTTCTCCAGATCCACAAAGCACATCTAGACCGGATGTGCATACTCCCAGGCCCCCTCCAGGAACCTTGTGAGAGTAAAAAGCTGGTCCGTTGTTCCACGACCAGGGCGGAATCCGCATTGTTCCTCTTTAAATCTGAGGTTTGACTATCGGCCGCACCCTCCTTTCCAGCACCTTGGAGTAGACTTTACCAGGGAGGCTGAAAAGTGATTGGCACGCACTCTCAGGTCCCCCTTTTTGAACAGGGGAACCACCACCCTGGTCAGCCACTCCTTGGGAACTGTCCCCGACTCCCACGCAATGTTGAAGAGGCGTGTCATCCAAGACATCCCCTCCACACCCATTGCTTTCAGCATTTCTGGGCGGATCTCATCAATCCCCTGGGCTTTGCCACTGTTGAGTTGTTTAACCTCAGTGACTTCTCCCAGGGAAATTGACAAAAGAAGATATTTTGAAGAATATGGTTAACCAAACAGTTGATAGACCCCATTGACTTCCATAGTATGGAAAAAAAAAAGTCAACAGGGGCCATCAACAGTTTTGGTTACCGACTTTCTTCAAAATATCTTCTTTTGTGTTCAAAAGAAGAAAGAAATTCATACAGGTTTGGAACAGCTTGAAATTTTCATTTTTGGGTGAACTATCCCTTTAAATCCTAAGGGTCATAACTCTGTCTGAACTGTTTTTAATCAATTCATGGATACATTTAAATACTTTCCACACCTTTACTTTCATTTAATTGTAGTTTTCCCAGAATATATATGAATGTCATTTTAACATAATATATAAAAAAAAATAGCAAACCAATTGGTATTTATTTATTTAAAAAAAGAGCACTTTTCAATCATTTCACAAAATTAAGTTTGTTAGGTTTCAAATTATAAATCAATATATGCACTGTTATTTTATAATATAAAAATAACAAGATTATATTTATAATTAATAACATTTGTTATTAAATTATTGTGACAACTTATGGTTTTCAGACTTCAGTGGAACATGTTCATAAATCATTGTGACACCAGTTGGCTAAAAAATGACAAAAATGTTACTTCTGATCATTTTTTTTTAGCAACAATTGTTCTCTGATGCCACTTGGTTTCGGTATTTTGCATCTAATGCAGACATGTAAACATTTATGTGAATAAAGTGTCCCAAATGATGTCCAGTACTTTTGGGGCCACTTTATAGGACATTGAGCACAATGTTGAGTCAATATGTAACTCAAATTCCTCAAAAGTTCGGCCAGTAAACATGAATTAAGTTATTGTAGAGTGATAATTTGTCCCATATCACAACTGAAAGCTGACCAAACGCAACAAAGTGTTTTCTGTAAGCCATTCCTCCCTGTTGTGACAGTATGAGTGAAGTCATTTGATCCAGCTGCAGGACAGAGGCCATTTCATTTATTAGGGACAGCAGTATGACTGTGAGTTTAAATGGTTTCTATTGTTCTATTGTGCTCCCCCACTCACTCATTCACTCACTCACCCACACACATACACACAGTTTCACTCGCAGTTGACATAACTGCTTCACTGCAAGCACAAATGTTTTTCCTTGATTGTGGAATACAGTGAGATGGACACAGAAAGTTCAAGGGAGATACAACCGTCATTCCCTGTCGTAACACTCCCACAGACATATTCATCATCAGCCAATCAGTGTTGAACAGACAGGTACTGTGACAGATACCACACCTATGACAGGCACCAGCACGTGGAGAAAAGAGTGAGAAGGTGGAGAATAAATACAAAGAGCCTGGGTGTAAGGAAGACTCGAGGAAAAAGTGGAAGAAAACAGGCACCGTTTCAAGAATCTGAATGCGATTCATGTGGACACTGTTGGAAAGGGCACAGAAAGTTTAGATCACCAAGGAAACAACATAAGAAGGACTCGCTGTCCGAGAAAAGAAGAGACACAGAATAAAGTGTGGAGGATGGACACATGGCTGAATGAAGTGCAGAAGCATCCAGCCCTGTATGTCTTGTTCTGTTCTGTAACCTTCAGGATTCTTCACAGGTTCCTGCAGACTGTGCCCAGCCCCAGCATAGTGGAAACAGACCCCTGGAGGACGTGGAAATGGAGGAACCTCTCAGTGTCACTTGTCCATTCACTGCTGACTGGCACTTGGGCCGTCGCCTGGTGAGTTGTTTTAGTTTTCATTCAGCTTTTCATTGAATTGTTTTATGAATTGTGTTCAGTAAGAGCAACAAATCACCAAACACCAATCTTCACTTTCATTATATATATAACTTGTGTTTATTTTTGGACGTTGCGGTTAGTTTGTTCTAATAGCACTGTCTAAGAATAAACACAAGTTAATGAATGTTCATAAACAGCACTTAACCTTCGGTTACAGATCTTTCAGTTTAGAAACAGGAAAAACCTGTTTTACCGGCATGGATTGAGAGAATGAGTGAATCACTTCTCCCCACAAACCAAGCAAGAATTTCTAACAGCAGTAGACTTTTTCACTCTTTTTTCTGTTCTTTAGTGTCTGTTACTGAGCACATGTCTGTTGTATTTTGATCCTCTGGTTGAAATGATCAACACCCTACATGAATCTGTCTGTGTGCCGACAGTGTCATACAGCATCCTGTGATGGTGCATGAAATCCACTCAACTTACACCCCTTCATCCTACATGCTAGTCATCGTCTCATCTGGTCAGTAAACATGTCATCATATGAGGAACACATTGTACTAACATACAGTAAAATGCAACACAATGAACCTAGAAATTTGACACAAGTAGTAAGTGTACAAATCATTATGCTACTCACATCTTATTTATCTGATGCTCATGTTCTCCTGTGTGTTCAAGCACATAGAAAACTCTGCCCAAAAAAAAAAAAGTTGCTGTATGGATTTTAATAAGCAAATACTTAAGAGTCTATGGATGGATCATTATTACAATGATTATTATGTTTCTAGCATGTTATATGTTTGGCAACGGTTCTTTTAACCCTAAAAGATGGAGTGTGTAGCTTTTCATTTCTTAAACCATGTTTTAAAATGTATCATGGCCATATTCCAGGATGACAATGTCAATATTCAACATGCTCAAATTGTGAAAGAATTGTTGGGAGGGAACATGAAGAATCATTTTCACACATGAATTGGCACTGACCTTAACCTCAGTGTAAGTTTTTGGGATGTGCTGGAGGAGACTTTACAGAGTGCTCACCTCTTGCATTGTCAATACAAGATCTTGACCAAAAAATGACGCACCTCTCGATGGAAATAAATGTTGTGATGTTATGATGTGTCTTCCTACATGGTTGTTTAAGAAATGAAAAGCTACACACTCCATCTTTCAGGGTTAAAAGAATCGTTGCCAAACATATAACATGCTAGAAACATAATAATCACTTTAATAATGATCCATTCATAGATTCTTAAGTATTTGCCTATTTAAATCCAAACAGCGACCTTTTTTTTTTGGCCAGGCAGTGTATATACTGTATATGTGAGCATGTGAGAATATGTATGCATATACAGTATTTTTATATATATATAGATATATATATATATATATACAAAATCAAACAACATTTAGGGTCGGTAAGATTTTTTAAATGTTTTTGAAAGATATGTTTCTCATGTTCAACAAGGCTAAATTTCAATACAAGGCTATGAAACATTTTTAAAAGTTCTAGGCAAAATCATAAAAAGTCATAAAAAGTATATAGACCTGGAGAATGTCACAACTGAAAAAAGCTTGAGATTCATAGCAAAGTTTCTTGAGCAATCCAGTTATTGATTTTGAACACAGGTTAGAGTGGGCTCAACCTTAATCCTGAAGTGGGGTGTGTGCACAGCCACAGTGGTTGATTATGCATCATTCCCAGTGTACTCCAGGGAAACATGCCTTTTGTACTTTGTACATAATATATGTTTCTTTTACTTCTTCTTGTACTTGATTCCTTGTTTGGCAAGTCCTCATTGCTCGTCCTGAAAAAAAAAAAAAAAAAAAAAATCCATGCAATTCTAGCAAGTTGAAACCATGTGCAATAATGACAAACAATCCCCCTAGAAAGACACTGTATAAGCAACAAAAGCTGAGTTCAAACAGCGACTTTTTTTTTTTGGCCAGGCAGTGTATATACTGTACATGTGAGCATGTGAGAATATGTATGCATATACAGTATTTTATATATATATTATATATATATATATATATATATACACAAAACCAAACAACATTTAGGGTCGGTAAGATTTTTAAAATGTTTTTGAAAGATATGTTTCTCATGTTCAACAAGGCTAAATTTCTTTGATCAATAATACAGTACAAACAGCAGTATTGTGAAATATTAAAAAATAATTATATACAAAATGTAATTTATTCCTGTAATGGCAAAGCTGAATTTTCAGCATCATTACTCTCTAATCATTACAGTCTTCAGTGTCACATGATCCTTCAGAAATCATTCTAATATGCTGATTTAGTGCTTAAGAAACATTTCTTATTATTATAAGTGTTAAAAACAGTTGTGCTGATTAATAACAGGTCTTTACTATCACCATTTTAATGTAGCCTTGCTGAACAAAAGTATTAATTTAACTGACCCCAAACTTTTATTAATCAAAAAATTATTATAGTCAAAGAAACGTTGAAAGGACTGAAACCCTAGAGATTAAAGGGTTAGTTCACCCAAAAATTAAAATTCTGTCATTAATTACTCACCCTCATGTCGTTCCACACCTGTAAGACCTTCTTTCATCTTCAGAACACAAATTAAGATATTTTTGATAAAATCTGATGGCTCAGTGAGGCCTGCATTGACAGCAAGACAATTAACACTTTTAATGCCCAGAAAGGTACTACAGACATATTTAAAACAGTTCATGTGACTACAGTGGTTCAACCTTAATGTTATGAAGCGACGAGAATACTTTTGTGCGCCAAAAAAACAAAATAACAACTTTATTCAACAATATCTAGTGATGGGCGATTTCAAAAAACAGCGCTTCATGAAGTTTCGAAGCTTTACGAATCTTTTGATTCTGCTAAAGTCACGCCCCCCAGTGGTGAACCATTGAAATTTCGAATCACTTATGATGTAACAAAGCCTTGTTTACTGAAATCATGTGACTTTGGTAGTTTGATACGCACTCCAAACCACTCATTCGAATCAAAAGATTCGTAAAGCTCCGAAGCTTAATGGAGCAGTGTTTTGAAATCGCCCATCACTAGATATTGTGGAATGAAGTCGTTATTTTGTGTTTTTGGCCCACAAAAAGTATTCTCATCGCTTCATAACATTAAGATTGAACCACTGCAGTCACATGAACTGTTTTAAATGTTTTTAGTAGCTTTCTGGGCATCTGAAAGTGTTAGTTATCTTGCTGTCAATGCTGGCCTCACTGAGCCATCGGATTTTATCAAAAATATCATAATTTGTGTTCTGAAGATGAACGAAGGTCTTACGGGTGTGGAACGACATAAGGGTGAGTAATTAATGACAGAATTTTCATTTTTGGGTGAACTAACCCTTTAATCTGAGAATCTATAGAAACTGTTCCAAACACAGACACCTTTAACACTCGTTGAGTGACACTATACAGTGAACCTGTTTCACATACAGGGACTGGAAATTGTAAACTTTAACCCTCTTATAATAAAACACAATTTATTTTAATGGTTTTGTCAATAAATTCAGAATTGATCTCCTTCAACAGGGTACTTCATTCAGGATGCTGGAGACATTATTTTTAGTGGATACGCAAAAGCATCTTGGGAGTTTTTACTTCACCATGCTATGGTAAGTCAATACACAGGTTATCATACAAGGCTATGAAACATTTTTAAAAGTTCTAGGCAAAGTCATAAAAAGTCATAAAAAGTATATAGACCTGGAGAATGTCACAACTGAAAAAGCTTGAGATTCATAGCAAAGTTTCTTGAGCAATCCAGTTATTGATTTTGAACACAGGTTAGAGTGGGCTCAACCTTAATCCTGAAGTGGGGTGTGTGCACAGCCACAGTGGTTGATTATGCATCATTCCCAGTGTACTCCAGGGAAACATGCCTTTTGTACTTTGTACATAATATATGTTTCTTGTACTTGATTCCTTGTTTGGCAAGTCCTCATTGCTCGTCCTGAAAAAAAAAAAAGAAAAAAAAAAAGAAAGAAAATCCATGCAATTCTAGCAAGTTGAAACCATGTGCAATAATGACAAACAATCCCCCTAGAAAGACACTGTATAAGAAACAAAAGCTGAGTTCAAAACTCCTGGAAAGTGTTACTCGGTTATCACTAAGATTGGCTGGATTCATATATAGCTATATATTTACTAGAGCAAATTAGGTTGAAAGACACTACAGACAAAAACATTGTTGTACATACACTTGTAAATTTTTATATTTTGGACTATTTGGCATTTCATAATGTGTTGTTTAATTCAGACTAGGGGAATAGAGAACATACACTTTTAAGTGTTTACTTTATTGCACTTTATCTATTTGCATCTGTAGACTTAAAGTGATAGTTCACCCAAAAATGAAAATTATCCCAAGATTCACTCACCCTCAAGCCACCTTAGGTGTATATGACTATCTTCTTTCAGACAGACACAATCAGATACAGTATATTTAAAAATATCCTTAGTCCTCCAAGGTTTATAATGGTTGTGAATGGGGGGCCACGTTTGGAAGTCAAAAATAATGCATCCATCCTTAAAAAAAGTAATCCATACGACTCCAGGGGGTTAATAAAGGCTTTCTAAAGTGAAGTGATGCGTTTTTGTAAGAAAAATATCCATATTTAAAACGTTATAAATTCAAATAACTAGCTTCCGGCGGACGACCGTACGCAGAATGTGGAAGTCGATTTGCGGCGGAAGAGTATCCTTTGACCTGACATCATTGACCGGTCATTACGTTGGTGAATAGGATAGAGCAAAACAAATCATTGGTCATGGATTGTAAGTCTAAAACGATAATTTTTAAAGAGAAATTTCAGAGGATTTCAATATAAGTGAAGAGGAGCTTAAATTTGTCGCAATTTACCCCTACATCCTGCGTCATACATCAGGGGTTATTAATTTGGCGAATTTATTTGAATTTATAAAGTTTTAAATATGGATATTTTTCTTCCTAAAACACATCGCTTCGCTTCAGAAGACCTTTATTAACCCCTTGGAGTCGTATGGATTACTTGTTTTATGGATGGATGCATATTTTTTACTTCAAAACGCAGCCCTCCATTCACAACCATTATAAAGCTTGAAGGACTAAGGATATTTTTAAATATATCTCTGATTGTGTTCATCTGAAAGAAGATAGTCATATACACCTAGAATGGTTTGAGGGTGAGTAAATCATGGGATAATTTTCATTTTTGGGTGAACTATCCCTTTAATAACACTCATTTTATTCAACTGAAGAAATATGGTGATATTTGTTTTTATTTTTTTCACCCTACTCATCTAGGGTGTATTAATTGTATATCTTTCCCTATAGGTGATCTGGTGTTTCCTGTACGCCGTGTTCACACATCAGTATGTGGCGGGTGCAGTGGTGGCTTTATTTGTGGAGGTGAACAGTGTGTTCCTGCACACACGTTTACTGCTCAAACTGGCTAAGGTGGCCCATAACTCTTTCATCTACACCGTTAATAAACTGTTGAATGTGGTGACTTACGTGACCTTCCGGCTTGGAGCACAGTTTTACCTCACCTGGTACCTCATACATCACTACTCGACATTGGATCATGCTCTCTACTTCCTGATAACCATGATGCTCATGAACATCATGATTCTCATCTATTTCTACCGCCTCCTCCGAACCGACTTCTTCAACAAGCGTCGTCCTCACAACAGTGCTCCTAAATTTGCTGAGGACTGAACTAACAGATGCTGATGTCTATCAGTCCATAAACCAAAGACTGAATTCAAGTGACTGTTAACAACATTTATCCATAGGATATCTGTTCTGAACAGATAAACCTCACCAGAGACGGTCTGACGCCAATCAGAGACATTTAAAACATGTTAGAATAAAACATTTATTTTTAATTTTTTTAAAAAATGTTTAAAACTTAAACTCAATAAACAACTTTAAACTCAAGAGTCATGGTAGACAATTGTTTAAGAATCTGCTACAGATGGGTTTTACACTGCAAAAATGAAGTATTTTTGCCTTGTTTTGCAGTACAAATAATGGGTCTCGTTCGCTAAGCAAGCATGTGTACGCACAAATTTATGCGTGAAATCTGCGTACGAACGTTTTCACGAACATATGATTCATCAATAACTTTAGTTCTAAAATGTATTCTAAATTTACGAAAAAAAAATGTACGAGCGGTACAACTGAAACCACTCGTACGCAAAAATTAGGCTACACCCTGGGTGGCATTATAAACGCGTTAAGATGATGCGTTTATCCATACATATTTCATGTTAAATAATATAAAGGAATTGGTGTTCGGGAAGCCCTTATGGACATGGTTTATTCTCCAAATTCATTAACGTTCGAATGAGGTTAAGAAAAATCCATGTGTGTACAATTAGGTGAACATTTTTCCTGTGCGTATAAATACAAATAATCCATGCAATTATTAGTGAATGAGACCCATTATCTTATGTAATTTTGCTTTTCAAATAAATGTATGTTGATTTAAGAATGTTTATACTGGAAAATAATACTAAGAAAGTAACTTTGCAGTGCAGGGTATCCAAGGCAAGGGTCATCATAACCTATCCAAAGACATGAAAATATCCAAGTTATGTCATTAGTATCCCCTTGAAATAACCAATAATTATTTTTTGAAATTTTTATGGAAAAGTGTGTAAACAATTGTGTTTTATGGTCGGTTGGAATTGTGACCGGTGGGATAATGTGTATACTGAATTAACATATTGCTGCAGTAATCAAAATTCTTTTATGGCCTATCTCAGCCCAGATTTTAACACATTTCATCACATTCTAGGGTTACTATTATACATAAAAACCATTATACAACACTTATTACTAAAGCCCATGTAAAGTCTTTGATTATAATTTTAAATTTAATCTGAGATAAAAGACAAAAAAAAAAAAAAAAATTACAAACATCAATGCATTTCAAAAATGTTACTTTATTGTAACATATATAGGCTAATATTGTTATATTAGTGCAACCAGTAGCCTATTTAAAACATCAAGACTGTAACTTATTTGTAACATTTTAACTTTTAATTTAGTGCAATATTCACTGTAACTTTGTCATCGCAACATTTTAGTGCAACCTTCCCTAACAACTGCAATTGGATAGTTCATTCTGTATTACCCACTGGTCACTGTTGTTTCCATTAACATATTTACTCATTCTATGACCAAACTTAACAAAACCAAATAACCGTGAAGTCATATAATAATACTAGACACCTTAAAGATAATGTGTACCAAAAATCTTTGTCACATCTTTGTTAACATACTAAACTTTTGTTTTGGAGCTTTGATGCAGCCATCAGCTACTGAACAATAATTAAACTGCTCTGGTCATGTGACTATTTGCACTAACCGTGTGAAACTGCACATATTTAATTGAGACCCTTTATTTTTTCTATATTTGCAAGAAATGCACTAAAACACCAGTTAGTAACACTTCTTGAGCTTCATAAATGAAAACCTTCTTTATGGTCACTATTGTTACCGGTGGGATTAAATGGGTTATTTGAATTAAAAGCAAATTATTAAAAGAAATATTTTCCCAAAATGGTAGCTGTGGGGTAAAGTGTGTCAGATTCTAATACTAAGTAATACCGATAAAGCTTTGCACCCAAATGCAGAAATGAACTAGCTTTATAAATTCCTTCTGAGAGAGCAATGAAGGGGAATTCAAACTTTAAGAAAATGATCAAGTATCTTCCTAAAAAATTATGTATTAGGAATGAAGCTCTCTCACCAGTTACCTCAGTTCTGCAGAAAAAAAAAAAGTTCAATAATAGTGTTTGGAATTTACATTTAGCAAAAATCATTTGAGTTTGCATTTCAAATTTAATTCAGGAGTATTCAACCGTTTTTAGGCTTGTTCCCTTGGTGGAGAGACAGAGCAGGGATCCCTGATACACACTGCATAAAACTTTATTTTTGGGTTATAGTGTATATTTAGTATACCCTATTATTACTGTATTCATATAGGGACCCGTTCTGTAACTTTAACTTTGGTTAAAATATTTATCACTTTAGTTTGAAAAAAAAAAAAAAAAACACCCTCTGCAGGAGCACCACAGGCCCCTTAAGTGTCATACAGTTCCTTTTGAATCACCTGATGCAACTCACTCACACAACTGACAGCAGTGATATAACTGGAAAATATTTTGCTTTTTACCTCTCCATTTTTCTCACAGAGGAAAACTCAAGGTAAGCTACTGTGCCACTTTTCATTTCTCACCCTAAAGATCAACCTAAAAATGTTGCCCTGCACTCAGTGGGCTGTCAAGAATTCAGAACCTAACTAGATAGGGTGACTGAAACAACAGATAACAGTCGATCCATAAATCCATGTTCATGAGGCACAAACTTCAATTATGTATAATTACTAAGGCTGGGTAAATTTGTTTTTTTTTTTAAAATCTATTCTCATTTTTATGAACCAATATCAATTCTTTAATCCCAAGAATCAATTAGTCTATCCTGTTTTCAGTTGATGAATGAACAGAACATTGTTAGCTTGCCTCCCATCCAATAAATCATAATAAGCTTTACTTTTGATATGAAAAAGTCTTAAAATGGACAGAATTTGAAATCTTACAAAATTCAAAAAATAGATTGCTGCAGCGCTTGAGCTCAGTTTTGCTAAATATAAATACATCAAGTTATGGCAGCTGCTATTTAAATATTTATATTTTTTTAAAAAACTAATTGGAGTAGAAAAAATTGTGACTGAAGTCAGTATTATAACTTTTATTATAAAAACTTCTTTGGGTGTAATGCAATTGCAAATCAGTTATTTTTAACCTTTAATATTATATAGTAAATTAGTAGGCCTACCAACTGACTCCCATGTGTTTACAGCATTAGTTTAGAGATTTTTTTTCCATGAGAAAATTTGCCATGTACTGTACCTGATATATACCCAAAATAATCGATAATGAATCAAAATTGAATCGAATAGTGAAATAACCAGCCCTAATAATTACAATAATTACAACATGTAATACATATTAGATGAATGATAATTAGATATGATAGAATATTATCCTGCAGATGCTCTAGCTTTAATTTACTTATCTAGCTTTACTGATTAATTATACTGAAACTACAAAGAAAAACACAAATGAACATTTTTGGGCATGGGGGGGGGACCCATTCTCAAACTAGTATTCTAAGAAATGTAAACAAATGAAGCCACAATAGCAGTTTTTACAAACATTTATTCTTCTGTACATCTGACCAAGAGCACTTTAGATGATGCCAATCTGTAAGGAAAAAAGACGACAATCAGCACAGATCGGAGCACTAACATTTCATTAAAAAAAAGAAAGAACAAAGCATCAGTGGTTCCTTTGAATGCATCACAATCATTCAGGCAGAATTGTAGTTTACATCATTTGCAAAGATTGACGATTTCCTCAGCAGCCAATTGTAGCTACATGAAGCTGACAACATCAACTGTTTGATACAAGTGTGAACATTTACTAATTTACCTTGTTTGCAACATCCAAGGCATCATAATCTGGTGCAAGACGAACGTATGCCTTCTTTTCACCATCAGGCCTGCAGGGAGCAATAAAGCATTTAGAACACATTCCATCACATCATCACAAATTTAACAACGCTCTTCCTGTGCATCAGTGGTTCCTTTGAGAACATCACGTTTCAGAGTAATGATTATCTTTACATCATTGCACAGCAGGGCTTCTCCCACAATGATTATCATTGAGCAGACCTCATTGGCCAGACAAGTTTTGCTTTAAAACAGTGGTTCTCAAACTTTTTGACTCAAAGGCACCCTGTTAGCAACAATATTCAAAAGCTCTCCTATACTGGCTATTTCAAATATTTCTATTATAAGACAAAACGGCTTCATTTTCTTCATTTAACTCTTTATCATGATATTAAATGAACCAACAGTATATGCTCCAATTAAAAACAATTACCGAAGGAGAATTTTAAAATTTTTATTAATTATAAAAAATGCATCTCTATTTTATGTCTTTAGCATTTAAATTTTGAGTTAGATTTTTTTTAATACATTTATTCATTTCAATATTTATTAATCATCTTGAGGCCACCTTGGAAGTTCGCTGAGGTCCCCGGACCCGAGGTTGAGAACCACTGCTTTAAAAGACTTGATGAATAAACCGAGTTCTACCTGATCAGTGTGTTGACTTTAGCCACGTCGATGTCGTACAGTTTCTTGACAGCGTGTTTAATCTGATGCTTGTTAGCCTTGACATCAACAATGAACACCAGAGTGTTGTTGTCCTCGATCTTCTTCATGGCTGACTCAGTGGTCAACGGGAACTTGATGATGGCATAATGGTCCAGCCTGGCAGGATGATTGAGATATCAAAACTCATGCAAGCTCTGCATTGTATTTATGCTCGAGTTCCATCTATATCTCAATGTTGAAATGAGGATGCATCAGTATTTAAAAAAAAACTGTAATCACATAATTTCATGCTTTGATCGCAATTCCCATCACTTGCATCCTAAAACATCTGATTTTAAAACATTTGTCACAAAGTAACAGATTCCCTCTGGACTTCAGGGAGTCACAAAGCACAAAATAGCATGCTGGTCTCACTTGTTTCTGCGTGGAGCGCTCTTCCTAGGGTACTTAGGCTGCCTCCTCAGACGCAGGGTCTTGGGCCGGCGGAAGGTTGGGGTGGTCCTGATCTTCTTCCTCCTCTGGCTGTGGACACCCTTCAGCACAGCCTTCTTGGCTTTAAGGGCCTTGGACTTGGCCTCGGTCTTAGCCGGTACAGCTGTACAAAGATATACAAAATATGACCATACAATATCACCAAAGCAGTCTATATGACAATGAATGAGTACAATGTACTCGTTTTCACATCCCTAATAAGCATTTTATTGCTTTATTATAAAATGTAAGGAACTTCGACACATTATTTTGTACATGGATATTAACGTGTATACATTTAAGCAACGGCTTTAAAATGCCTAAAACTCAAATTTGCTGAAATTTCAAAACGATATCGTTTTCGAGGCTGAGTGAATTACTCTTTAAAAATCACTAAACTGGCTGGTAATGAATGAGAAACGGATAGATATTGGTAGCCACGTGTGTGTACTAGCTAACTAAGACAAGCTAATGATGTGTTATTTACTTGTATTTTACTCTGTACAATCCAAATGGAAAGTAAGTAACCAGTTTATGCCAGCTGGTTAATGGTTATAGCACGCGGACAGTCTGATAGAATGACACACTGCAATGGCAAGTAGCTCAATTTTGTTAGCTTGCTAACCGCGGATCTGACTGAGGACGTCTCACTCCGGCACTTCTTGCATTAAAAAACAATGTTATTTAACTCCAGACGCCCAATAAAACCGCTAGATAGAAACATAACTATATCAATTACATTTAAGCGCAAACGCAGATGTATATCATCAGAATAAACTTTATTTTTACAATGCAAAATCTATAAACCTAACGCACCTTCCTTCTTCGCCTTCGGGGCCATGTTGGGAAAGGAAGAACGAGAGGGGTTTCCTTCAGTATATCGCAGGGGTTCACGTTAACAGACGCAGTCATCGCGAGAACATCGCTAGGCATTATGGGTTCTGTAGTTAAATTGCGCACTGTAAATATCGAGCGCAGCAGCCACAGGGCGAGAGTACTTATGTTGAGCACAGTCACGCAGTGAAACTTTTATAGGCGATTACTTGTTTATATATTTCATGCATGTGCCGCAAAACATCCTACAAAATAATATTTGCTTCAGCAACAAAAATGTGTCGATTAAATAATAGCCTAATGCGAATTTACTGTCAAGTCTAAAATATAGGCTACTCGTAGAATGTAAAAAAAAAAAAAAAAAAAAAAAAAAAAAAAAAGCCTTCTACCTTTCGGTAAGGTAAGTTATATTTATTTATTTTTTGAAACAAATATTTAGTATTACTATTATGTTTATGTTTGTTTATCCCACTAGTCACAGGACAGAATGGTTCAGTGTTTGTGTGGTCTCGTTAAAGCTCTCACATGATGAGCTCTCTACCCCCTGTGAAAGGAGACAGGATCATCTGTGAACTCCCTTTGGTAACACTTTCTGTATTTTTAGTTAGTTATTAATTTTGTCTCAATGCACATCTTTATACTCGCACATCTTTATACTTCTCCCTAGCTTTTTTTTAATTTTTTTTATCAGAATTACAACACTTAAAGGGATAGTTCACCCAAAAATGAAAATTCTGTCATCATTTACACACCCTCATGTTGTTCCAAACCTGTATAAATTTTTTTGTTCTGTTGAACACAAAGGAAGATATTTTGAAGAATGTGGGAAACTGAACAGTTCTGGGGCACCACTGACTTCTATAGTATTTATTTTTCCTACTATGGAAGTCCCCCAAAGCGGCCTGGTTACAAACTTTCTTCAAAATATCTTCCTTTGTGTTCAACAGAACAAAGAAATATTTACAGGTTTGGAACAACTTGAGGGTGAGTAAATGATGACAGAATTTTCATTTTTGGGTGAACTATCCCTTTAACGCATACATTGTGGATTACTTTGTTGAATAACTGTGTAATACTATAAGCCAGACTCAACTGGACCAGATTATTATATAAAAGGCGATCTTTTTGTTTTGTCTTGTTTTAATGTTTTAAAGCATAACCTAACTAATTTATATTGGTCTATTTATTCAGTACTTTACAAGGGACGCTGCAGTGCACACCAAAGATGGCTTTAATATTACTGTTAGAGAGGCATGTCAAGGACAGAAAACAGGGTAAGTTACTCTTTTTCTCTCTTTCACACACATGCAATTATTTGTTTTGCTATTATGGTGGGGGCTTTTCCATTAACTGTATTGTTTTGATATTCTCATTAACATATATTAAGCCTTTTTCCACATGGGGACCTTTGGCTGGTACCCACAATGTAGGCAAAAGCTCACACACAAACCATGTAGATTGGTTTAGATTGGATAAATGATACAAATGTGCAATGCAGTATGAATGAAAATTATTTTATTGTAAATATTTTCAGGCTAAACGTAGCCAAGGTCATTGTAGTTGGTGATGTAGCAGTTGGGAAGACGTGTTTAATAAATAGGTAAGAATCTGCAATGTTAATTTACTATTCTCATTCAGATCTCATTGTGCTTTTACTGATAAATTTACATGTTACTAAATTAATTCCAACAGTGTGCATGTAAAAAGAAAATTACAGCTTGATTAACTATAATTTTTAATATTTTTTACCTGAAGATTCTGCAAAGACACTTTTGACAAGACGTACAAGGCGACTATTGGAGTGGATTTTGAGATGGAGAGATTTGAGGTCCTCGGTGTGCCCTTCAATTTGCAGTTGTGAGTTCTGTGTATTTTATAGGTTTAACAGTCATACATATGGTTGCATCCTTCAATCATGGACCTCTTTCCCTTTGCAGGTGGGACACAGCAGGTCAAGAAAGATTTAGATGCATTGCATCCACCTACTACAGAGGAGCTCAAGGTAATAAGACAGACTATATTAAGCATACGCTTGCTGTGAATTGTGCAAAAACAATTTGTCTTTTGTTCCCAGCCATCATCGTTGTGTTTGACCTGAGCAATTATAACTCTTTGGATAATGCGAGGTACAGTATGACAACTTCTTTGGTTTGAAACACTTGTCTGAATAGTCATGAACCATGTCTGTTTTCTCTCTGTTTATTCAGAGAGTGGCTTGAAGATGCCATGAGAGACAATGACCCTTCTAGTGTTCTCCTCTTCCTCGTGGGAACCAAGAAGGATCTTAGTGTGAGTTATCAAATGATCACCTTTAAGCCATTAAACATCACCACACTGATTTGCACATGATGTTGACATAGAAGTGTTCCATTAACTTTTTTAAAGAAAAAATGGATATGGATGCATGAAATTATATTATTCTAAAATAATCCCAAAAGTGTTTCCTCGAGATAACTAGTCTTGGTGAATATTTATCCCCTATAGCACCCAGATCAGTTAGCCCAAATGGAGCAAGAGGCTGTTAAACTTTCGGAGGAGATCAGAGCAGAATATTGGGCCGTCTCTGCCCTGTCAGGTACAGTGAAGTGTTAAAGACTTTGAATCAAAGTAGTTGCAAAAGCAGATTAAAATATGCATATATTCTGTGCAGTAATGACAAAATCTTTCAAAATTTATGGAAGATAAAAAAAAAAGTAATAATCTCACTAAAATGCACCATAACCATCTGAATATATCGTCATATCATACATTATCGTCCAAAGATTGGAATAAGATAGTTAAAGGGTTAGTTCACCCAAAAATGAAATTTCTGCCATTAATTACTCACCCTCATGTTGTTCTACACCCGTAAGACCTTCGTTCATCTTCGGAACACAAATTAAGATATATTTAATGAAATCCGATGGCTCGGTGAGGCCTACATAGACAGCAATGCCACTGAAAATCTCAAGATCCATAAAGGTACTAAAACATATTTTAAAACAGTTCATGTGACTACAGTGGTTCTACCTTAATATTATAAAGCGACTAGAATACTTTTTGTGCACCAAAAAAAACAAAATAACGACTTTTCAACAATATCTCGTGATTGCTGGTTTCAAAACACTGCTTCTGAGCTTTACAATTCTTTTGTTTCGAATCAGTGATTCGGATCTCCTATCAAACGACTAAACTACTGAAATCACGCGACTTTGGCGCTCCGAACCACTGATTCAGTTTGTAAAGCTCTGAAGCAGTGTTTTGAAATCAGCCATCACAAGATATTGTTGAAAAGTCATTATTTTGTTTTTGGATCTCGAGATTTTCAGTGGCATTGCTGTCTATGGAGGCCTCACTGAGGCATCGGATTTCATCAAAATATCTTAATTTGTGTTCCGAAGATGAACGAAGGTCTTACGGGTGTAGAACGACATGAGGGTAAGTTTTTTTTATCCTCCATTGAAAGCAAAGAAATGACCACATTCAATGTCCTGAAAAGTACTAAAAACATTGTTAAAATATTCAACGTGACTACAGTGGTTCAACCTTAATGTTACGAAGCGACGAGGATACTTATTGTGCGCAAAAACAAAACAAAATTAACAAATTTAACTCGCTTTATTTTCATCAGCGAATAGGGGAAAAAATGTATCATGGTTTCCAGCAAAAACTGTTATCATCATTGATAATAATAAGGATTATTATTAATAATTGAGCAGCAAATCAGCATATTAGAATGATTTCTGAAGGATCATGTGACACTGAAGACTGGAGTAATGATGCTGAAAATTCAACGTTGCCATCATAGGAATAAATTCCATTTTAAATTCTATTAAAATAGAAAACACTCATTTTAAATTGTAATAATATTTCATAATATTGCTGTTTTTACTGAATTTTTTATCAAATTATATGATTTCTGTTGTCCTCCATAGGGGAAAGTGTGAGAGACTTCTTCCTCCGGGTCGCATCACTTACATTTGAGGCGACTGTATTATCTGAGCTGGAGAGGAACAATTCTAGACAAGTTGGTGATATTGTCAGTAAGTTCTTTTTCAATAAAGTCCAAGCAATATAACAGAAATGTCTTAAAGGGGCTAGTCAACAAAACATTAAAAGAAGATATTTTGAAGAATGTTGGTAATGAAACAATTTTGGTTCCCATTAACTTCCATTGTATTTTTTGACCATATAATGGATATCATTTGGAACCAGCATTCTTCAAAATATGTTCTATTTTTCTATTATTCTATTATATTCTATTAAAGTCATACATGTTTTGAAACGGCATAAAGATGAGTAAATTATGGCAGAACTTTAATTTTTGGGTGAACTATTCCTTCAACAAGTTAAACATTCACCCTTTGGGCTCATTTGAAACATTTTATTTCTGTTTTACTTGGGAAATCTTTCACTATGGTTATACATCATCTTTTCTTACATCTGCAAATTTTTTGTTCACTCCACAGAAATTTCTAATAATTGTAATGAAAATTTTAAGAAGAGGCAATCAAACTGCTGTCGTTGACTGAACGTATGCAACATGTTTCAATGGATCTGATCAAATGGGAATAAAAGTGACCCTTGAATACAAACTTTGGGACAATGTCCCGTAATGCCCTGACACAAATCTCTGGGTGAAAGAAGAAAATAATACAAACAGAAGACTTGGCCAGTGAGATAATGAGGGAATCTCAACAAGAATCCATCTGAAAGTATTTACAGATGAATGCCATGAAGTTCCAATTGTTTTAATTATGAATCTACTACTTTTAATACATTTTCTGCATCATTGTATTACATGGTTATGCAGATACAGTTTGTCAGACTCTCAAATAACCAGGATTAAGTATTATTTTGTCTATAAATGTGTTAAATTTTGTCCCAAGCAGTGACAGAGATTTATCTAATCTAGAATCTATAAATACTTGGTGTCATTTACTGACATTTAGTCTATCAGTATTACATTAAACGATGCAAATCCCTGTAATTTGATGGTAACGAGTTCTGCCTTCATGTTTCATTTTTATGCTAGCAAACAGCAGTGTTTAGTGCAGTGCACTTAAGAGGTCACATTAAATGCCCTCCTGGCAGTTCTGAGTGGATTTTTTGTAAATGCAGCCCTTGTTTTTCATTGCATCATGAGTTTCTCTGGCTAATATGATACATATGCCAGCACTCATGACCACAGGCTCTGCTGCCGTCTGCTCCGACACGAGATTCCCACTGTGCGCTAAATGGAAGGATTGTTAGACGTAAATGGAGAAGTATTTTTTAAGCAGAAATGAGCAACTCAACAAACATGTATGGGTCATTGACGAATAAGGTTTTTTAAAAGTATAAAAAAACAAAATGGAGATATAATTAATTTCGAAGTTTTATTAAGTGTTAACAATGAGATTATGTGGTTTTTATAATCAATTAACACTGCTTTTGTCATTTTTTACAAGATGGACTAAATTTGTCACCAAAAAAGTCATTCGGTTTAACCAAAAATTCGGTTTTACCGAATTACACATTTGGTTATACCGAATGGCGTTATTTTCAAACAGTGCTAACAGGCTGATATGTAGATAGCTAGCTAATTAGCGAAAGGACAGATACATTTCATATTTAGTACAAGTTTTTAAAATATTACAACATTTTCAATGTTTTATAGCAGTTGTACCGAATGACCTGATGTTTCAGGACATGCATATGAGCAAGTGAAAACATGAATTTTTTAAATAGTTAAAAGAGAGTTAGTTACTTTGCTTCATGACCATGTGGTCCTTTGCCAAAACGTTGCAAAACGTTTTTTAAACGGAAACGGTGGTGCGTTGAACACCCTGTTCATGAGTTGCAACTATGGCAGCTGAGAAGGCCATTCTTTGTGATCTTTTTGAAGAATTTTCGGAGCCTGATGAAATCGGTATAAATACGTTTAATACGCTCGACGTTACAGTCACTGCCCTTGCCGTCTAGAATAAAAGAGAACATCCCAATCGAGTGAAGGGATTTGTGGAAACTTCTAATTATTGTAATACAACATTTGCCTTGCATTTCATCATGAAAAGACAAACATTTCAGGCGAAGGATAATCCACTTCTTACCTCCGAGACTGTGTTGATCTATATTATTTTTATTGTGAGTATTAGGCTTATCATTATTGCTGATCACTGTTGTTGTGCTATGATATTGTAATATTTACCATTATATAATCAGAAGAGTATAGAAAAGTTAATGAAAGTGTCACTTCACAGTACAACAGCAAAATATATAAGTATAGTATTTTTATGTTACATTAATACCATACCCATTGTGCGCGCTGTATCTTTAATACCGCGTGGTATACATCTTGCCGCTGATTGGGCTGACATTCCTGACACACCCACCAAACAAGAGAAAACGTATCTCAAACCCGTTGCACACCGTTTCCAGGAAACATGTTGTTCAACCCGGAAAACGTAGCAAAACGTCACGCACCGGTTTAAGCTTGAACGTGCCCCTGGTGTCTGAATGATGTCACATGATATTGATCACATGACTTGATCCAAAATGGTCCCTTAATATTGGTTACTCCGAATGACATCAATGAAATTCATTTTTCTGGACATTTATATTAAAATACCTTTATATGTAGCAAACTATAATTGAAACCTTTTGGATTCAATAAAAGATCTAGTTGTACTACCTTACATACTTTGGATGTCATATCTTTGTTTTTTATTATTATTATTATTAAGGCCTTTGGACAAAGAAATGAGCCGTCACGTCATTGACCCGTATACATCACTGTATTCTGTACTGAAATATCCTCAATTCTTAATTCACAAGACAATAAAGGCTAACATTTCAAAAAAAAAAAAAAAAAAAGTATGAATTTAAATATGGATTGTGTTGAAAGAAATTTGAAGTTGGTAATTTGTTTGAAATATTTTGGTCCACTGGTAGCTTTGCATTACATATGACAGCTTGTAGAATCTGCTCGAGTCTCTTAAGCATCGGAGGCATTAAAATTCCAATGAATGTCACGTGGAAAATGGCATAATGCAGCCGTATCTTAAAATCACAGCTGTCGGAAATGAATTATCTAAGGTCTGAAGCTTGAAGACAAACACTCAAACCTCTTCTTTACTAACTGAAATCAGTATAGACCGCCAAGAAACGGACTACTTAAATAAAAACACTTGAATCGGAAGTTTATTTTTGACAGCTTTATCAAATGAAAAGAAATGAAATGGATGTCAGCAATGAAATACACTGAACAGTGACACTTTGAGCTCACTTCCTGACCTGAAGGCATAGTGCAGCTTCAGTGCTAAAAGAACACATGATCAGGTCAGAAGCGCTTCCCAGAACTTGGAAGATTCACTATATGGGCTGTGTGTGGATGGGAAGTCATAATACAAATAACTGCTTGATGTGTGAAAATATTGTTACAGTATAAGGAGCCTATTCGTAAAGTTCTCTTTGCTTAAATGTCACACTTTCGGTCTATAGTGATACATAGGATTGTACATGAAGGAAAGAAGACAGTTTAAAACAGCATGTGCAAACACCTTCAGGAAGTCTGGCCAGCAAAGATGCATTCACATACACACAAACAGCCTCCAAACTGAAAAAGCAAAAAACTCAGAGGTCTCAATATCTTTTAGCACAATAGTTCAGTTTACTTGTACAAGCAGTGATATCTGATTCTGAACTTAAATGAACAGCTAAATGAATGGGTTCAGCAAACCTTAAAAACATAATTTTTCAAAGTTTAGAATTTGAAATATGTTCTGATCACTGAAATGGTCCACAAAGACACAGCATTTACAGGATCTCTTTTAAACATACTTCATTTTAGAGTAGATAAACAAATCTCCCTAGTGCTTTATTCTCAGAGTTTTGCGTAACAGCTCAACAGAGCACGGATTTTAAATCATTACAGTGCTCTGGTTCATACTGAAACAGGGTTTTATTTAAATGTTTAAGCCAGATACAAAAAGAAAAGCTCTCTCAGTGGCCCTGAACTAATGATCTTATGATGAATTGAATACCAGCTCCCAAGGGCACATTCATGCAGCTCATGCTTTAAGCCTTTCCTTTTAAATTTAGTTAAAAAAAACTAAAGAAAAAGGAGGTGCATTCTGCACATACTTAAAAAGAAGAAAAAGAAAGAAAAAACTTTCGTGACAAACTTTTATTGTAGGTCCATTTCCTATCAGTTTGTCAACACCATATTTCAAGTGTTTGTCTTTGTATCAGTAGCTCTGAATGACTCAAAGAAATACTTCTAGCAGCGGAAGAGAGCAAAAGACGGAGAGTGAGAGATGGGATGTGGATGGATTGGGTTTTATATGAGATGTCTGAACACCCCTTCCCTTCTCCTATCGGTCCATCTCGTCCAAGAGAGGAGTGGCGTCTCCGGCGATAGACATGGGCGTGCTTTCGATCATGGGGCTGGGTGAAGGTCGGGGCGTCATGCGGGGCGTCTTTTGCTTCCGCCGCTCGGCTTCTTTCTCCTGCAGCCATTGTTCAGCCATCTTACCCCAATCCACGGCAGTGTGGGAACTTGTCCTGCAGGAAACACAGATCGAGTTTTAGTACTTAGCAGCCCATAATAATATAAACTAGCCAAAATTAAACCAATATAAAAATCAACATTAAACCAATATAAAGCCTAAATTCAATCTTATCATATAAAGCAATTGAGTCTCTTATAAAAATTTGGATAGAATGCTCTCAGATTTCATCAAAAAGATCATCATTTGTGTTCTGAAGATGAACGAAGGTCTTACAGGTTTGGAACGACATGAGGGCGAGTAATTAATGACAGAAATTCCATTTTTGGATGAACTAACCCTTTAAACCACACCAAATCCAAGAGTACAGAGAGTTTTCTTTTTGTGATGTGGCTAACATGGTTCTGTGTGTTGAAGAAAGCAGTAGTAGCACTCACTTGGGCTGTGGCGTCCGCACTCTCGATGACGAGGACGATGGCGTAGAGGACGAATGCTGATGGTGTCCGTGTGAGGACTGCGGTGTGCTGCTGGGATACTGGGGCGTGGTCATGGCCTGCTGCTGGCCAGGTGTGGTGTAAGAATAGCTGGGCGTCATCATAGGTGTGGCCATTGGCTGCTGGGGCGTTGCGAATACCTTGAAAACGCGGAAAGGTGAGGAAAGAATATTAAATATTAGCGTGCTCCATTTTGATTCAGTAGGATAAAGAGGCAAATAGGTGCAGGTCTCGTACGTGATAAGCGCTGCTGCTGCCACCACCTCCTGCACTGCTGCCACCACTGTAACCATACTGACTGGAGGCCCATTGGGCCGGCGTTGTGTTGGGATTCTGGCCCTGCCCTGTAACCGCCGCTATGGCGTTGAACATCTGGGACGTCATGTTTCGCGGGAGAGCGTTGACAGCTCGAGTCAAGTCTGAGAGCGAGGGGACAGGTATGTTTTAAAATACATTTATAAGAAGAACCATATGAAGAAATCACTGTTGTTTTCAGGGAAGATGTCAGCATGTCTAACATACCCGCAATGTTAATGTTGGCAGGTGTGGCGTTGACTGATGCTGGTGTTCGCGTTCTGCTGCTGGTTGGTGTGACACCTTTAGAGAGACAACAACTCAGAATTAAAAGGAATAATAACGATGCTAGGCCAGAGATGGGGTTAAGATGGAGACTACTAACCTGGCACAGGATCCTGGTAGTGGTCCTTGAACCAGCGGAAGAGACCATTGACTGTAGGGAATATCTGAGAACGGTACCTAAAGCCATCTGGAGTGATGGTTACAAATTCTATTCTGCAAAACAAAAGACCAAAAGCAAAACATTATTAAAAAAAAAAATCCTGATGTGTCTAGTGCCCTGTTCTAGTTGGGTAGTGTGCGTTACCTCGGCTTCCCTCTAGGCTGGTAACCCAGGAGAAATTTGCCCGGTAGGTCTCTACAAGCTGAAACAAAGTAGGGGATGAATGTCGGCTTCTCTTTCTTGGACCTTATGAGGAGTTCCTCCATTTTCTGTACAAAGGGAAGAAAAGATAAATGCAAAACTCTTCATGTACAATTTGCAGAGGCCATTTGATCTCTAACAGAGTATTAAATCAAGAAGAGAACAGAAAAATGGTAGTTCCTCAGAATTATAACATACCTTCCTATCACCCCCATTGCACTCGTGGAAGTACTTGTGGCCAAGCAGATCTCGTGCAAACGCAGCCATGGGCTGGACATATCTGGCTGTGATTTCATCCAGATCCTCAAATTCCTGCAGACAACCACAACTACCATTAGATTTCAGATATACTGTATGAACAAGTGTGCTTATCCTCTACCGTTCAAAAGTTTGGGGTCAAGATTTAAAAAAAAAAAAAAGAAAAGAAATTTAGCAAGGATACATTAAAATTATCATGACGTTTACATTACAACAAATGTTTTCTGTCCTTTTAAACTATCAATTTAACAAATAATTATAAAAAAAAAAATGTATCACACTTTCCACAAAAAAAAAAAAGCAACCGTTTTAAACTGTGATAAGAAATGTTTCTTGATCAATAAATCAGCATATTAGAAAGATTTCTGAAGGATCATATGATACTGAAGACTGGAGTTATTACCATCATGGGAATAAACTACTTTTTAAAATATATTCAAATACAGATTTTAAATTATAATAATATTTGACAATATTAGTGTTTTGGTATTTTTAATCAAATTTCTTGGTGAGCATAAGACAAAAACAAAACAAACAAAAAATTCTTACTGACCCCAAACTTTTCAATGATAATGTATGTGCGTGATGTCGCAACAGATCACCTCATTGTTGATCCAGAGAGTATGTCCAAGGCTGAAGGCATTCTCTTTGCCCTCCTCACGCACATCCACATGCTGATAGATCCCATCAGCCACCTTCCACGTGACCGTCAGGTGGTTCTCCCCTTTACTGCTGGGTCGAATAACTACGTCACCCTGGTCCATGGATTCCATCATCTTTTCCGCTTGTTTGAAGTTGATATTGTGGAAGGATGGGTGAGCGATCACACGCTTAATGTAAGCTAGAGAAAGAAAATGAAAGTCATTCCTGCATCACTTAAAAAGATGGTAAATGCTCTCAAAAAGAGTTTTGGTCAATACTGACTGGTTCTCTGCTGTTTCTTCTTATGCTCCTCTTCCTGTTTAACATCATCTGTCTCAGCATCAAAGTCATAGTAGGTGTCTTTGGGAAGCTTCCATTCATTGTTCTTGTCACTCAGATCAGATGTTCTACAAGTGAGGTCCACATTGAACTTCTCGATGTCAATCTTCATGATGCGGCAGTGCACGGTCATGCCAACCTAACAGTGGAGATCCAGGCATAAGTGTGTCAAAAGGACATTTTCAGACTTCCAGAACTTTTCTAAGGCGACATATTTGATTTATATTGTATATAAATGAATAAACAGATAAAGTAAAGAAAGGAAATATGAGATTAGCTCACCTTGACCCTCTCCTCAGGGTGCTTGACCACCTTGTCACTAAGAAACTTGGTTGGGATAAAGCCCATGACAGCATTATCTAACCTGGTTCTCACACCGATGGCTTGACCAGGACAGGAGCCGCTGTCAAAGTGATTCCACACCTGAGAAACACACACAACATCATCATGACACAAGCATTTTGCTAATGTGCAATAGCTAAAACTTCCATGATCTCATTCCTTTGAAAGGTAACAGAAAAGATTCCCACCTCACTGAGTTCAGGGAAGTTGTCTTGCTGGCAAAATGGACACTGCCAGAGTCCCGTCTCATCATTACGAATGGCCTGGTCATAACTCTCGCCCTGTGGCCTTCTGTGAGCGATGCCAGTCACCACACAGGTGATGAGTTTACCTATATGTGCACAGAGATTGACAAAAATATTTCCAACAGTATCAAGACCGAGCATCTCTAAAATATGTAAATCTGTAGGTTTATGATTACAGATTACTCTAAAATCCTTTATAATATCTAAAAACATTCAGGTAGTATTTACCAATATAGAAGGTCTCAGGCGTCTCCTTGGTGAGCATGTTAAAGACCTCCTCAGTGTTGGGAGGCCTGTAAGGGGCTCTCAAATCTTTATATCTACAGCTGAGCTCCGCTCGGATGTCATACAGTGTAATTCCCTTATTGCCATAACCCTGAAAAAAAGAAAAAAAGATACATGGTTACAGGAAAACTGTCTAGTTCAGTTAAGTACATGGTTGAAGAGCTTATGCTGTATTCCTTGATTGTCGCTTTGGATAAATGCGTCCGCTAACAGAAAAAAAAATATCCAAAATTAAGACCTAAACAAAACTCACCTGTCTCTCCAGCTCCTCAGCAAAGGCATCCAGATCCAGGTCTTTCAGTCTTTCTGGGTTCTCAAGGATCTCCTCTAGTGCTCCGGCTGGGTTGGCATCTTCTGCCGACTCATCATACTCTAGAGCATCCACCGCCATTTTACGCGCCCACTCATACGTTTCAGGATGCACTCGGGAACCGTCAAGAACCTCAATGTAGGAGTCAGTGCTGCAGAGTGAAAGACACATTATTTCTTCAGAATGCAGAGTAATTCAGAGTGAGCTGGTGGTCATTCACACACATTACGTTTAGCAGCTTACCTGTCTCCAAGAGAGGCGGTGTCGATCTTGATAAAGCCAGCACAGTTAATAAAGACTTTGGGTCCCATATGGCACATGGTGACCAACTGTGTCCGGTTCTCTAACCTAGTGTTGTTCTGTTTAAGAATCTGAGGAACATTGGGAAGGTACAGATGATGATTTCAACATCTTGTGATTTAGTTCTAGCAAAAAAAATTATTATCTAGACAAATAGAGAACATTTTTAGGCAGAAAAACAGAATGAAAGTGAGAATACAGATTTTTGGAGAATGTCTCACCTTGAGCAGGTGGGAGCCTTTTCTAGGTCCGAGGCCACAGATGTACTGGACCAGGCTCTGGGTGTAAGGGTGAGCAATGGCTCGGTTCACATCCACACCAACCTCATTCACCCGGTTTATGAACTCACAGTAGAGAGCGCCCAGCAGCTCCTCTTTCACTACATGCTCCTGAATAACATTTAAATAATACATGAGAATTGATTCACAAATAACCATCTCAAACAAGATGAAAAAAAAAAAGACATCACTTTGTTAGCAGCCGCAAAACTATCACAAATCAAAATATAGGGTAATTCCGTGTCAATTTAACCAGAGGTCCCTGACTCAAATGTTTAATTTTGTTAATATTTTTTCTGAAGAAAGACTAAAATAAATACAGTGATGCAAGCCAAATTACTGAGGGGGTGGGGTCAAAATGACAATTTTCACATAAAATTTAAAGAAAAAATTACAGGAGGGAGAAAATTACTTTAGAAAGATTGCAGCATCATTTTATTTTTACACAGAAATCGATAGGTTCACCAAGTGCTTACACAGATACACACGGGAACGTTTGAAAGGCGGCGTCTATCAGCAGATCCCTAATATATCCACAGATAGACAGATTTGCTGATAGACGCCTGCTTTTTTTTTCTCCTGTGTGTACCTGTGTAAGCGCTCGGTGAAGAGCGTCATTGATGATTATTTACAACATGTTTTTGAAGCGTCGATCACTGTACCTAATCACAGACATATATGTTGAGCGTGTGAACAATGGCCAATCAGAGGTGTTTAAGAATCCGCTCAGCAGCACTCAAAATGCTAGGGGGAAAGGCTGGTATCACCACATTTTTTAAATTTCAGTATCGACTTGGTATCGAAGTCGAAGTAATCAATTACAAAGATGAGTCGTTCCAATCCTAGTATTTAAACATAAATGGCAGAAACCAAGTCATTAGAGGAAAAAATGTGCTGGTACCTGCAGGGGATGCAGTTTCAAACACAGAATGTCATCATCGGAGCTGCAGACTTGGGCAAACTCCACTAGGGGGTCCTGAATCTTGCGTGCCACAGACACAGCCTGCCGAAGCAGAGGTGGGTAATCTCTGAAGTCCGCCTATGAGAGGAGCAGAATGTGAAAGAAACATTAGGAAAGGTATTGGAAGTATTGTAAAATTTGTTATCTCAATGCACTGACCTCAGACTTCTTGCTGTTCATATAAAGCACAGCCAACTCATTGTCCACCAGCTCCACTCCCACCGCAGGAAGAGAGGAGTCCTGCTCCAGCTCACTGATGGTGCGCTTGATGTCCTCCATCACCATATGAGCATCACTGAACACAATCCAGATACAGGATTAACATGCAGCCCAATACAAGTTTAAAACTTGTGCTGTTTTTAAAACAAAAGGACCAACAATAAACATACCGATTCTCCCCAGCAACTGCAACAACATGTGGCTTCTTACTAAGGAGGAATTTCTTGAGATTTTCAATGTCTTGAAGCTATGGAAACACAACATGTGTTTTAAAAGCCACAATACTGAAGTCAGCTGGAATTAACCAACAGCTCAATAGTAAAGGCAGGGCTTCTGTTTTTTTCACCTTTTTCTCTCTTTCATCCTCTCTCCATGCATTTCTCCTCTTCAGGAAATAAGGTAGCCGGAGGAAGTCCACAACCTCTCCTTCACCATTGATGAGGGAACAGAAAACTGGTGTGTCTCTATAGAAACACAAGAAAACACTATCAGATACCATTCAAAAGTATAAAAGGACTGATAACAATTCTGGCCAATACTGACAAGCCAATAATTATAATGACATTTTGGTGAGTAACTGATAAATGGTTATTATTCTGTTAAAAAATAAAAATAAAATAGTATTTGAAAACATAAAATTATTCACAGATTCATAATAAACAGAGTTTAATAACGATGCGTGTTATTCTCTGAATTGTGATTCACTTTAAGTGAGAATTAGAGAACCTAAATGCACATTAAATACCCAATATTTGCCAATAACCGATATGGTGATATAATGCATCCCTATTCAAAATCAAATGAAATTCTCTCTCACTCAGTACAAATATGTACCTGCCAGAAGCAAAGGCCACCCCGAGTACACGGATACCCTTTCCTTGTGACTCATCCATAAGGTCATCATCCTCCTCTACCTGCTGATCAGGCCGATAAGGAGCTACCTTCAGGCAGTTATACAGCTTCTTGCAGCAAGACTGTACCACAGACACAAGAAACACAAATCAATTTGTTTTAGGCCACAAATTGGTACAGAAACTGTTGGGTAGCTTTTAAAGGAAATGCAGGCAATCAACGTGGCACCTTAACAATATTGTCCTTGGCTTCAGCGATAAGCTTATTCTTCAGTTCCTTGGCCATCTGTGGATACAGGAACTGCTGAAGGGAACGTTCAATGGCAAGGGTTCTCTGCTTGTTCCATTCCTGCACCTGGTGACTGAACTCATCCCTGTAGTAGAACTGCTTAATCTCATCAAAGTATGTCTGATCGCCATACCTGTAGAGATGACAAACAAAACTGCTCTGTACCTCTTGTAGATAATCCGTAACAACTCTTGAATTGTTTTCTGACACTGAATTCAGGTTAATCAAGTTAAAATATTCAGGACACATCTATACCCTTTGACTCCCACAAGGTCAATACAGATGTCTATGGCGAGCAGGCCTTCCTCCTCAGCCAGGCACATCTTCAAGAACTGATCTCCACTGAGCTCTTTCACAGGCTTGTTCTTCAGGTACTTGAAGGAATAAGCATAGTGTGCCTCATCCACATCCTGGGAAACATGACAGACATTAGCTGATGTGGAATTACTGACAAAAGAACAAACAATGCAGTCACTGGCACATCAGTTCAGTCTGGGTTTGAATAGAAGTTCTCTATGTTAACATCTATTGCAAAGCAAAAACAATTCCTACATGCATCAACAGATTTGATTCTAGCTAAAGCTCTAACACAATAGAACTCTGCTGGGATGGGAAAGTTTTCTATTCTGCCAATACCCTTTCCTTGACGAATATGGTTAAGCAAAAGAGTAGAAGATAAACAAAAATACAACAGTTAATAAAATGATGGTAGAATACCGACACTTCCTACACAATAGCAGTAAAAGTACTAACCTTCTTTCCCTTCTTAGTTGGCTTGATGTTAATCTTGGCCCTCTCCTGGAAGGTCTGTCTGAGCACGTGCCTGACCAGAGGTTCACGGGCAATCTGCATCGCTACCATGTAGCGAGCACCTTCCAGAACAGTCTCAGGGGTGTTAAATTGGCTTTAAAAACATGAATAAATAAATGAATATGCAAATTGCTATTCAGTAAGCAGTGGGTAAAAGACTTGATCACAGAACAATTTATAATAAGATACAATTTCAAGTTTGCATTGATCCATTACCTGCACACATAATCCTTGGCCAGCTCCAAAGGCTCTGCAGGGAACTGCTCGGTTTCGTGTCTCTGATAACTGTCTCTCAAGTTTTCTCCAAACTGCTCTGGGGTCAGTCCAAACTTCTTGGCAAGACCATCTAATAAAAAAAATAAATAAATAAAAAAAAATCATAACTTTCAAGGAGTTACATTGTCATTATATAATATGCATATAATTACATAAACTGAAAAATAGTAGTAATAATTTTTTCCACTTTACATAATTCTATCATATTATACAACATTTTTCTGAAATATAGGCCCTGTTTCCACCTGGTATTAAGAAGCGTTTTGGTTGATTGGATCAAAAGTGGACGAGGGAGACACACCTGGTTTTTTAATCAGTCTATTTTGTCCACTTTTAACCACTTCTGTCCTGATTTCTTCAAGGGAAGGTTTATTGGCGGGTAAATGTATGGGTTATTTCAGATCTTTCGATGTAATGGATGAAAAAAAACTCAAGCAATTTACATATGAACGCATCCGGAGATGATGGGGGAAAAAAAAAAAAAAAAAAAAAAAAAAAAACCATACAGAAAGCAGCAGCTTTCATTTCTGCTATGATAGCCACAAGACCAAGGTGAACGCGGTGTGTGCGTGTTAGAAATCAGGAATGGTTCGTTTTTCATCTTCAAACCAAACATAGGTCTTCAGCCAACAAAGTTTAAATCCCGTCTGGCTAGAGCGCTTCTCATGATGTTTACGCATTAGGCATAGAGTAGGTGGCCTTTTGTGGCTGTTTGAAAGCATTCAACCACATGAGTGTCTACACTATGAAAGCAATCCGGTCGAATGCGTTTTCGACGACCTCTGGAAGTGGTCGAAACTGGACAAGCTCTAAATGTTTTACACCCCGTTCACACCTGTATTTAGCGCCGTCCACTTGTGATCCGATCGACCAAAATGCATCTTAAGAACAGGTGTAAACAGGGCCATAAAATGTGTTGCTATACATTTGTTAAAAAATGTAAAAAAAAAAAATTCTGCCAGTGGGTCTGGGATAAATTCCCCCCCCCTTCTTAAAAAAAAAAGAAAAGAAAATTATATATATATATATATATATTGTTGAGTCTTCTATACATTTGCAGTATGTACACACCAAGGCCTGCGCTCTGGCAGATGCTGTACATATCTCTGCGGGAGGCTTGTTTCAGATCTGGCCCCTTCTGCTCCTCTTCTTCCTCTTCCTCCTCCACTTCTGCTTCTTCCCCTAGCAGAACAAAAAAGTTGTTAGTCTAATGCATGCCTGAACATCATAATTGGCTCATTCAATGAAAACAAGGCTGTACCATCTTCCTCTGACACTTCCTTGATCTTCTTCAGTTTCTTTTTGCTGGCCTTGGTTGCATTTTGCATCTTAGGAATGTCTCGGCCATAGTAGAGCAGGAAGTGGTTGTAGACGTCTCCCAGCTCATCAAGAGACTGGACATCTTTCAGTCTGTCAAAGCAGACAGAACAAGTGATTGCTGTGGATACAGCATAATATATAAGACAGTTTGTTAGGTTGGTGCTCATACCTCTCCATATCAGCAGTGTCTAGGGGACGAGTCGAGTCGGCCAGCGGCTTGTCAGGGTCAGCTGAAATCTGCTCAAATTGATAAGACTGCATTCGCTGGAAAAGACGTGTCAGGTTCTGCTTTCTGGTCTTCAACTGGGTCCACTGAGGAGGACAGCATAAACAGCCACATTTAACTGTTAAATTAAAACAAAAAGCAGCAACCACAATGCATTCTGAGAACATTTTGATTGTGCCCTTACCTTCTCATCCCACTGCCACACTTTCCACAGATCATTAATGTTCAGCTCTGGTTCCACATACTCCTTCCTGTAGAATGCAATGAAGGGAACCTGTAGGAAGGAAAAGAGAAGAGACAAGTTAATATCAGATTATCTGTCTATCAAGTAAGTTTAAAGGCTGCGACACACCAAGCCGTCAAAGAACTAGAGGCGACGAAAGCCGGCTGTGTTGCCGCTTTGCATCGACTGTGTCTGGAACACACCAAAAGGACTACAGGCGACTGTCAACTAACATGTGTGTTCTGTGCCTGTGTGTAAGGAACAGCTATATCAGCAGGTGTCAATAGTGACACGGCGATTTCAGCATGCTGAATAAGGGCAAACTGCCGCCGGCGTGAGCCATACACTGCAAAGATTTGCCCCGACAAACGTTCACCGTAGGCTTGGTGTGTCACAGCCCTAATACACCCTATTTTCCCCACATGACTATACCTCAAAGTGTTGATTCCTCATAAAGTTCAGGGCTTCTTTGATTTTAGCAATAGTAGTGGGGCCCTTTCTGCTGAAATTAGTGGTAGTCCCACGATCCAGGTAGTCTGTGCTCTCCTAAAGTGCAAACCAAAACAAAATAAGCATAGAAGTTAGCTTAGTGCCATGATATAAACATTATGATATACAAACATTTAGCTCCTACCTGCATGGAGATGGTTGGTGTAGAGAAGGCATTCCTGTAAATCCATTCAGCTTCTTCCTCCAGCTCATCATCCTCAGCAGGCTTTACAGGGATGGCCCTCAACTGCAAATGACAAGAGGTTATAAAATATCGTCATTCCCACCCATGAAAAGAGAAACACTCATATACACACAGCCTAAAGCTGATCCACACCTGGAATCTTTCTGGCATGTCTGTAGAGCGGATCTCATTGTCCTGATCGGTCATGTGGCTGCTCTCCAGCTCACTGGGCTCATAGATCTCAAAGATGCTACGACGGCCAACTCTTCTCTTGGTCTGCTTCTTCGGTCGATCCCATGACTCATCATCCTGATCCTCCTCTTCCTCTTCCGCGTGATCATACGCCTCAGTGTCGAACTCAGCAAAGTCAAAATCACCCCCGAAAATCTCTTGAGCTTCTTGCAAAGCACTGGAATGTCAGAAAAGAGAGCAACACTAGGGTAAAGGCCATTTGAATTTAGTCCATCATACCAAGGTACACACACACTATATTTACATAACCAAAACACTGTTTACACAACTTACGCATCAGTGTAGCCAGAGAATTTCTTTCCCTTCTTTTTAGTGATGGGCTGTCCATCATCATCCACAATGAAATCATCAATGTCTGCAAAGGTTGAAGAAAAAAAAACATCACTAAAATTCTACAGAAATGTAGCACAAGAATTCAAATCCATGATGAACAGAGTAAATGTCTTTTCTACCAGATTCCTCATCTTCCTCCTCCTCTTCATCATCTCTTGGGTGAAGTGTGTCCACAGCCTCTCCGTCCTCAACTTCTCCATCTCCGTCTCCATCCCCAGTGAAGATCTCATCAGCAATCATGTCTTTCTCATCATCTTCCCCCTCATCATCCATGGTTTTTACACGAGAGTACTTCTTTTTCTGAACACACACAATTTTTTTTTATGAATTTAAAAGTGTTTAACTGGTATCAGTTAAATTTGCGAAAAACCTGCAATCTAGCACAGGCAGGAACTTTGGTGACTTACCCTCCTCTTCACTTTCACTCCTAAATTCTCCTCAATGAGGTCCAGATCATCATCATCCAGATAGTCATCATAACCTGACAGATACAAACACACATTCTTTAATGAGAACTAAGGTTGAGCAAAATAGAAAACAGATATAGAAAACAATTTTTAATTTTGCCTTTGGTCAATATTTTAAATGCTTTTTTTTTCCCCCCTAATCAGAGCAACCTTAATTGTAGCCAAATTGATTAAAAATAAATGCAAGAAGTAAAAATTTAGTTATGACACATTTTTCCTAAATAAACATTGGTAGTACATTATAGTATTCACATGCAACCATCTAACCAAAAAAAGTATTATCATTTAAGTATTTCCTGAACAAATCTGAGTGATGATGCACTGATTCAGACAGCTGAATCAGAGTTGTCAATCAATCAACTGAAATGAGTAGTTTGAACAGTTTTACAAAAATTAACTACATTTACCAACTTGAACACTGTTTTTACTACTAAAATATAAATTATAGGCACTATTAATGTTTTATTGCTCTCATACTCACAAGTCATGAAACAAGGAATCATCACAACTAAGGTTGGGTATCGTTTGAATTTTAGTGATTCCAATTCCAAATCTGCTTATCGATTCCGATTCTTTTCGATTCCAAGTTTCGATTCCAGTAAGGTAAAAACATTTAGTCAAACAATTATATCAAACATATTTATTCTGTGTTTTTTGGCAAAATGTTTTGTTGCAGCTGATTTCCACAAACAAAAATCAGCAGCCTAAAGAATATTTTCCTATGGTTTTAACAAAAATAAAACAGCAAAAACAACTGGACTAACTGATATAAATTTCAAACATCATTAAAGACAAGTATAGAGTAAATAAAATAACAAAAACAAATTAGCATTAGTACAAATAAATACACCTGAACACTATTCTTTGATTAACATTAATGAAACAAAGTGCAGAATGTTTATTAGGCTGCTGTCACTTTAAGACCTCATGCAGGATCCAATATGTTTTCTTTCTCAACCGTTTGATCACTTAAGACATAAACAGTCAGTTATGAGGATATTTTGACATAATTGTGTGTGTATTCATGTGTTCAAGCGCAAGAAGATGCATAGAGTATCATGCATTATAATGAGGAGTGGTTCTCTGTGCACGCTTTTGGATGTGTGACCAAAGAAAACAGGGCAGTGCGAGTCCCGAATTGAGTACTCTTTTGTGTCTTCTTGCACATAAATGGTTTGAAGACACAAATCGATAAGCAGAATCCAAATTTTAACTTTATTACAAGTATCCGATTCCAGAATTGGAATCGATTTTCAATTCCCAACCCTAATCACAACAGTATTATAATGATATGTTCTTTAGGAAAGTTAATGTACACTTAGAAGCATTGCAGAACTCACAACATTACTTAATTTGTTATCCTCAGCAAAATAGCAGTTATCATATTGTGAATATTTGATTTCACCCAGCCCTATTGAGAACAACATTATTATTCACTAGTGAATTGATGAACCACAAAATACAGGAGGATTTACTAATGTGCCTTTATCAGAGTAACCTACTTCGTTTCCTGCGGCGATGACGGACCTCTTCACCAGAGTCACTGTCTTCTCCCCCACTTTGCGCTTCTACCGGTTCTTCCTCTTCCACGTCACCATCATCGATGAGTCCTCTCAGGTTTCCATGCTCATCCTGATCTTCAGTATTCTCTTCTTCCTCTTCCTCTTCTGGAGACAACACCACAAGCAATGAAGCAGTGAATTAAACACAGCAGCACACTAAAATGTGGTTTCTGGTAGTATTCCTGCCCTGGATGTAGGAAACATCTTACCATCCTCTTCCATAAATCTCTGCGTCTTCTTGGGCTTCAGGTCCTTCTCCTCGAACTCCTCCTCTGACTCCTCAGCCTCGCTCTCGATGAAGTCAGACATTTTTGCAAGGTCTGTATAAAAAAACAAAACAGGATTATATTTTTTTTTTTAACAAGGGATCTGAGACAAATGTGGTATGGCTATGATAAATAGGTTTGGGTTTGGATTGAAAAAGTATTACATTATAAGACCCCTGTCATAATCGGTAGTATTAAATTAAAGCTATAGAAACTGGTGGCTTAAATCAATTATTCTAGCACTAGATATTCAAAACAGCACTTTGTTTTATATGTTAACCTAATGTTTATTTTAAATAAGACAACATCTGAGTATTACTCCTGTATATACAGGCCTTTTATACCAAAACGTATATCGAGATGAACTTGATATACATGCAACTAGCTAGATAGGTAATTTAGCTTAGCCAATGAATTTGGGACGCATAATCATACCTAAGTTTATACCTATAAGAAATATCCCGAAAGTTAGCGATGAATCAAACGTAAACAGTAAACAACTTGTTCTTTGTTATATAATCATGTAACGACTCTATCCGCGACACTGTGGGAGATCAAGGCCCACATGCTAACAGCTAACCTATACAATAAGAAAAACAACACCAAGAATTATATTCCGCTTTTAAAAACACCTAACTGAAACTAAGAATCGATCACAAAAGCGCACTTACTATTCCTTGCGAGGAAGGTCGATTACGTTAAATGCCTGAAAATAAACGCTGAGGCGAAGAACGAAGCGTCTCTTTTGAAGAAGCTTGATAGTGACAACAAAAATGGCTGAGGGTTCCAGTCGAAATTCTGGTTCCGGTATACACATATTTAACTTCCGGCCAGGATAAATTCATTTGCTGATATCGTTGTGGCCGTTTATGATATAAGCTGATTGAGAAAGTGTTATTATCATTTTTCAAAAGTTTTATTCAAGTTTACACCTTAATCTATAATCATAATCTCGTTTTTACCCAACAATGTAGTTTCTCACAAAGATTTGTAAATGTATATCTGTAGTTTCTCCAAACCTGAAGACGGCGCTCTAACTTTTAGTGATTCACGCGCTCCATGTGACGTCAGTTAGGGTTTTTAAAGATTAGTTTTACCAGGGCTCAACAAGCCATGGACAATTTGGGGTTATTGCGGGTCCAGTTGTCTATAATAGTGTTATTATCATGTATGTTTACATTGTCCCCTGGCAGTGAAATGAGCTTTGTAACGTGCGGGTCGGTGGTGAAGCTGCTCAATGTGAAACACAACGTCAGATTACATTCTCATGATGTCCGCTATGGATCCGGTGAGTGACTCCCATTCATAAATGCTGCTCGTCCCATCTGTATGGAAGTGATTTAAACTTTGATGTAGAAAATAATTTAACAACCCTCACTTATATTATATTAGGGTAATTATATCCTAGCTTATACTGTCCAACTGACGCACTGTACAGTATGTACTTATACTTTGCACTATGTACTCAACCGTGTAGTGTTTGAATATGGTTATTTGAGTCCATTATCGCGGTATTTGAAGTGCATTTTCAGTGTGAACACACTATACTACATTTATTCTACTAAACAGCATAGAATAGTGTATAAGTACACGAATAGGGATGCACCTTCTCTCTGTTATCTGTTAATGTGATGATTTAATTCCAGGTAGTGGGCAGCAGTCAGTGACCGGTGTGACCGCAGTGGAGGACAGTAACAGTTACTGGAGTGTGCGGGGCACCAGTGACGCTGCATGTCATCGAGGGTCTCCGGTACAGTGCGGACAGAACATCCGACTGACCCATGTGAACACGGGCCGCAATCTACACAGCCACTACTTTACTTCACCGCTTTCTTCAAATCAGGTTTTAATATTTCATCTTTTTTTAACACACACTGTAATGTAAAGGTACTGTATGTACAGTTTGATGTTACAATAGGCAGTGCAAGTTTACTTAAAAACTCTTCCCATTTAGGAGGTCAGTGCCTTTGGTGAGAACGGCGAGGGTGACCATCTGGACGAGTGGACCGTTCTGTGCTCAGGCTCAGTGTGGCAGCGGGATGAGTCTGTTCGGTTTCGTCACACGGCCACTGAGGCTCTGCTGTCTGTGACAGGCGAGCAGTACGGCAGACCCATCCACGGCCAGAGAGAAGTGCACGGCATGATGATCAGCAGCTCGCACAGCTACTGGAGAACAATGGAGGGCATCTTCATGAAACCCAGTGAGACTGGATCCAGGGATTTCAGCAGTCCATTACACACTGAGTTTTAGAGAAACCTGATGAACTCTTTATTTTATAGAGTTCTGTTCATTCTTTACCAACTGGCTCAGAAAAGAGCATTGAGCTGTTATGAAAAACAGTTTGATAAATCAAATTGTGCCTCATGTTCATTTTTAACACTTGAAGCATATGATTTTATATTGCACAGCATACACTACCGTTCAAAAGTTTAGGGTCAGTAAGTTTTTTTTTTTTTTTTTTTTTTTTTTTTTTCGTCCTAAAAGAAATTGATACTTATGTTCTGCAAGGACACATTAAATTGTATGATTTCTATTTCAAATTGAAATTCATCAAAAAATCCTGAAAAAATGTTATATTTTTCCATAAAAAATATAACTGTTTTCAACGGTTTCTTGAGCAGCAAATCAACATATTAGAATGATTTCTGAAGGATCATGTGACACTGAAGACTGGAATAATGATGCTGAAAATTTAGCTTTGCCATCATAGGAACAAATTTAATTTTAAAATAGAAAACAGTTATTTAAAATTGTAAAAAATATTTCACAATATTGTGGTTTTTACTGTTTTTTGTATATGTAAAAAAAAAAAAAAAAAATCAACCTTGATGAGCATAAGAGACTTTTAAAAACATAAATCTTACTGACCCTAAACTTTTAAAAGGTAGTGTATAATAAGGCAAACAGAAATTTTGGAAGGCAGAAAGAAGCCACTTTTATCTTTTTAAACAAATGTTCAGAATTAATTCCACAATTTTACAGATTTCATGATTATAAGGCAAAATTTCAGTCAGTGTTTTAACCGAGTTTCAACACAAGTTTTAACTTGTGGCATGAATGTTTTGATTTAATGGCCGTTAATATATAAAAATCATGGCCATCTTACAAGTAATATTTTAAAAAGAATAATAATAATTAAAAAAAAGAACAGCAAATTTTTAAGTCATAAAAATCACCCACAACTGTTCTAAAAAAAAAAAAAAAGAAGTCAAATATAAATTAATTGCACACCAAACAAACTTGAATTGCTTGATGCTGACCTCAGTGTGAAAACACTACAGCAGAACTGCTACAGCTGCGTCTTATTTCGAAAGGCTGCGTCCTCCGGAGGTCACATTTGAAGGCTGTGTACGTCATCGAGGCGGTCTCATTTAAGAAAAGTAACTGTTAGATTGCAAAGTAAGAAAGACAGTATTTTACACATCACAAGGAACAACAGTCAATTTTATTACGGTTACTTTTCTTAAATAAGACATCCTTGATGACGTATGCAGCCTTCAAATGCGACCTCCGGAGGACGCAGCCTCCAAAATGAGAGACAGCTGTTATATTGCAACAGTATTAACATTAATCTTATTAAGAGACTTGTGCTGTGTTATGATGTTTTGGCTATTTTTCTAAAGGAAGCCATGAGTCATTTATGATGAAAGCTCCTGTACAGCCATTAGTATCATACTTGCACACCTGAATATTACACTAGTAACACTTGGTAAAGCAAGTATCTTTCTCCTAATAAGGCAATTTCCTAAGTATACATTAAGTAGGTAACATCATTGATGCCACTAAAATCATTCATTTAATTTTCTAATGCATATTTGAAATTAAAACAAGTGCCTTTTTACTCTTTATTCATTTACATTGATTACATAGAATGCTGTAAAATTTGAGTTTAAACAATTGATACATGCAGATTCCTTGAGAATGAGGTTCCTTGAGGTGATCTGTAAACATTTTTCTTTTTTTTTCTGTTTACATGGTTGGGGTCACAGCTGTATAACGGAGAATAACTCGGTACACGTTTTGAAGTATTCCTCAAACAGACTCTAGAGTTTATTACCTCAGACTATCACATTCTACTTCAGGCCTTGGAAAACAGTATTTTTGTTTAAATATGTCAGTATGCTTTGATGGTTGTGTAGATTCTTTAAATTAAAGAGATCAAGACTGGCTTATTCATTTACAGTCCTTCTTTTATCATATTTAGATATGCACAGCTTGAGAAGAGAAGTGCAGAAAAAAAATAGCATGTCATTTATTTCAGTCTTATTTGTAGAAAATCCAACTGTGCCTCCTACTGGCCCAAACAATAATAACAAAAAATGATGATGATGATGATAACAATTGTTGGATGCAAAGATATGTTTATTGTCATGTTCAATAAATAATTTTCTTTTATTCATATTCTTTACATGTAATGATACATTTTTGTTTAGAAACCATATTGCTGTAATCCGACTGTCAATCCACATCCTGCATGCATTATGTATACTGTTTTGCATATTAATAATCCTTCTTTTGATATAATCCATAAAAATACATACATATAAAAATTTATTTGGCATGCTTCAAATTCAGATAAAGTTAGGATCTGGATTGAGAGTAAATTAATTTAAAAATTCCATCAACCTTTGCAAGATTAGAAAATAATCAAAATAAAATACCGATATAAAACATAAATATTATTAATCAACAAAATATAAAATACAGTTTTAAATAAAACCTGGACCAATTTATATTTTCAAAATGCCCATAAACTAGAGGGGTTTTTATATATATAGATTGTATATTCTAACAACAAAATGGCAACAAGCGGAGGAATACATAGACTAACGGCTAGTAAAAATGGTGCTGGACATTTTTAAACTTTAGTCCACCAATCTGCCTTTGTGATATTTGAAAGAAATAGCAAAGCAAATATTCTTATAACATATTAAAATAACAAGGTGTAACACTTTAAATTGATACCGTACCTGTCAAAAGTTTGGAAACATTACAGTTTTTTAATGTTTTTGAAAGAAGTCTCATTCTCGCCAAGGCTGCATTTATTTAATCAAAACTACAGTAAAAACAGTAATATTGCGAAATATTATTACAAATTAAAATAACTGTTTTCCCTTTTAATATATTTTAAAATGTAATTTATTCCTGTGGTGGCAAAGCTGAATTTTCAGCATTGTTACTCTTCAGTGTCACATGATCCTTCAGAAATCATTCTAATATGCTGATTTTCTGCTCAAGAAACATTTATTATTATTATTATTATTATTAATGTTGAAAACAGTTTTTGCTGCTTAATGTTTTTGTGGAAATTGATACTTTTCTCAGGATTCTTTGATGAATAGAAAGTTCAATGAACAGCATTTATTAAATTGTTTAAAGCATTTATTAAATAGAAATCTTTTGTAACATTATACATGTCTTCACTGTCACTTTTGATCAAATTAATAAATCCTGGATGAATAAAATTGTAATGTTTCCAAACTTTTGACAGGTACTGTATATATGGAATTTACACTGAATTACACTCCTGTTTCCAACTTATTTTTGGTAAAAGTTACTTGTTTCTTTTTTCTTTTCTAGTGTCACTTCACAATGCTAAAAGTAACTCTCCTTCTTTACCACTGTCACATCACAACCTCTAATCTTTTAGCCCACTAGATGGAGCCTTCGATTCAGAGGTTTCCTCATTCCAAAGCACAGACTGACAGAATAAAAAGCACCAGTCCTCAATCAAGCCATTCTGTGACATTCTGGAAAACTGACAGGAACTTTGTCCAGTAAACTGTTCCCAATAATCCGCTTTTCTTTTGCAGTGTATTTTGGCACAGAATGCTGGTACTGTTTCAGATAAGATTTGCTCACAGGAAGGAAACAATGGGAGTTCAGACATTTAGACTTATGCTCTCAGCAAATGCCTGCAAACAGTACAGACATTGAAAAAGCACTGCATTAGTGTTCTGAACATGCAAACATGACAGTCAAACGGACGACTCTTTTGTGTGGCACTATATGCATAAATACACATGCAATATACAGGGGAGTGTGACAAACAGCTGTTAAGTATACATAATAATAAGGGACACAGGGAAGGAGACTGATGTGCTCACACATTATAAATATATAGACAAACAGGTAGACAAATACTTATATTACACACATAGACTCTAGCTGTAAAAGAAAAAGTGCTATTTTAGAGATTGACCAGTTTACTTCTGGTTGATTCAGAGCAATTTATGTTGCATTCACTGACTCTCTAAACCTGAGAGTGAATAAAAACTCAAAATGGACCAAAAAGTCCAACTATGTAGCATAGACACTTCCGCAGAAGTTCAGTGTCATATATTTAAACCAGACAGTATATGCAGACATTGAGAAGACCTTGATACTATATGTTAAATCAAAGAGAGTATTATACTCTCTTCTTCTGTGTAGACACACAAAATAAGAGATTACTGGGTAATTGAATGAATGAAACAAACAAACAGACTTCTAATTTCCATATAAAACGACAACTCTGTTTACACATAATGCACAAGGTGTTCCACAAAATGGAGTTGTGTGGAATTTAATTCATCCCACTTGCTTTGCAGAATATGGAATTTGTTAATGTACAGCCACAAAGCATTTGTAACTCAAGTTATGAAGCAAACAATGAGAAAACAGGCTGGGTACAATAAACTACCATTCAAAAGTTTGGGGTCAGTAAGATTTTAAAATGTTTTTGAAAGAAGTCTCTTATGCTCACAAAGGATGCATTTATTTGATCAGAAATAGAGGAAAACAGCAATATTGTGATATATTATAACAATTTTAAATAACCGTTTTCTATTTTAATATATTTTAAAATGTAATTTATTCCTGAATTTTCAGCAGCCATTGCTCCAGTATTCTTCAGTGTCACATGATCAATGTTAAAAACAGTTGTGCTGCTTAATATTTTTGTGGAAACTGAGATTGTCAGGATTCTTTGACAATAGAAAGTTAAAAAGAACAGCATTTATTTGAAACAGGAATCTTTTGTAACATCATAAATGTCTTTACTGTCACTTTTGATCAATTTAAAGGTGCAGTAAGCAATTTCTGAGAAACACTAGCTGAGTTTCCATTACCCTTCAAATTGCGCAAACTGAAATTGCGAATTGAAAATACGCCCAATGGAAACACGTCAAATTCGCAAAAACTCTCATAGATCACAAAAAAAAAAGTTTTTACGCTTGCATGAGGTGGTTTTTCAGCTAATTGAAAAAGGAATATTTCTCAAAATTGCAATGGAAACAATTTTTTCGCATTTACAGGTCACCTGGAGTACGTAAAAGTCGATCATTCTTTAAAGATGGCGCGGGTATGTTTTGACAGAAGACGAGACAGAGCTCTTTATTAAACTGACAAAAACAACAAAGAAACCTCAAGACCTCAAAGCAGATAGGAGGGAGAAACACCCAGAAACACTTAATATGCAGCCGTTCCCAAGGGCCTTTCCTTGCCATTAATGCCTGGATAACACACCTACGTCTCCTTTGATTAAAAATAATGGCTAGTGCAGTGGCTGCTATATACTTAAACCTACTAACATCCATTTTCATGATTTTTGGAATGACTTGTCGCGAGAGGAAAGAATTACGTCGGTTAATGGAAATGCCATCATTTCGCAATAGTTTTTTATCGACATTTAGAAAATATTGCAAAAGTTTTGCGCAAATCTGTAATGAAAACCCGGCTACTGTTGAAAGTGGTTCAGACTTTGTACCGCAACACACTTGTAGCCAATCAGCAGCGGGGGCGTGTCCACTCATAATGGGGGAGGAAAGAGAGTGAGCAAGAGGGAGATTTGAAGAAAGACTGTAGAGACATTACAAAAGAGAAAAGGTCAGAGGAATATCAGTGGGAAAAGAAGGGTTATGATCAGACAAGAGCTTTAGGACCCATGGTAATATTAGAAAAGCTTTTTAGGGCTGGAGAGACCTATAAGCGGGAAGGCCTGAAAACGGACTCTGAGGTTGCATTGTTTCTGCTCCATATGTGAGTAACATTGGTTTTGAGTGTCATTGTTTGTTTGGAGCTGCATGCTGCTGTCGACTAACAACAAACTCTTGCTTATATATATACTCTTGTGTACTGTGTGTTCATTTTTTGTTCTTCCTTGTCGTTCGCTAATAATCTTGACTTTATTTTTTTCATTATTTTGCTTCACTTCAGCTATGATAAAGAGGCATCCACTCTTGCATTGTGTATTTGTGTATTTTGGGGCCGAAGCAATGAAGGGAGTGTGTGTTTGGGCTGATTTCAAATATCAGCAGTTTCTCAGAAATTGCTTACTGCACCTTTAATGCATCCTTGCTGAATAGAAGTATTTTTTTTTTTTTTTTATTTGTAAAAATCGTTGTGACCCCAAACTTTTGAACGGTAGTGTACGTCTTACTATTTTTTGATGCTGTTGTCATTTAATTTGACCACACTACATGTTTAGTTCAGCGACTGCTATCCAATTATCATTTTAAACTTTTATTTCTTGTTTCTTTCTTACCTTACTCATTTTGATGTTCTTAAATGATGTTGAAATATTTTGTTTTACTTGTTTTAAATGTCTCCCTCTCCCCCTATGCTATTGTAATGTAAATAAACTTGCCTCACCTTGGAAATATGGCAAGTATTGACAGTCCAACCAAAGAAGGAGATGTTAAAAATCAGCTGAATAGCTTCTGGTTCATTCATCACATCAGATGGATTATGGGATACAGTTTCCATGCAGGTTGTATCCTGCATATTTTGGTGATAGTGGTTTTCTTTGCATTCTGTACACAGTATACTGCATACTGTAAAAGTAATAGTATGGTCGTATGCTATTCCAAAATACCCAACAGTCCCTTCAACACTAAAAAATATCTTCAATGATTTCCATAAATGAGCTTCAACACAGTAAGGCTCAGAACAAATCGGACATTGCATTTGAGATGAACATGCACACACTCTTGATGCCAGACATCCTGCGGTGGCTCTGTTGGACAGGCTGCCAATCACTCCTCATCGTTCCCATCTGAGTCGTCACCTTTCAAAGACGGGGAATGAGAAAAACACGCAGCGCAGAGGGACACGGCATGTTATTGCATTAAATGATATTCAGTGAGGAGCCCTTGCATGTCCCTGTCAAGCTGATGATGGAGGACATTCCTCACTGTTGTTTCTGTCTGTCACAATCACAATCGACATAATAAATATAAGAGAGAAAACTGGCTTGGGATTCACATCCTCTGCACTGTGGTCTCCCCAACACTCTTCAAACTAAAAGAAAGTGGAGTTTTTAATGCATGTTTCTTAAGCAGAGGTCAGATCAACCAGGGTTCACAGTGGGCGGGGCTACTCCATGCCATTCCGCAACATCTGATTGGCTGCGATGAGCATGACGCTGATGATGAAGGCCATTGCAAAAGCGCAGATGAGGCTCTTGCGGACACATGTCTGACGATTCTTCTTTTTCGAATGCACTGATGGAGTAGAACAGAGCATATATGAAAGACACACAGAAGAGCTGCTAGCGGTTATACTGCTATGGAGCATTAGACATCAACGAGAAGAGATGACAGCACACAATGAGCATAAGCCATCCGAACAATGATCCATCAGTGCTGTTGATCTCTGTGCATAATGAGGCTTTGAATATGCACAGTAATGAAACAAAACATGTGGATCTGCTGAGGTGTCTCGACACACGTCGCACACTAATGATCGCAAACACACACAAATAGCATAAATTATTCGGGTGAAACTGTTTAAGGGCACAGTGTGGGCCAATAAAGGATATATTTTTAAACAATGTGACAGACTAATTGGATTTTGAGGCATGAAATTGTTACATTTTATTCACCTTTTTCTCAGGCCAGCAGATTCAATTCCATTCAATTTGTGTTGTTATTCTGTGCTGCATATTGAGATTAAATATTGAACTGCTGAAACATAATTGGATATGAACCGTTATGATAATTTCCCTGTTTCTGAATTCCATTCATTCCCTTTACTTTTTTTGGCTGATTTCAGTTATGCTTCAAAAGGGGGAATCTATGGCCAAATTCAAAAGTAACCTGTGAAGAATGGTTTGAGTTGAATTTCTTACTGGGAGTAAAGAAAACATTATGCAAGTTGTTTTCATTTATCAGATGATTTTCATCCATAAAAACATATAATGCACTGAGAGCACAGAACTCTCATCTCATTAAATGGACAGTTTCTGGGCAAACACAGCAGGCTATAGACCACAACAGTCTGGCTCCGGAAGTAAAAATCCATAAAGAAATGGATTTTTAATGATAACATATAAATCTTTGAAGACCTGCTATGAGCTCTGAGATTGTGAAGCAATGATATATGCTTCTGCAGAAGCCAAAAGTCAATGTGGTTTCAGCTTAATTTAATAAACAAGCTTCTAGTTGGATGCACCAATCAGAGAAGTTGCTGAATAAATGAATAGTCAATAATAAAGTCAATAATCTTATATTGTACTATCATTTTTGATTCATCTTGAATGTGTCATGGGAGGAGTACTTTATTGCCTCATAAAAGTACACAGTTTTGTACTTTGATTTGAATTACAAAACTATTTGATATAGTTTGTACTGTATGTTGGTTTAAAACTCTTTGTTGAAGACATTTGAAATGCCTGTGTAGAAAAATAATGAAAAAAATACATATAGGCTCCAGAAAAACTGTCCGTTCACTGCTGCGCTTTATTGTCATGTGAAGGTGGAAATAAAATATTTTCATCGGTATTCATACAGATCTGAATTCTCGAGTACTGTCAGAGTTTTAAGCATCACCTCACTGAAGCTTCGCAAAGTTTCCAGCGTCTGTAAACAACTGTTGCATTATCCGTCAATTAATATGAAATTGTTTTCTTTGCTATTTACCTCCCTGAAATTCGGTCTGGCAGTTTCCTGAGTTCTCCTTCAAGCTCTCTTCCTCTGTGACGATAATATTTTCGATGTCCTTCATGGTGAGATGGTCTCTGAAGGCGTGGAACAGGACATGTTTGAGCTCCTCCAGGGACATCTGTTGCATGTCAAACTGCAGGGTGGAAACACAAGAGGCCTCTCGTCAAATCTCAGCACGGCTGGGTTGTCAACGCTTCTCTGTTGGGCAGTGCTCAAATCCTAGAGTGATTTATTAAGGGAGAATTTCCTTCGACAGAAAGTTTTGAGAAGTGAAGCTAGTAGGAAGAGAGGAAAATGACCAGATGAGCTGTTCACTATTCAGTCACTACGCTAATCATTTGTTTACTTGCTCAATCTAATGCACATTGAAAAGAAGCACAGCACACTTAAAAATTGATCATCATACTGGACAATCTTTCTGACGCAAACTGAGATGTGAATCAACAATGATGTTGAAGGGCGTAATAGTCCTCAACATCTTTACTGTCCTTCAAACCAAAAAAAAAAAAAACCTCAACAGAAACACATTTCAGCTAAAAAAAAAAAGAAGTCATTTCAGACATCCAATTAGCACAGCAGCTCTGTCCTCATTGAACTGCAATGCTTGTAGTGACAGCATTACAATTGTGACCTCAAGCTGGGTGAAAGCTGAATAAAAAAAAAAAGAAGAAAAGGAGGAGGCAAATTTGGGCTGGTTCAATAATTCAGAATCACTGAGAGAGAGACTTGAACTTTTCCAATTTCCCAGCAAACTCTGTGTCAAGGGTCTTCTCAGAAACCTTGAATGAGCTTTGGTGGCTGGGGTGTTATCCTGTCTTGGCAGAGTCAATAAATTATTGAACTGTATGAAAAAATATGTATTACATTGCTGAGAGTTTCCTTCTCCATGATTCCATCCACTCAAATGCCCCTTTTTTTTTAATAAACTCTTTAAATCTTTATTTGGCGTTCCAACGTGTTTTCATTGTTCAATCATATAAAATGTGCATCACGCAAATGCAGTGATTACATATCTGCTTATTATTAACTAAACATATCAAAAAGATGGTCAAAACTTACTACAGTTTCACTTTATTTCGATAGTTCACTTTAGACTACTAACTTTAAATAACTTTGCAACTACATGTCGATTAACTCTTATTAATATTGCAACTATATGCAGGGCTCCAGACAAAAACATTCATTAAGGAGCCATTGGCTCCTATAGGGGGAAAAAACAGGCGCCAAATAATTTTTTTAAGAGCCACACAACAATGAACTTAAATGTTTAAATCACTTACTTTTAGTCATCCTGTTGTGTTTATATATCTCTCCTTTACAGTTTCAGCATTTTCATCTTGTGGTTTTTCTCGGAAATGAATGTCACTATTTTCACTTAATACTATTATAGTTTTTGAAAAACAACATTCACTAGATAGTGCACACGAATTCTTTCTGCGCTCAAGGCCAAAGGAGTATAGGCTACTTTGAAAGGCTCGCGCGCTCAACTGTGCACGAAACTGACAATTTTTATTTCAACATTTTTATCTTTTTTAAACTGAAATGAAAGGCAATGTGGATAAACATTCACAGCCATGATGTACAGAACACCACTCAAAGATATAAGAAAATGAATAAAAACATTTTGGATCAATAAACCTTAAAATATATATATATATATAAATAAATGCAGATAGATATGCATTTCACATGTTGGCAAATCAAATTAAATCGGCTAAATTGCCTGTGCGAGCAAGCTTTAACTAATCTACAGCGCAACATCGATGCACCAAAAAACAATCAAAAATTAATTTACAGAATTGAATTAGAACAGAATATACCGTTCTAATAAATAAAAATCATTTAAAAAATGAAATAGTCATAATCAAGTCACAAGTGCAAAATGCCTGAAGTGCAGGGGAACATATATTCAAAACACAAGCCACAAATAGTTAAATTAGATAACCCAGAGTGATCAATACATAAATTAAAATTAAAGAAATTATTAAAATAATGAAAGTATAGCCAGAATTGTCAACTTTGTCTTTTTAACTGCAGAGACAATAAACGCTAAACTGGAGTGGCAGTCTTTTTAGCTAAACATTCACAGCATCCAAAAATCAAATTATAACCGGCTGAAATGTTTTGAAATCACTTGTACGCTACCTGATTGAGAGAAAAAAATCCAATCTTTCACGCGATCTGCCTGTGTCCATTTGAGTCTTTTCAAATAGCGCGCTAGTCAGCTCGTTAACATTGACCGGCAGAAGCGCCCGTTTGTTGTTGTTGACCGGTAGGACATGAGCTGTTGGCACAAGTAGCATCTTACGTTTTTTGGATCATCTTTTACCATTTCAAAGTGCATCCAATTCTACTCTTTAGATTTTCTTATCCCAGACATTGTTAAAGATTTAATCCCTGCCGCCAAGATGCTCCTCTCGTCCTCTGTTGGATCATGGAAGTGAAACTTAAATCTGTCACAGGGGTGGTTGGATTTATTCACATTAAAAATATTTATTAAAAGCTTCTTTCTTATCACATTTTTATTTACAGCATTATCATAATAGGCTGTATATTAACCTATTGGGAGAGAACCAGTAGGTCTATGTAAAATCAGATATTGAGCACCCCCATATCTCGTTTCATAACACCTCTGCAAAGATTCGACTGTGAGATTGATAGTCGAATCAGGCTCCTCCTATCGAAGCATCGAATTGTCGACTATTCAGGGTCACCCCTAGTTTTTAGTCTTTCCTTCCTGAAGCTACAACAGTTTACTTTGAATCAAATGAAAATAAATATAAATATATGGAAATAAATATATTAAATTTGGTCTGCGTAACCAAATAACAAACGGGGGAAATTGATATACATACTACTTGACTTTGATTAATGAACAGGCCGAAATACAGAGGGACTCTTATTTTGAAATGCCTGTGCTTTACTTTTGCTGCTCATTCAAGTTCTGATGAGGAAGATAAAAAAATGTATGTTGTTACAACCGTTTACAACACATTACAATATAAATAATATAAAGTAAACTTTGTCATAATTGATCAGCATCAGCATAATCGGTTGACAAATGTGCTCTAATCATTGATTGTGAGCTGCTCTGAAGCACTGTTGCGAGAGCCTGAAGAACGCGCAACAGCGCCATCTTTTGACTTTAAAACATGCAGCGATCACATTTATTTAATGAAATTAAAGTTAACAATCACATTAGGGAGTATCGCGATTTGTTTTTCCATCCACAAAATATAAGACGCCTTAAAATAATCATTAATACTCTCGTTATACCATTTAAGATACTGAAGACTTTTTATGACCTTAAATTTATCTTATGAGCATGAGCAGTGGAATAATGAAAGTGATCAGCATGATTGATATTCAAAACGGGAAGCACGCGCTGAATTGTGTGTGTATCTGCAGTCTGCAGAGCTGGTTTCCCCTTTTGAATGACGAATATAGACGAATTTATATGAAGAAATAGGTAGTTGTCTCTTTTATGCAGGAGCAGAACGGTGTGTTTAAATGCTGCTTTTTTGCACCGAAGCAGGCGACGGAAGGCAGCAACATAGTCGGCTTTGCCGTCGGTTTGGTGTGTGATATTTTTCCCTACCCGTTCATATTTTGGTGCTCTAACTCAGTGACACCTTCATACGCAGCATCTCATTTAATTACATCAACACAACAAATGATGTGATAGGCTACTAGTCACAGAACACACAAATAACATTCAAATTTTACAGTCATGACGTGTGAATTTGTATGGTCGCCAGTGGCGACCTCAGCAAAAATATCACTCGCAAATTATTATTTTTGGTCGCAAATGCAACCGTTTTAGGCACAGTCTGGAGCCCTGACATGTCAACTGAAGGCTGAAGGCTGCGTGAGTTTGTTGTGAGTTTGTCCTCAGCCGTTTAGTGTATGATGCTCAGTTTTTCCTCTGTAACTATTTACAAAGTCGGCAAGTGTATGATGGCTAGTGTTTTAAAATCTGTTCAGATTTTAAAAGCCTTGTAGAGTATTCCAGCCTTAAAGGGATAGTTCACCCAAAAATGAAAATTCTGTCATCATTTACAGATCACAGATTACATTAGCAGATCTCGCCCCCCATTGACTACCATAGTATTTTTTTTTCTGTTACGGTAGTCAATGGGGGGCGAGATCTGCTTGGTTACAAACATTCTTCCAAATATCTTCCTTTGTGTTTAGCCGAACAAAGAAATTTATACATAATACTGATGACAGAAGTTCACACAAAAATGAAAATATCACTTTAACTCTCATTAAAGTATTAGACAGACGGTTGCCTTGAACCGAGCCCGAGCGCGATTGTCCTCCCTCCCCACTCCCCTGCTGGCCCGCACTCATATTGCACTTAACGTCCCAAGCCGGAGCACACTTAAGTCATATACGATGCAACTTTTTGAATGGATGAAAACAGGAAGAAATGCACTTTCGCTAAGATACTGCCTAATAGATTTATCATTTATGCCGCGCAACGATTTTCACGTATCAGCGGATTATTACAAATGCAGCTGATGTTAATGGACGAATTTGCAGCTTTACTCGCAAACTACAATTCCTGTTCATCAATAAGGTGAGAACCAGACCCGTTATTAACCCAAATACACTCAAATTAATTACATGAATTGATAACTGTACTATCAGAGTAGTAATAAAGATGTTTGGCGTCATAATGATGACAGTAGCGCACAAAATTAGCAGCTGTTCCGTGCTCTGGCGCGGTTAGCGCTGACACCGCATGCGAATTGTGCTCAAGCCCAACCTAACCGTGATCTGGCCCACCTCTTCCAAGTGGGCCAGGGACGGCTAAACGAACCGCGCCCGGGCACAGAATGGAGCGATCACACTTGTCAAACGAACCGGGCTTTGGGGGTCAAACACGCTCGGGCATGGTTCAGAGCGCCTAGTGTGAGTACACCCTAAGTTGACATACCTGCAAAGATACTTATAGTAGAATGTCAAAATAAAGTGTTAGCAGAAATTAAGCAGACAGCCTACTAATACTCTAATGATAATAACTGACATGTAATTACCAGGTTACTTGTATGTTTAAAGTGGACTATCGAAAGTGAAATTATTTTATTTTCATCAGAATACACAGCAACCTTTGAATGTATATTCAAGAAGCTTTTTGCCCTCAGATGTTGTGGTTATGGCATCTATTGGTAGTAACTGGACCATGCTAACTAGCAAACCTTGACGCCTTGCAAACACACATGGTTTTTATGCCCTTTAGAAGCTCCTGGGATTCAGTTCAGATGCAGAACCAATCATCATCTGATGTTATCACCGAGGCCTGTCAGGGAATGTCACTTAAACAAAGCCATGCGTAAGGCCTCAATGAGACATTATCAGCTGGGATTGTCTCTTCTGAGGAGCGAGATGACAGCACTGAGCGTGTATCTCTGTCATTCAGCCATTCACACCCATCCAGACATATACTCTCATGGGATCCCTTCAACTCCAAATTCAGTTATTTTCCAGCACTGTCTATTCTCTCACTCTGAAAGAAAACTACATGAATGAGACCTATTGATGTCTATTGATGAACTCTGTAATATCATAGCATTCCTTGTATTAGACTGTGTTTTTCTCTTATTAGCTAAGAGTAAGCTGCCCCACTTTCTACTATTAGCAGCTAAGCCAAAAAAGATGATGCAATAAAAATAAGAGACTGAATCCTTGTTGTGTTAACAAGGGATGATGATGTAGTACTTCAAGGCATCCAGTTCTAATGTTCAAGCTCTTCACATGACCAATACCTGACATTAAGTGAGGCAATTTACTGCAAGTTGTTTCATAGTTGTTGAAGCTCTATCAACATAATTGCACTTAGAGTGTGCTTAAAAACAAATTTGATTTAACATAACATAGCAGACTTTAATGTGATGATTTGAAAAGAATATTGTAGGAGTCTATTACTGTGCACCACAGACACATCCATGAGCTGTGGGGAAGACTACACTCTAAAAAAAATCTTAACGAAATTTTCCGTATTTATTTTTTACAGGTTTTTTTTTTACCTGTATTTAGAATTTTGCACTTCATTGAGTTTTAGGGTTAACGGAAATGTCCGTAAAATTACTGGATAATGTCCAGGTGATGAGCTGCCAGTACTTTTTCCATTATTTTACGGATTTATTTTTTACAGTGTAGTAGTAATAATAATAATAATAATAATACAAACAGTAATATTGTGAAATATTATTACAATTTAAAATATATTAATATTTTTAAATATATTTTAAAATGTAATTTATTCCTGTGATGACAAAGCTGATTTTTTAAAGCAGCCAGTACTCCAGTCTTCAGTGTCACATGATCTTCCAGAAATCATTTTAATATGCTGATTTCGTGATCAAGGAGCAGTTCGTATTACTTTTTGATTATTTTGCTATTTTTTCTGATAAACTTGATAAATGTGCTTACTGTCACGATTGATCAACTTAAAGTGTCCATGCTGAATAAAAGTATTAATTTCTATTTATTTTTAATTTTTTTTTTAAACAGTGTTATATACAGTATATATATATATATATATATATATATATATATATATATATATATATATATATATATTAGGGATGCACCGATACCATTTTTAAATACCGAGTACGAGTACCGATACTTTTTTCTAGTACTCGTCGATACCGTTGCCTATACATTTATTATTCTCTCTCTCTTTTTTTTCTTTTTTTTGGTGATGTTGCAGTTTTCCAAGTACAACACAGTGAGACTAATGAATGTAGGATGAATGCAATGAATGCAGCTTCTTTATTATTACTCTAATGAAAAAAGTTTCAGAATTTCACAGTGTCCAATAACCTTCAAAGGGCATAATCACCAATATATATAATTGTTGTTATATAAAAATAAATTTACAAACAATACAACAAATACTATAGAGATACAATTTAAATAAACTTGTTTTTCAGATACAGTAGGTTTATTTACCATGTATACATTTATTTAACATATTTTGTTGTTTTATTAACATTAATGACAAATATTTAATTAGGCTACGGTCCCTTTAAGACCGAATTCATGGATACTGACACATATCCTGTTTTCACCCAAATGTTTACGTCCACTTAAGCCAGAACCAACGGTATTTATGTGAGATACTCCACACGATGGACATTTTGACAACTATGTGTGCATTTGACCATTCAGGTGCAAGGAGAACCGATCGCGTGCTGTCTGAGAGAACTGGGATCGAGAGAGGGAGAGGGAGAGAACGCTTCTGGTCTGTCATTCAGCGCGATTCCGCCTATCCTGCCTTCACTAATCGATAACGAATTGTGATTGAAAGCATGCAGTTCGCAATATGTGTGTTGTCATCATTAATTTGAAGTATTTCCACACCCCTGAGGCTGACATTGTTTCTGCTGCTGCCGTCGGTGTCTCTGTGCACGGAAAATTCTGTCAGTTACATCATGTGAGGTATCGGTCTTTGGTATCGGGGGTATTTTTACGAGTACGAGTACAAGTACATGAGCTTGGTATCGGGCCCGATACCGATACTGGTATCGGTGCATCCCTAATATATATATATATATTATATATATATATATATATATATATATATATATACATATATATATACATATATATATATATATATATATATATTAGGGATGCACCGATACCAGTATATATAAGTAATAATAATAATAATATATATAAGTAATAATATTTTTTATCATTTTATATCTGTACTGTTTAACTAAATAACAGGTGCCAGACTTGCAAAGCTAGCACAGCTTCAAATAAAACATTACTATGCAGCATGGAAATAAATCACTTTAAAAAAAAAAATCAGTCTTTTACACCAAAAAAAAATATTGTCACATGATACATTCTTTTTCTTTCACATTCCGTTTGACTTGATGACATCAGTAAAGGTGCGATCTTGTAGGAGATCGCTACTTTATTGTGCAAGATCGCTCCTTTATATTTTAAATGCTAATGTTTGTGTGTGTGTTTGTGACTGCTGGCTGTAATCCACGCAGTCTGTTTGATTTGACAGGCATTTGAAAGGCCTCTGATTATTCCAGATTTACACTTACTGTGTTGCTTATTTTGCAGTGGCGGCACTAAAAGCCTGTATTGATTCCCATCATTGACCATCAATCCTGAAGTAGCACCCAGTAGAGCAGGTGATTAACATTTCAATTACCTGAACGCTCTCATTTTAATGGCAGGTACATGATTAATGTGAGAGCGAAAATGCCTCTGTGAAATGATTTGGGAGAGCTCTCATAAAGAAAGACAGAACAAACAATTCATAATAATAAACTATAATTCAGAGAGTTAAAATGCCTGTTAACTATTGCCAAATTCTTGTGAATTTACAGATTGATCATCTCTCATACACAGTTTGTATTCAATAAATGCCTAAGATTTAAAATGCTGTGTCTGTAGGCAGATCATTAGGTTCATCAGAGCAATTGTGTCTTAATATCTCACTGTTTGCTATTGCCTTCCCCTCCAAAACCTAGACCTGGTGTTAAAAGTGTGTCTGGATTGTGGCCAGTTCTCATGTCAAATGGCTAAGCGGATCTGCACGTAGGGGGAGATGGGCCATGGAGAAATCTGTCAGAGGCTGATGTCTTTGGTTGACCCACTGAGCAAGGGACGAGGCAGTAAGTGTCGTGTTGAAGGTGTCCAGACACATTTGTCACAATGAAATAGGAGCTGGGCTCTTTTTCCTTCCCAATCCTGTCTGCCTGCTCCCCTCTATAACTCACAGACACAGCCACATTAATGCTGATATAAAGAGATAAGCTACACTGAAGTGAGGAGAGAAGAGTGAAGGACCATATCCGCTGACTATGGACGCAGCAATGAACTTAAATTTGTACTAATTAGCACTGATTAAAGGCAGGGTAGGTGATTTGCTTCAAAAACATTTTTTGTTATGCTGTTTGAAAGTCTCTTCACATCCCGATAGCAATCACTACGTTAATTTATATGTATTTATATATTAATTTATACGTATTTACATACCCTCACGCACCCTGTTCGCACAGACATCATACGTCATCAGCGCGTTAAGACAGAGTTAAGACAGACACGAGCACCGCAACCAGCAGCCATGTTTTACAGTTCCTCCTGAACCGAAGCAATGAGCTTATGCTGCATTCATGCCATAACTACCATAATTTGGATGAGATGGAAACCCGTAACATTATACTCAGAGCGAATTTATGCGTTTCAATGGCAACACTATCAACACCAATGGTACAGGTCAGTGCTCCTGTTGTTTACGTTCATTATTACTGTAATGTTATGTGCTTAGAGACACGAGGTAGTTTAACGCAGTCTCTCGTGACGTTTTTGTTTGCTCCCTGCTGTATGCGTTCATATGTTTTGGAGGAGGCGTGGCTTTGGAGAACGCTCTGAAGGATCTTATGCTTTCAAAGCTAGCTTGCTATTGCTAGTCTCTCCAAAAATGACTTACTCTACCTTTAAGTTATTTGCGATGGTCAAATCAATATTTTTGTAAAAACATGCGTTGCATTAAGGAGGATGAACATAATTCAAAGATATTATTGTGGGCCCTTTATAAAAGTCAAAATATTGATTTATATACTACTACTAATAAATTATTATTATTATTGTTATATCTCTCTGGACTTCCTGTGGACTCAGCAAAAATACTCAGCATTTCACGACTTTGTGTGCCTGTATAATCTTAGCGTACATGGTGAACAGTTTTGGCTTGCTGTCCACTATGGAGGGTCTTAGAGAGGATATTCTACTTGAGCTCTGATTTGCCCCCAAAATTGCAAAGTACAATTCGGACAGCAAGTAGGATTTACCGGATCGAAATGCTCATAACTATTTCTGTGAAAATGGCACATGTAATTGTCTCAGTGGTCCGAAGAGCCCCCCAAAACACCTGGTGAGAAAGTTATATTGGAAGGAATATGCACTGTGGAAGGAATATGCATTGGCGCAGTTCCTGTGGGAGCCATGGCGGGGCACTGCAGTGGCAGTACTGAGTTAAGCATGGCACTGCAGTGGTAGCATCAAATCCACTGGAAGGCAAGCCTGCAACCTTTAACCAAAAAAGCGTAACGGCTAATGCTAATGCTAACGCTCCGGCTGTGGCGGTACGCAGGAAAGGACCAGAGGCCATTACACGATAGGCTGAGAGGTGCCGCACGTGATTAAGTTAGCCGTTACGCTTTCTCCAATGGTAAGAGATACAGACCCTCTCATCTCCCTGTAATAATACAATCTCTGGTAGCATCGAGCTCCTGTGCGAGTTGTCTGCAGACTTGAGGTTTGCCGCTGAGGTTGGAGAGTTTCCTGCCACTGCATCCACGACATGGAGCCTAGGAATTACAGAATGTGAGGCTCACCAATGTCGCTGAAGGGGCAGGTCTTCTAACCTGGGAAGAACAGGCTCAATGACCCCCAAAGTGGGCCCCCGCAGAAAGAGGAAAAGGAAACCATAAAAATAACTGACGTGGCATTCCCATACCCTCCTGACATGAGGGCCTGAACTATGAGAGGATGCGAGGGCCAGTCCCCTCCAAAAGGGGAGATTCTGGCACCTCCAGTCGCGAAAAAATTCGGACGGAAGGCCCCATGATTAGAAACATGAGAGATCACACTGCAGTTCGGAAAGGGGGAAGCCACTACTGTGTGCTACTTGCAGCAACCATTTAAAAGTAGCCCAAATTCACAGAAAAACTGCAGACGTGGCAAACCTGTTGATGAGGATGAGAGTCACAGATGGGGCGGCCGCGGAACTATTGCCTGCGAATAGACTGCCGGCTGGGATGAGCAGCACACAAGGAACCGGTGGTCGCGGTTAAAGGCGGAGGCAGTAGAGGGTTGAAGGCAAGCCGCCTAGTCCGTGTGAGGATTTGCTTTGGTGCTTCAGTTTGGTAAAGGACAAATTAATGTTGTCAGAGGGAAAAAGCTCAATTTCCTGAAAGTTGGACATGATACCAGATTGGGGAGGGCCAAATGGCAAAAAAACTGATGCAGGGAAGAAGAGGCTGCTTTTATATTGTGGCATTAATTAGAAGATTAGATGGACGTACTCCTCCGGAAATTATTTTTAATAACTTCAATTCCGCTTGTACTTTAACGCAAATTGCTTATATTGAAGGATTTTTTCTCATTTCTCCCTATTTCTCAATCTGGAATATATGTATGATAAAATATGTTAATTTTTAAAATAACTAACTGTATTAAACTAACATGTTAAATTGACATGTCTATTTTATTATCTGCTGCTTTTATTTGGGTGTTTTTTTGTTTTTTTTTCATTGTCCCCTCAAAGCCACAGCAGAATCCAAATAAGCTGATCCTTAATCAAGATGATTCAGAATATCTCATACAGTCTGCCAATCGATACTATATCACTCCGTCAAGACATCAGGGGGGACCGTCTGTGGTGTCTTATCAGAGACTCCAACATCTTATTACTTTGTGCCAAAAAAAAAAAAAAAAAAAAGCACTGAAAAATCATTTGAGGAACTGCAGTGATATACCTCTACTATAACTTGGTGTATACCCTTGAACTACAAGTACATAGACAAACACACACATATAACTGTCTTCTGCGAAATCATTTCCAAGGCACTAACAGCCTGTAATTCAGCTGCCAGTTCTGCAACTGTCACTTTGGGAAGTGTGAACTGAACAGATGGCATTTGGGCGTGAATGGTGCGTTTGGGAGCAGGGAGATTGTAACAGGAGGGTCTGGGGTTCATCAGACATCCATTACTTCACATGGACTCATTTTCATTCAGCTCCACGAACCCTGGACCAACATCACTTCTACTTACTCTATTAGCGGCTATAGTAGATTAAATACTTGCACCATGACCTGGCTAAATATTGGTTTAAATTTCACTGCTCAGAGTCTAGTGTGACCATGGCACACACACACACACATACACATCCATATTTGCAAGTATGCATACAGTACTCACCATTCATAGCACTATCAAGCCAAAAACACTCACACAGACAAAAACCGACAAGGGTGACGAGCCGATTACGAGGTATAAGACATAACCAATGCAGTGTCTCTGTCACAGTCTCCACATGTGACATTTGACATGGTTAGGGCCCATCTGCTCGTGGGCCTGATTGTTATCGCATCATGTTAATGACTGCCAGTGTGAACGAAGCAATGCATCTGTCCTACTTTCATCCCCTTTCCATTAGCTGAAGTGTCCTAGTGGATAGAAGGCAATCAACAGGATAATTGCAGACCAGCAGCCATGAGAGAATTACAAGCAGAAAACAGGTGCCATTAACCACTAACCTTTTCTCTTCTCAAAGAGTTGTTTCTTAACACACAGCCATATGCAGTGATAAAATAATCAGAAGTTTGTGATTTCCGGCGACCAGAAGCAACCGTGGGCGTGTCCAGCAATGCGACAAAGTTGAGAAAAGTTTCACTTTATGCAAATGAGCAGCGACTGCCAATGGGAGTGAAGACATGGGAGCACATGTGTGAGATGCTGTTGTCGAGTGAAGGCAAGATGGAGAAGATAACATTGCCATGAGCGATTTCTGCCCACATATAATAGAAAAATTATGCTTGGAAAACCGTGTCAGAAATTGTCTGCATTCTGAGTGATCCGTTCATTGACAGTCATTCATCTTGTTCATGAAATGATGTATTATCCCCTGCTGCACTTTATATTCAAATGCTTTCCCCTCCAGAATGTTCATTTTTAGCAACAAAAAGCAGATTCCTTGTTGAATTAAAATTTTGTATATTTTACCAGCAATGCATCTCTTTTCTGATCAGATTTTGAAAAGCTATGACCAGTTGAGCATCCCATCAATGATATTCGTCCAGCTTTAGAAACAATGCCCACTATGACTAAAAATACAGTCACTATAGCAAACTATAGCAATACTGTGTCTGGGTGTATATATATATATATATATATATACATATTATGGCATGCCATTCAGGAAATTATTGTATTTATACTATGAAGTTTGAGTATATGGAATGGAAATCAGAATATATGGAATGGAATGAAAGTCTGAATATATGGAATTAAACTCTGAATATATATATAGAATGAAAGTCTGAATATATGGAATGAAATTCTGAATATATGGAACGAAATTTGCAATATATGGAATGAAAGTGCAAATTTGACAGTACTTAATGAATAATGTATAGCTAGATAGATCCTTGTTATCAAAGCAATAGCCTGAATTCCAAGACTTTAAAAATGACATTCCCTGAAATTTTCCAATATTTGCAGAACTAAAAATTTTTGGCAACAGCTGGTCATACACCAAACAACACAAACAGTTTGGAGTCTACATCCGTCATCTTGAGAATCACATTTCCATATAATATTCCAAATTCAGTAGTACGCAACAGTAACTGCAGAGCCACAGCGTTGATGAATGTAAAAGAAGGCACAACCATATGTCTTTCTAGTGCATTTAGTTTACACAGAAAAGCAATGAAAAGCAGTAAAAATTCCCATAATCCTCTCTGACAGAGCTTTATGATTGACCCAAAGCAAATGTCTACGACAGAGCTATGATCTTGTACATGCTCATACAGGTGATTTTCATTGTTTGTTCACACAGAGCACATTACCGGTAATTTACAGGTAATGTTACAAGTTCTCATACCGGAACCAATTTACCGGTATTTTTGAAAAGGTCCTGTTCACACATGATCTCTCAACGGTAATTTTTTACGTTAATTACCGGTAATAAAAAGCCTACCAGTAAAGACTGTATGTGTGAAAGAGGCTATATTGCAATATTCTTAGTGCTTATGAGTAGTCATGTTCAACAAAATGTTGCTGAAAGAATATCATGCATCATTCTTGAAGGAATTTACAAATCTCTCTTTAGACTTTTAAATATTTTCAGATTGCATTTCGTTCTAATTTTTATCCAGTATTTTCAGACTTTATTCCATATACTCAGACATCATATTATAAATAAAATAATTTTATTCTACATAAGCTGTATTCCATATATTTAGACTTTCATTCTATATATTTAGACTTTCATTCCATATATTCAGACTTTCATGCCATATATTCAGACTTTCATTCCATTCCATTCCATTCCATATACTCAAACTTCATATTATAAATACAATAATTTCCTGAACGGCATGCCATAATATGTATATACAGTATATATTTGTATGCTGCAAGAATATAATATAAATTGCGGTTATAGCTAATGTGATGTGGAGGTATTTGTGTGCCATTAACAGCCTGCAGTATTTTAAATTCACTGCCTATAGTGGTAATCTCCCTTGTACACTCGTCAGCACAAACAGCTCTGAAAAGTGAATATTTGTGCATTCGGCCCTGCTGAGTTTGTTTGTCATGCTGCTCTAAATGTCTCCACAGAGGGTTTTAGTTTACTTTTAAGACAGCTATGGCTCTATAGCATTGATGCCGCTGGCTACAAGCAGACAATAGTACAGAGATCCTGGTGTCATTCATCTGGGCTGGACATGGAGGAGGACAGTGCCGGGCTGATTCACGGCTTAATTGAGTTGTCAGCTGTGGCGAGTTGGAAAAAAAGAGACATACTCCCTAAAGCTGTGGTGACTGTTGGGGATACTCCTGAAAGCTCCTTTAATTTTGGCTCACTGCATCTTTCATATTTCTCTTAGTTTCTCTCTCTCGCTCACTTTCCTGTCACTGTTTATATATCCACTCCAACTTTCTGTCATCTGTTTAAAAAAATATGTAAATCTTGATTTCAGAACAGAACAGAGACAGGAGTATTATTCATTGCCCACATGAATACTACACAGAGGGCAAAATAACACTGGCTGATTCTAAAAAAACAGGCTATTACTGTCCCTGAACTTTAGAATGGTAGTGTTTATAGAAAAGACACCTATGCAGGTTAAAATTCTATAGAATCATAGAATATATAGAAATGTGCTTGTAATGCAGTGCAAGACAACAGAGGCAGACTACATAATTAATATCAGCTGATATTTATAGGCGCCAACCACTGACTCTAGCACCCATGCAGTAGAGATGTTTTGAAATAACAGTAAAACAATAGCCAAATGTGAATTATACATCATAGATGGCTAGAATGTGTTATTAGTGATACTGGTTAATGCTGACTGTGTTTGTCTCAAATCATTTCCACTGTCAAAATTGGGCTGTTGGCAGCAACTCTACATACACTCCCCAGGCTTGTACTCCTCGGGGTGGGGAAAACAAGCTTGTTTATGCCTATGTGTTCCTAATAATCCATGATTGCCTGTAGCTCTTGGCTCTGACGTCCCCATTGACAATCTTGTTAAGAACATTTTTAAACGCCCCCCACTAATAAGTGCTCAGTCTTTCATGTTACACAAGGGCCTCAAGGTTCTTCGGATAAAAAATGTCCTAGTCAGCATGCAAATTCAAACTGAGATGACACCCTGATGAGCACATACACAATTTCTTTTTGCTGACAGATAAAAGCTAACTTTCTTCTGACTGGTGTATGACTTCACATCTGCAGCTCAATCTGCATCTACAGCTCAAGCTTTAAAAATTTTAAACAACAGCTTTTGGAGGGGATGGGTCTGGCTCCAATGCACTGTGTGTGAGACTTTACATAGAGGTCATCACTACCATACCTCAATGTCAAAGACATGGTGTGTTAATATTTATTAGAGCAGGTTATGATGCAAATAGCTTGAAATATATTTGACAGGAATCTTACAGATTATGATTGCAAAGATGCACTTGACCTTGAAATCATAATAGTTGAACCGATGTACTATATTGTAAATTTATATAAATAAATTGAGAAATTCTAATTTAAATCCTTCATTTATTCTATTGTATTTGAATTATTGTTATTATTAATCCTTTTTTTTGTCTACAATTAGTAGACACAATTATTAGAGATGCACAAATACTAAATTTCTCTGCCGATACTGATAGCCGATTATTCAGAATGATATCGGCCGTTGCCAATGCCGATACCGATTTTTCATAAGGAAAAAAAATCTCTCCCAAATAATGCAGCAAACTATACAGGGAACCCTCTCATTTGGTACACTGTAATATTAGAGATAACAATTAACAACAGAGGTATTATATTCAGCTGTTGATATAATAATTACACTCAAATAAAAACTGAAATGTTTGAATACAACTCAGATGCACATAGGGTAGTTTTCATAAGCACTTGTCTTCATGGAAAATTTATTCAAACATATAATTAACAGTAAATAAGCTCCTCTCTAGTGTTTTTTAATAGCTAACTAAGGAACTGTGAACATTGGAAAAGGTAAATGTGACATTATGTGACATATTGTTCACAAGCTGTGTTACTGAAGTCTTTCCGTGGTTGAAACACAGATAAAGTGATTATATGAGACATGATACATTCTGGTAAGTTTTACTGTATCTTTTAACATACCTTTTGATGTTCATGCATGTTTTTCAAAATATAACTTTTATTAATGTGGAAGAAAAGGCTCGTGCTCCACGCTGCCGCTTGACATGAGGTAGGAAGGGACGAGGAGTCAGAGACAGGCGGAAACAGGGAGGACCCGGCAGATAGAGACACCGCAGTAGAACTAATGGTGGGAGGAGCCAGGGAGGAATCAGATGTCTGACCACCAGCGGTGAAGCCAGAAGATTTGGAGACCAAGGTGGAGCCGAGGAGACACAGAGACCGGGCGGCACCGTATGTCCTGGAGGCCAAGGTAGAGCTGTGGTGATGAGCGGCTGAGGTAGAGCCAGGGTGCCGGAGGTAAGGCGGAGCCCGATGGAGCTCCATGGTGTTGGCAGAGCAAGAACTGACCTAGGCAGAGCCAGAGGGACGAGGCAGCCCAGTGGAGCCGTAAGGACGACAGGCGAGCCGAAGGAGGGAGGAGCCAAGGTGGAGCAGACTGGACGACGAGCCGAGGTGGAGCCAAGGGAGTGAAGAGCCAAGGTGGTGCAGACTGGTTGACGGGCTGCGGTGGAGTACAGGCTCTGCGGCTCGAGGCAGAGACAAGGGATCCACATGTCAAGGCAGAACTAGAGACCGGAAGACCCGAGACAGATCCACAGAGCAGAGTGGAGCAAACAGAAGAGGAGCCGAGAAACTGAAGGGAACCAGCGAAGGTGGGGACGAAGAACTGGCTGTCTTTGGTAGAGGAGGTGGGAGACGGAGGCTGGGTGGGACCATCAGGGACGCAGGAGACTTGGAGCTGGGAAGGACAGCGGAGATGCAGGAGAATTGGACCTGGGCGGGACCAGTGGGGACAGGAGACTATGGGGAAATCCCAGACAATAACACAGAATAACACAGTAACTTTGGACAGCTCACATTCAGCAACAAGAGTATGGGTGGGGCTCCATTCTATTCCCTTGAACTCCACAATGACACCCACTGGTGCTGATGATGTTGCCGGTTCACACTCCTGATCAGACATATTGTTGGGCTCAGGCTCCAGGGCGAAGTATGGCTCAGGCTCCGTGTCTGTGGTGGGCTCAGGCATAATGTCCGTGTTGGGTGTTGTTGGTGGCTGGCTGGTCTCTGGGTCCGAAGTGGGGCTGGCGTTGGCCTCATCCATGAGGCAGACAGTCATAGGGAAGTTGTCATTAGCCAGCACCCACTCCACACAAGAGCAAATGTCCCTCGAGGACCATCACCGGGCAGGCGTGTCTTACACCGCTCATTTAAGCTGGTGAGGAAAACACACACACAGGGAGCAGTCGGGGAAGAGTTAAGACACAGCAGCTCTACAAAGTCATTTGTGTGGTCCTCGAGGGTATTATCTTCCTGCTCTAAACAGAGCAATCTGACTGCAGGAAGACCCATTTCTTGTACGGTTCAGTCTTCTGTAACAGGTGGCTGTAGTAAAGCGCACAATGACGAAGGAGATATCAACAATGAATAAATCCAAAAACGTAACACACAGGAGATCAATTGAAAAATGGAATAGCACAACCACTTCAACATAAAACATTTCATTACTGTCAGGGTTATGTTTATTTCTGTTTAGTTTGATTGTCGTTTGATATACACTTCCATTTGGGGTTTGGGGACAGTAACAAAATGTTTTTGTAAGAAGTCTCTTATGTGCACCAAGGTTGACTTTATTTGATAAAATTCTAGTTTTCTATTTGAATATATTTAAAATGTAATTTATTCCTTTGATGGCAAAGCTGAATTTTCAGCATCATTACTGCAGATTTCAGTGTCACATGATCCCTCAGAAAATCATCAAAATTTTCTTATTATCAATGTTGAAAACAGATGTGCTGCTTAATATTTTTTGTGGAAACCATGATACATTTTTCATGATACATAGCTGTGTAAGAAAAGTGTAGGATTTCTAACAGAAAATTGTGAAATTATCTCAATAACAGTCGCTCTGTCAAAACAAAATATTTCCCAGGAGGTTTTGTCATTTTGCCAAGATTAGACTTGTATTGGCCTCATAATAACATCAGAGAGGGAGACAGTGTTTGGTATGCTGGTGTGATGATGTTACAAGGATTACCGTTGCAGTTATGAGTCACTGTATCCCACTAAAGGTGTGTTGAGATGAGCATTTAAATCACCTTCGAGACAACCAGTGTCTGTGACCTTGCTGTTACTCACTCCTACACACCGCTCTGCTTCCTCTGTGAGGGAGAGACGCTACACATAAACATGCAAATCCAAACTCAGACACTGCTCCTTCAAGAAAGGAAGTCAGCTATTTTTCCGGTCTAAATTCTTATTTAATAAAAGCAGAGATGGAGACCTAAAGAGAGAGAAAGTGAAAAAAATGCCCAAATGCCTGTGATGACTAATTCAGATACTTCCCTTTTAAGTGGCAAATCTTTCAATTAATATGCCTTCCTCGACGCTCACAGAAATCTATAATTTCCCCACTATATTAATGAATGTTCACTTTGAAATGGACAGATCTGCCTGCTCACTTTGAAGCCCACAATCTGGGAAGAATCACATTCACCAGTCGTCACGGGACGGAGGAAGCATGTGGAGAGGGCAGAGCGTTACCCATAATCTTATCCGTATGCTCAGAATACAAATGCATGCCCAAACAATGAAGAAGAGAAGAGAACACTGAAATATAGAAAGAAATGTTTTCCATACCTGCCAGAATATGCTGTCTATAGTGCTGCCTAAGAAGCCCTCTCTGGTTTCAGAAGAGACGAGTTTAGGTCCCAATATTGTCATAAATTCATCAAAATCCACCTGTCCATCACCTGCATCAAGAAGAGAACATACATGTTAGAATTAGAGAGAATTTTAAAAAGAGCCTCAATAAGTTTAAGTAAAACAACGGGATCTTACATATTGGTACCATGATGCTTATCAGTTAAAATGAGATAATTTTTTTAAGTTTATGATATTCGTCCATATTGAATAAATATCTTCAGATACAGGGTATTCAATTGTGCAGTCTCATTTCCTTTATATTTACAACTGGATTACTTTTGCTGTCATCTAAAGCTCACTTTAAAGGTAATCTTTACAACACAATTTAATAACACTGTTTTAAATGTCATTATATTGCTGTGATGCTTAAATTCACTTTAGCATTTAAAATGACTGACTTTAGTTTTTAACATTATTATTTATTATCATTTATTTAGATAAAATAGTATAGTATAATAATACAGAGTTTTAATATCTGCCATTTATCTGATATTATTCATGACATGAAAATAGTTATTGGTTTATCTATACATTGCTAGATTACTGAAGCAGTTTTTATGTAACACAAACAGTAACACTGTGTCCTAACCAGATGCAACACTAAAGAAACAAGTTACAAAATATCTCTTTTCCATGTAATTCTGAGTTTTCTTCCTAACCAGCAGCAAAATCAAATAATCAAATGTCTTCTGACTAGTTGAAATTTTGTCACGTTGCACAGCAATTCAGTCTGGACAAGACAAATTGGTTGTCGCTGGAAACTTTTTACATTGCAGTTGGTGAGGACAAAGTTAAAGAATAGAGTATAACAGAACAGACTAGAATTATATGGGGAAACCAAAATTGCCCTTTTCATTTAATTTTAATTGAATAGGATCTACCCTGCTATGAGATTGATTTATTATGCAGTTTTTATTGGTGTGGCTCAGCTAAATGAAACCATTCAGTGCTTCTGAACTAAGCACTAGGCTACAGATCTGATATATTCAAGTTTACTTGATTACAGTTTGAAACCGACAATGATATTTTTCTCTTCACAATTTATCTCCCATTGTTTTCTTGTTCAGTTTTATTCAATAAAGCAAATATTATGGGCCAGGCAAATTAAAATTCAGATCAACTTGCAGCTGCTAATACCTTTACTACTTTTAATGAATACTTTTTTCATTAATAATTTAAAATTAAACTGAATTTAATTATCTCCTAAGGTGCATGCTTCTGACCTTACATTTGCTCTTAAAGGATTAGCTTACTTTCAAATGAAAATTAGCCCAAGCTTTACTCACCCTCAAGCCACCCTAGGTGTATATGACTTTCTTTCAGATGAACAATCAGAGAAATATTAATAAATATCCTGACGCATCCGAGCTTTATTATGGCAGTGAACAGGATCAACAAGTATGAGCTGAAGAAAGTGCATCCATCCACATCTATCCATCATAAACGTATTCCACACGTCTCCGGGGGGGTTAATAAAGGCCTTCTGAAGCGAAGCGATGCGTATGTGTAAAAAAATATATCCACATTTAACAAGTTATGAAGTAAAATATCTAGCTTCCGGCAGACCGCCTTCCGTATTCAAGTTATGAAGAAAGTGTAAACTGGCGCCGCGTCAGTTACACTTTTTCCGTAAGTTGAATAGGGAAGGCGTAGGACGTAGCATAAGCTTTTTGAACTGCAAGAGTTTTACACTTTCTTCGTACGTTGAATACGGAAGGCGGTCTGGCGGAAGCTAGATATTTTGCTTCATAACTTGTTAAATATGGATTTTTTTTTTTTTACACAAATGCATCGCTTCTCTTCAGAAGAACTTTATTAACCCCCCGGAGCCATGTGGAGTATGTTTATAATGGATGGATGTGGATGGAAGCACTTTCTTCAGCTCATACTCGTTTGGTAACGCTTACTGCCATTATAAAGCTCGGATGCATCAGGATATTTATTAATAATAATATATCTCCGATTTTGTTAATCAGAAAGAAGAAAGTCATATACACTCAGGATGGCTTGAGGGTAAGTAAAGCTTGGGCTAATTTTCATTTGAAAGTGAATTAATCCTTTAAAACCAGAAAATATCTACAGTATATGGCATGTGAGCAAATGTGAGCATAACAGCTATCAAACTTCCTCTCTCAATCCTTCCTGAAAAAAAGAAAATGACTGGTCTGAGATATTCAAAAGGAATTAAACACCAGCTGAGAGCAAGTGGAACTTAAAGTGATAAATCAGAGAGAGCTGTTATCATGCTAGTGTTTCCACTTGCTTCAAAACCTCGTCTCCACTCGACTGCTGAATCTTAAATATTTATTACTGAAATACAAAAAAGAAGTGCATTCATATCTGCATTCTGTACAGCACTGAAGAACATATTTTCGATTAAGAGTCAAAAAGCTAAAGATATGCCCATCTAGTCATATAACTGTGCTTAAAGCCGACACAGCAAAGCTATGCAGAAGTCTTTGAGGTAAAATATATATTGAAAAGGCATTTTATTTTACTTTATCTTATAATGGTATTATAGATGTGGCACTGGTCTTAAACTAATAAAATTCATATTATGAGGTATAAAAGATCTTCCCAAACCACTTCATGGTGTGAGTTTCATTTAACGCCCTACTTGCACAAAAATGTGCGGATCAAGAACAGCAACAACCTGCCGGTGCTGATTGATGAGCTAAATCAATGCATGTTCTATAACCATTCAGTCAGCTGGTCTGACCTTGAGGGACCCCCGAAGCCACACACATGCACACACACAAACACACACACAGTAAGATGAAGGTTTCTCAGAATTCACCTCACAGAATTAATCTATTTACAGCCTCCTGTGCTGGATAAATTCTATGATCGCTGTAGCATGAACTGTTCAGGATGTCATATATCTCTTCAGTGCAAGGATTGGAAGGGGTCTGTGACAGACTCTAAAGCTGTTTTTACAGATGATCAGAAGGCTGACGCTCTTTTGTTTGTGTGAATGGTGCAAGCTAAGAATGAACCAGAGAATAAGAGAGATGTAGAAAGAGAGTGACTCACCGTCCATATCCAGTCTCTGCATGATAATAGCCAGCTCCACTTCACTGGGCATGTACCCCAGAGAGCGCATGGCCATACCCAGCTCCTGCTTTGAGATAAATCCATTCCCATCCCTGTCTAAAACTCGGAACGCCTCACGAATCTCTGCAGAGAGAAATAAAGAAACAAGACAAAACCGAAATGTATTATCAACAGGATGCAGAACAGTAAGTAAGCACAAAAAACTCAATTGACGTTCATAATTCAAGTGATTCAAGTGAATCAAGTGAACGTGTGCATGTCATCAGGGACCATTAGACTGTATGCATTATATAATGCATGCTTTTCTCAGCAGTAACACAGAGTCCTATCACACAAACAGCAGACATACTAAATACAGCTCATTCTGTTTTCAAAGGCGCATATTTAGTGTGCCGTGACTAAATGTTTATCCACCGTTTCAAAGGGCATCAGTGCTGGTTTTTCAGTTCAGCTCAGGTTAAGGAACCCACACCAAGTCGCAAATGGCAACAACAAAAATAACACGCGTATCTCAGATCATTTCTGCTGTCTTAAAGACCCACCTTTGTGTTATTCTGGGATAAAGAGGCAGAGGTGCTGTGTACCTTGTAATATGCTGAACTGAGCACTTCCTGCATTTCACAAACCCTAAATGTTTCTTCACTGCTTTAGATAAAATATCCTTAAAATTCACAATAGTAGCCTTTGCTATGTTTCATCTGTTTCACTTGAGACAGGCCTCGCAACAGAAGGGGCCCTGTATGAGTTCTTGTTTGTAATATTTGCAGGATATAATGTGCTGTTTTCCCGAATATCAGCACGACTGCAAATGTATTAGCCTATTGATTTTAAACATCAAGTTACTGTTAGGTGACTTTCATTTTAGACTTAGAACCTTGTCTGTTTTTGCTCTGTTTCGCAACAAATCCACAGTAGAGCCATTGTGCATCTCCGAGCAATGGAATGAGTGCGTGTTTTGAAGGAATCGTTTGACTGAGTGATTGAATGACTCACTTGTTAAGACAATGATTTGCCTTTTAGTTTCATTAAATTTTTTTCCATTGCTTCATTTTCTATATTTATATCTCTGCACTTGCCCAGATGTCAGTTGAACACGATGTTATGAGATGGCTGGATAAGGATAAACTTGGCAGAGCTTTTGCAGCACTCCATTATCGGAAAGTTCAAAACGTCCAAATCGGAGTAAGTCTGTGTGTCCACCAAAGCATTTTTTCTAGCGGCTAGCATAGTTTTCCAATTGTTTTCAATGGGAGCGCAGCGTTTTTTAAACGCCAGGAGCGTAATGAGGCGTTGGGCGTCTTTTTCACGCTCAAGCGCTGAGCGCCTCGAGTTGAAGAATGTTCAACTTTGAGTAAAACGCTGCACTCATCACTGTCACTTTTTAGCCAGCCGTCCAATCAGAGTGGAGAAGGGGCGGGACAAATACAACACCGACCAACTGTCACAACATTCTTGCTGTACAACGACATCAACAAGCAGAGAACGGGACAAAATGGATGAGAAATTAATATTGCTGGTCTCCGAACATACATAGCAAGTACTCTACATTGTGTCGACATTTTTAGTCTGAAACAAATTATCAGCGAAATCAGTTACAAGTAACAGTGCCACGGAAATTCCGTATCATAGCAACAAAGTGTCTCAACTGAAAAAAAAGCTGCGCTGCTGAAGCGCTCTCAAGCACTCACAGATAAAAAACACTTTGGTGGACACACGGCCTAAGTGTAAAACATTTCCTCTTGATGTAGCCTATTCAAATTCATCTTGTATTAAATCACTTATCTAATCCCTGTTTGCTCATTTTATTTCTTTTCTCTCATGGCCAGGTCATTATGCAGTCTAAAGTGCTCGCTAAGGGGCTGAGAGAGTGATGGTGATTGAATGTTGATTTTGCTTTTGGTTGTGATTGTAATGCGTGGATAGTGGTAGATAGAATGTGTGTTTATAAATAGACTATAAAGAGTGAAATAGTTAAAATTAGTTAAATATAACAGTTAAAAATGTTAAATATAACATAGATAAAAAAATTAAATACAGTCGCATTGCATACATAGTTTTTTTGGTAACACTTCACAATAAGGTTCATTAGTTAAACATTAGTTAACGTATTAACTAACATGAACTAACCATGAGCAATACGTTTGTTACAGTATTTACTAATCGTCGTTAACGTTAGTTAATGAAAATACAGTTGTTCATTGTTTGTTCATTGTTTGTTAGTTCACAGTGCATTAACTAATGTTAAGGTGCAATATGTAATATTTTCTGTCCGCTAGAGGTCGCTACAGGCCTATTCAAAACAAAGGCGTAGCTTGATGACGCCAAGTTTGAGCGCGGAATCTTGGGACATGTGGTCTTCACCTCAACGGCCGGTGGAAAAGAATTGGGATTGGACTCGGGAAGAAATCATGTTCATGGATGTGATTATTAACGTTACTGTAGTATGAAGCAGAGCAGGACCAAGTGTTGTGGGAGCTGAACGAGGTCGCTGGAGCGATTGTGCAACACACACCGCGAGCAGCAGAACTGTTATTATGCCACAGTCACCGCCGCCGCTTCCGCTTTTCCGGTCATGAGTATGAGGTAACACAGCTCTGTTTATCATATTAGATACTAGGCCTGGGCGATAAAACGGTATCGATATTTATCAACGGTATATCTTAATCGATAACAATAGAAAAAATGTTCGATATAACTCTCGATATAGTTTCACTTAAATGCGTTAAAATGTAAACAGACATGAAGTTCGGTTGCATGAACAACTCTCAAGCGCGCTCCGTCCCTGGATCACAAACAGACGCGCTACGAGTGACATGCAAACAAGTTGCTGTGGAGTTCAGGTGCGCAATCAGCACGTGAGATCAGAACACACACACATGAAAATGTCATTGAAGATTTTTAAAAAAAATAATAATTCAAATATATTTAAAATTTTAAAATAGACTGCAGCACTTAATATTTTGTCAGAACCTCTAAATTTCATGTTATTTCGTTTAGTTGTCATTCAGAATTGTGATCTCGGTTTGAAACAAACAAAAAAGTTTCTCAATTTATCCAGAATTGTGCAGCTCTAAGTTTCTTTAACACTTATTTATTTAATCTTCATATAAAATATAAGAAAGATTTGTTTACATTTTATTTTGCTTTGTTTTAAAAATTATTTGTTGTTTGCCTTAATTAAAAATGCATTGGTTAAACTCAAACATTTTTTTCTACTAAAATGTTTTCAATAATTATCGATACCGATCAATATGAAACATTATATTGTGATAATTTTTTTAGCTGTATCGCCCAGCCCTATTAGATACATTTGAGTGTGTTGAAAATGTTATAACGTTACTCTGAGCGTTCGCTCGGTGGCTGCTGTGAGACACTTGTTGCACACTGCAGTAAGCTAGATCGATTTTAGAATATAATATTAAATGCTGGATGGCTTGTGTTGATAAATGGCATGCAATTAATTTTAAAACATATTGTATGATGGAGAAAATTCTGTATTACTGTTACTAAAAATAAAGCTGTATCTGACTATGCTATGTTAGCTACTTGACAAAATAGTGTTTTTCTCAGAGGCATGCATGGTAAAGCATGGTACTCGCAAAAAAGAGAAATTAGATTTAAACAATAAGACTAAACGTATTGAGCTATATAACAACAATTAGTTTTCTGTCTATAAATATATCAAAACAGTTATTCCCTTGCCTATTAAAACATGTAAATATTAAAGCTTCTTTGGTGTTTCCATGGTTTCTACAAAATAAAACTGAAAACCGAGGGTAACGCGGGTATGACGCAATTGACAGGCGACTCCTCACACGTCCCGGAGCCTTGGTTAAAATTACAATTTTCTCACAATTTACAAATGGTTGCAAACATTTGGGATATTGTAAGTACTCAACTGAACAAAATATATAACACTGGTCTAGTGGTTTTTAGATATTTTACTGCAAAATTCTTACATATTGCACCTTTAACAAGATTTTAATAATGTATTAGTAAACGTTGAAATTAACATTAACAAAGATTAATAAATGCTGTATAAGTGCAGTTCATTATTAGTTCATGTTAACTAATGTAGTTAACTAATGTTAATTAATGAACCTTATTGTAAAGTGTTACCAAAAAATTACTAAACAACGATGTGACAGGCATGGCTATAATGTTGTACACCATGAAGGAGATATTCAAACCGCCATGATAAACAAAACAAAACATAACCCTGACACAATGAAGACTTTTTCTAGTACAAAATAAAAAAATGGGAATTGAGGAATATTAAGAGGTTAGTTTTAAAAATCTATCATTTTACAATTGATATTTTTAAACATAAACCATTGGGGGTCTCTGGGACCCCAAACATTAAGGAAAGTAATGTCAGTCTCAGTAGAACATGTGGTTTATCTTCCTCCGCCATTAGCAACACCCAATCCTCTCCACTCTTTTGTAAAAGGCTATTTGTCTATGAATTCATGACATTTTAATGCATCTCGTCATGCATTACATGCGACTTAGTACCAGATTTAGACAAAGGTTCTAGATTTCATTCAATATGAGTTAACTGATAAGTTGATCCAGTCAGTGGGTCATTATTATTTGTCTCCCTTAAGAGTTTTTCTTTCTGCAAATGCAGAACCTCATCTGAACGGCCACTTAAATTTATTACCCTTCATCTCATTAATTTTTTACATTGTGGGCATCCCTTGGTTCCTGGTCTGTCAAAACAATCATTTTTTAAAGGAGGTGCTGAAATCTTTAATTCCATCTGAGAGTTTTATAGCTCAAACATCTCTTCAAATCAACCACTGTATTGTCAACACCCTCAAACCCACCAGTCAGACCATCGATTTTCTTCTTGTTTGCCCTAAGGCAGTGCCTAAACACATGACCGGCAAGACATTCTAGATGAGAAAATGAGACTTACAGCTGCATTGGACCGTAGTGAGGCAGAAACTGTAATGGGTTTGTAATATTTATCACTGAAGGCACAAGAGAGTAAACCCTGAGGTTCATTTGCTTAGATTTGTTCCCTGTAAAACAGCAGTTAATAATGACCACAGGCAGTCAAACTCCAAAAAAGGACAAAAACAATATATCCCAAGTTTTCTAAAGCCATACTACAGGTTTCCCCTCTTCCTCTCTGCTGTAACTGTAATCTCATTTATGTTCACATTCAGATTCAAAAATGTGCCAGATGCTTTGTGCCAAGAAATGACATCACTGATGCCAAAATGGCATTTGCTTCTTCCATGTGTTATAACCAAAATTCATGCTTTAAATATGCAGAATGGAAAATGAGATTTGAGATCAGCAGAGAAATAGATTTTTACAAAACAGCCTAGATTTTGGTGTTTTACTCAGAATCTATTTGCAAAACTGTCCTTGTGTGTTTGGAATGAAATGGGAAAGAGTTCAGAATTGAGACAAAAAACAGCCATGCAAACAAAACACACACAAAAACACACTCACCACCAAGCTCCTCTGTGGAGATGTTGGCAAGCTGTTCTTCACTGGTTTCAGAGAGAGAGGTGCTCAGGAAGTTGTCTGTGTAGAGCAGCCCTGCTCTCACATGGTGAAAAGGCATCTTCACCCTTCAAAGGAACAACAAACAACTGAGATGAATCAATGAACATGCAACCACTGTGCCTGCAGCCTCACCGAATGTGAGTAATGATCTCATGTCTGTTGCTGAAAGAAAGTGACTAGACCTAGAAAGAAGGATGGAGCACAGGCGAACAGGTTCCTCAGTGTATAATACACAGTGATGTAAGGGGGCATAAATTTACAACTATAAGTGTGTTCAACCAAATTCATTTTTAAGGATAACATTCAAATACATAAATGCCCACATGTACACACACAGTGTATACACACGTTATATTAGCATTTACCTCAGCTTGGAAAAGCTTGTGATGAACATTAATTCATTGAGTTTCTCTTTACCAACTGTGTTTTAAGGTGGTTGTCAGTATATTATAAAGGTATAAAACAGGTTTTAGTGATTTGGTATATTGTATACTTATATTTCAGTTAATGAAATATGTAAATGTAAATTTATGTACAAACAGTAAAAATGTAAAAATGTTGCTACCATTTTTATAATGGTAAGGTTCAGGCAACCACATCTGCCTTTTTATGTAAATCTCACAGATTTTTTAGAGTTATATATTTTTTTAATATTTATATCAATATTATATTATATTTATAATATGGTTAGTTCCTGTCCTTGATTCTGATTGGCCAATAGCTGTGTTTTATTCACGGTAAAACACGGCTATGACCGCTTCATCCAACAGTTCTGTGTATCACTACACAACACCCTTAGCAACCACTCTTAGCAACGTAAACTGTTTGTTCTTAATTGATATTGTTCATTGAAGCTTACTGTATTATGTAGAAGAGTATTGTGAGAAAGAGATCGAGTAAGCGAGTTTATTACCTGCATTCAGATTTAGCATTTTCCTTCAGGTCAGTCCTATGTTCATAATAAAAAAATCTGTTTAAATATCTTGTCCTTTTAACAGTTCAGGGGTTTTCCCATGACTGACAGTGCTAGTCAAAGCATTTGTCAGTTGTCTTTTCAATGTAAAAGTCTTGGCTACTGACTGACACACTCATAAAGACAGTCTTTGCTGCAATCTAATGCCGTAATAATGTAACTTCTGTTGCTGTTCAGGGACTATTTTTTCCGGCGGAAGGAAGGCTTTTGGTGAAAGTTTACTTCATGAAAGTTGCATTGTTACATATTTTTGGCTTTAATATTTGTATTGTGTGGTAATCGTTTTATAAAAGCAATAAGGTACTCGAGGCTAGTGCTATATCTTGAATAAGTCACGGATGAAGGGGTTGCTCCGCTTCGCATCATGCCTAACAACGCCCTTCAGCCGTGACTTATTCACGATACAGCACAGCCTTTACAGTACTTTATTGCTTACTTATATCATTTTTTTTTTTACTTCAACTATTATGTTGATAATTTTAATTAATATATTTGTATTAAATTGAAGCCTCTTTTTTCTAGTGGTCTTATATCTTTGGACCCCACCTGTAAATGTGTGTCTGAGGGTTCATTCGTTCAAGCCATTGATTTTTTTCCCTGTGAGCACAACAGGGCTTTTATTTAGTAAAACAATGACAGTACCAAGGTAGATAAGTTGCCAAATAATTTAGTGGGACAATTGTTTATGGACTGAAACTGTGGATCTGTTTCTAGCAGCCTGACAAATTATGAAAAATTTTCCACAGGATTTAGGTTTTTGTTTTCTTAGTGGTTTGATTCATTGTCAGTGCATAAAGCAAAGGCTTGAATGTGTCTTGATTGTCTGATCTGTTTTAATCATTTCAGGCCCTGCGATGCTGTTAAAATGAAGCACTGACTGGAGACAGTTTTTATAAAGCTATAGAAACATCTAAAACACCAGAAAGCACAAAGCTGGGGAAACCTCTGAGACAAAAAAAAAAGAGCCACTATCAAGAGAATTTCATGTAAATTAAAAGGTAAATTACGAGGAGGTGACAGAGGGGTTGAAGCAGCTAATTTGTGGTGATGCTCACCAAGGGCGAACCCTAGCTGTACAATTGGGTTCCGTGCTACTGTAATTACCATAGATATTAACAGAGCTTTAGCTAAAGGCAGCTTTGGGAGCAGTTTGATTGATATTAGGCTCAGCTAAGGGCAGCTAGACATGAATATTTTAAAGAGCCATTGATGAGTCATTTGGCTCACTTTTAAAACTTGACCTGTGTAGTGGATACACAACATACACTACCATTCAAAATTTTGGAATCAGTAATTAATACTTTTATTCAGTGAGGATGCGTTAAATTAATCAATTGACAGTAACAACATTTACATTGTTACAAAAAACTATTATTTAAAAATGCTGTTCTTTTGAACTTTCTATTCTTCAAAGAATCCTGGAAACAGACTCTGCATCGTGGTTTCCACAAAAATATTTAACAGCGAATCAGCGGTTCAGAGCAAGTCACATGATTTCAGCAGTTTGGCGGTTTGACATGTGATCCGAATCATGATTTGACACGCTGATTCATAACGCTCCGAAGCTTCCTGAAGCAGTGTTTTGAAATCGGCCATCACTATATAAGTCGTTATTTTTTGTTTTTTTGGCGCACCAAAAATATTCTCGTCGCTTTGTTCACATTGTAAACAAAGTGCAGCACTTCCGGGTTCTACGTCAGAACGCCGGCTCATTATTGGCTGACGCTGTTCACTGTTCACAATGCATATGTGTGCTGCTGATGCAGGAGCTGGTTAATAATGAGTCGGCGTTCTGACGTAGAACCCGGAAGTGCTGAAATGTGTTTACAACGTAAACAACATAGGAGAATGAGGGAGAAGAGAAGAAATTGTTGAATAAAGTCGTTATTTTTGTTTTGTTTTTGCACACAAAATGTATTCTCATCACTTCATAACATTAAGGTTGAACCACTGTAGTCACGTGGACTATTTTAACAATGTCTTTACTACTTTTCTGGACTTTGAATGTGGTAATTATGTTGCTTTGTCTTGGGGATCAGAAACCTCACGGATTTCATCAAAAATATCTTAATTTGTGTTCTGAAGATGAACGAAGGTCTTAGAGATGTAGAATGGCATGAGGGTGAGTAATTAATGACAGAAATGCTGATTTGCTGCTCAAGTCACACTTTTTATTATCAATGTTGAAAATGATTGTGCATGTCGAATCAGCGGTTCGGAGGGGTTCGGAGCAAGTCACATGATTTCAGCAGTTTGGCGGTTTGACATGTGATCTGAATCATGATTCAACACGCTGATTCATAACGCTCCGAAGCTTCCTGAAGCAGTGTTTTGAAATCGGCCATCACTATATAAGTTGTTATTTTGTTTTTTTCGGCGCACCAAAAATATTCTTGTCGCTTTATAATATTAATATTGAACCACTGTACTCAAATGAACTGATTTAAATATGTTTTTAGTACATTAATGGATCTTGAGAGAGGAAATGTCATTGCTGGCTATGCAGGCCTCACTGAGCCATCGGATTTCAACAAAAATATCTTAATTTGTGTTCCGAAGATGAATGAAGGTCTTACAGGTGTGGAACGGCATAAGGGTGAGTAATAAATGACATTATTTTCATTTTTGGGTGAACTAACCCTTTAAGGTTGAACCACTGTAGTCACATGGACTATTGTAACAATTTCTTTACTACTTTTCTGGACCTTGAATGTGGTAATTTCGTTGCTTTCTATGGGAGATAAAAAAAAAAAAAAACCTCTTGGATTTCATCAAAAATATCTTAATTTGTGTTCTGAAGATGAACGAAGGTCTTATGGGTTTGGAACAACATGAGGGTAAGTAATTTATGACAGAAATTTCATTTTTGGGTGAACTTAAATTGATTTCTGAAGGATCATGTGACACTGAAGACTGGAGTGATGGCTGCTGAAAATTCAGCTCCTTAGAAAATTATATTTTAAAATATATTAAAACAGATGTTATACATTCTAAAATATTTCACAATATTACTGTATTTTTACATGTATTTTATTTTACAAATTTACTGTATTTTTCATCAAATAAATGTCTTGGTGAGCATAAGAGACTTCATTCAAAAACTTCAAATAAATTAAAAATTAAAATAAATTAAAAGACCCTAAACTTTTGAACAGTAGTGTACATGAAGCTCAATATAAATGCAAAATAGAAGTAAATGGTATATTTTAAGGTAATGCATTTTAAAAGACAACATGAAGTAATTTGGAAAATGCTGTCAGTTCAAATGACCCTCAATTTCTTGGCATTTACTTGCTAAAAAACATGCAAATAACAAATATCCAAGGCCAAATTGTACTGAACGTTGTTTCTTCGGTAACAGATTTTGAAGTACATTATTCTGAGGTTGCAAGAGTAACCTTAACAAACATTCTATTCTAAAGTTCTTTAAATCTGACCCATATAATTCACAGGCAGTGTGTGAATGCTGATGCAAATTGATATTGAGCGAAACTGCCATCACATTAAGCCTTTAGTGTGGCAAGGACTGTTCATTTAATAGTTTAAAAAAAAATGAGATAGAGAAAGAGAAGAGAATGAAAGGAAGTGACAGCCATTGTTGGCATGATAAATAACATATGATGCTATATTAATGGATTCTTCCCAGACACCTTTTAGCTGGTCTGACTCATGGGATCTAATGGGACCAACATCGACCAGTACCAGAAAAGGTGTGAGACTTTCACATGTCGTGAGTAGCAGGTGCTATCTTGGCTTTTTGGTTTTGCACATCTGCTCCTGGCTCTGTTCCAGGACCTCTTAAAGAGGGTTCATTGACATTTCAGTAACAGACACCGCACCTACCTAGGAGACATGTTAGGCAGTTCATTAAACGACCTTCAACAGAAACACATGGGACAGTGATGATAATGAGCCAACAATAAGAACGCACCTTCACAAGGTCAACTGTTGTACTCGTCCTCAAAGCAATAAAAGAGATTCAGTGTTCCAAACACTTCAGGGAGTGAAAATATGACCGAATGGCATCTAAGACACAATTTTACGACCTTCACAAGGTGATGAGAATGCAGATGAAGCTGATTTTTTGACTGAAATGTGAAAACAGAATGTTTAGTCCACAAATAATGCCAGGCTTAAAATGGCAACCTTATATGAATGGTCTTTAAAAAGATGGGCAAATAGATAGAGAGGGAGGGAAAGATCTGACATTGTGAAGTTACATCAGAGAAATGTCAGAGCTGCTCCGCAGGGACCCTTTGCATGCACTTAACACTGAGTGCCCACAACAGCCACATCAAAAATACAGTTTAACCCTTCTGTCATGTTCAAATACCTTTTCTCAATATAAAACATGTGAAGTTAAGGATAAAAACACCAGCTTCAAGAGATAAAGAAAATAACTAACGCAAAATAATGCACCAAGAAGCGTGTAAAATATCTTCAGAATGACAACTGCATTATAAGATCCTGATTGTGGCATATCATGCACTGTAAAAAAAGTGAAAATGTGCAGTTTTTTTTAATAATAAAGAGAGTCGATTCAGTGTCAAGCTTGGACAAAGAAAAAATGCAAAATTACTGCAATATCAACTTAATCAGCATCTCAATTCAACAGATGTCAAATATTACAGCTCAAAAAGCTACAGGTCCAATTTCTTATTGCTTGTTTGGTGTCTGAAAACTAAACTGACACCCAATTATGATTCAAATACACCAGAGAGTCAGTTCACCATCTGCACTGAAAACTTCACTCGCCTCAATACCAGCCCAAAAGCCTCTGATAAAGAAGAACAAACCACCTTATTAAGAATATATCATATCTGGTTAATGCATTAAAGCGAATTTTACAAGACTTTACAAGACAGTGAAAGCAAAACGCCTCGCAGTTACCTCCACAGATCGCAGTCAGCGGGCATCACAAGCGAATCCTCTGAGTGACTCTCTCCGCACAGCTCCGTTTCTTCTGCTCTGTTAGTTGGAGACGGGCCGGACACATCCACCGTGCGCAAAGGCAGTTCTAAACCATACTTTTCCGGACCCATTATCGTTTATTATAGTATCAAGGCATTTTACGCTGACGTTCCCGCAAAACTACTGCCGTTTGCGTTCCCACGGACAGCCCAGGCGAACAGCTAGAAGTACGGGCTTGCAGCCTCCCGTCCCCTCGCCTCTGGAGACTGGAGTGACAAGCCATAACTCACACGGGCCATACATCACTAGTCCTTCAAATATCACCTTGCTCTTACCGTGAATGAACGTCTCGGGGAACCACTACCATTTAAACAGACTGAGCATTGCTGGGTGGCATTTTATATAAACATTTTATATTTAAAATTTAAAGGGTATAGGCTAAATTTAAGTTTAATGTGCAAGCCTTGTGTAGTTAGTCGGTTACACTCCTGAACGACTTTGTTAAGCGGGTAACCGACATTTTAAACATTATCCCGCTTATAGGCTTATGTCTACAAACAAATATATTGTTGTGTTGTTTACTTGCTAACCTGTAGTGACACAAAGCTATGAAACGGTTTAACGGTCGAGCGGTCTGTTATTCAGCGTCTCATTAATATTTGCAAATATTTGATCGCTATCAAGTGATTGGCAAATCAGAATCAAGTATTCCATAAAGCCGTGTGATAAAGTTTTATAATATAGGCCAAAAAACTACTAGCCAAACTTTCTAAATGTAAAATTCCTTTAAAAAATCCACTCGATAAAGAGCGGACCGTAAATATCTATCTACGACCAATTCTTTTCACAACAGGTGCCATATAACCCGATTTTTCTTCGTCTTCCAAGGACTCCATAGACCTGCATAGCCATTTCAAAGACACTGATATCCTATGAAATCTACTCACCTCCTCAAAGACTCTGTTTTGCAATTCGCAAAGTCTCGGGGTGCTTATAATGCCAGTGTTGTGAAATTTTCTCGGTTGGAGTTATGGTTATCGTCGGTCTCATGTAGTATGCTGAACACACTAATTCTGAAGGAAAACAACGAAATTTTCAGTTGCCCCAGTTATCTCTTCTCGGTCCCGCTGGCATGTGACAGCCCCATTGCCACCGCAGCAGAGTTTCCTGAAGATCCATCAGGTGAAATGCTCGTTCCAAAAGCCACTGTCGTATTTTTTTAAGTTCAACAATTTAACTGATTTGTTCAGAAATGCCACAGGCTCGCGCTCGCCTCGTGCGTAACAGGCGCTCTCCGCCGCGCGCCCAAGGGTGTGTTGCATTTAAAGTCCTTTCCGAATGCACCCGGACAGATTTATAAACGTCTTAAAAATGGAGTCCCCCTTCAATTGCGTGTTTATGATCAAAACACGCGAAAAAAAAAAAAAAAAAATTTCGGTCGCAATAAATCTATAGGGATGATAAGATCTGAGATGGGCGCGCTGCCCTGCAGCCATCGAACGGCTGGAGTGGTACAGCCGATCTGCTCCAGAATGTTTTCCCTCCTTTAGAGATCTGGCAGGTGTGTCAGAGAGAGTGGTGTAGGGTGGAGTTAAAAATAGATCAGTAATGTATCACTATTAGCAGACACAGACATAATGCACACATTTCTGCTGTTCATTCCTTGAGGTTTATAACCTGATGGAAAGAACAAATAAAGGACTGTGTTGTTTTTATTTCAGCTCTGTGTATTTTGCTATTTTTGCAAATTCGATATAGGCTAACATTCGCATATTTATTTCCGATAAATTGCAGTAGTTGACAAATTGACAGCATTTTGATACCAGCTCTTTCATTTTTCATTCAGAAAAAAATGATCACATTGTAAACCAGATTGTTTTTACTTTCTTACCACAAAATTTAATTGATTTACAATGCACCTCATGTTACATCACTCCCAAATCCAGCATGTTCTTCTTTATGCTGGGTAGTAACTGATTACATGTAATCTGGATTACATAATCAGATTCCAAAAATTAAACACTGTAATTAGATTATATTAAATTTTTAAAATACATGTAATCAGACTACAGACTACTAGCTCTGCGATGCGGCACGCATTACGTAATCACGTTGGAAAGGTCACGCGTGACGTAGGCGGAAGTAACGCGGTAGGGCGAAAAACTCCCCCTGCGTTCCATTCGGAAGGGCTCATCCCTATGCCCTAATCCCTTCAAAGGAGTTTACCTTCCGGTGCGAGAGCTTCGAAGGGATGAAGGGTGTAGGGGTAAAAAAAAAAACTCTTTTTTTGGAATGCGCTTCTGCGTCATCTTAATGAGACAATCAAGGAGTAGATCGTAAAAGCTGCGCCTTTTGTTTAACGTTAGTTTATTTATTTATTTATTTATTTATTCACATATTTTTGTACAATGTCGTTTTGACCATAATATTGTACCAAATCTAACTCGTATAAATATTACGGTAGTATAGAAAAATACTATACATACATTTATAGGTAAAATCGAACTCCGAGGCTCCTGTACCCATTCTGTGACGACAAACAACTTCCCTGTGCAAAGGATCATGGGGGCCTGAAGTGTCCATCCGTTGTACCCTTCGAAATCCTTCATTCCGAAGGGCCCTTTGAAGTGGCCAGTTTTGAGCACTTCGGTTTGGAACGACACTTCAATATGGCGGCAATGATTATTTTCACTCCAAAGTGCCCTTTGGAGAGCGATATATCCCGTTTGGAACGCACCGTCCATCTCATTTTCTCCTCCAACTTCAAAATCGGCTGACATCGTTGTTTTACTTTGTTGTTGTTGTTGTTTTGTAAAGGCTGTTTGACTTAGTCTGCACGGTAGTTTTGTAAACACTTGCTCAGTACTTCCGCCTACATCACGCGTGACAATGCGTGGCGCCTCGCAGAGCTAGTGCAAGATGAGCATTTGTGGTTAAAAACTAAAAAGTGTAATTTTTATTTATTTATTTATTTATTTTTAGAAAATGACGATCGTTTCGCTAGATAAGACCCTTATTCCTCAGCTGGGATCCTGTAAAGCCCTTTGAAGCTGCATTGAAACTGCAGTTTGGACCTTCAAACCATTAGTAGCCGTTGAAGTCCACTATATGGAGAAAAATCCTGGAATGTTTTCCTCAAAAACCTTAATTTCTTTTCGACTGAAGAAAGAAAGGCATAAACATCTTGGATGACATGGGGGCGAGTAAATTATCAGGAAATTTGAAATCTGAAGTGAAATAATCCTTTAATGCACTTCATCTTGTTGATAACAAAGAATGGAATTTTTTTTTTCTCATTGTATTTTTATATAAATATTAAACAAGATTATCCTGTTCAAATCAATGTGATAAATGAGTTTGGTCAAAAGTAATGAAAAAGTAGTCCGATTATATAAGGCTACCTTAAATGTGTAATGTAATGGATTACTTTACATGTCATGTAATTTGGAATCAGTAACCCACTACAATTTTTAAGTAATCTACCCAGCACTGGCTGCACCTGTTATGTATAAATGACACGATAGACTTCTTTGTATTCATACCATCCCATTTTTATCATAGTTCAGAAAATGAAGTCCATAACTGTTTGGAATGAAATGTACAGGGCAACCAGCTCCCAACAGTTACTTATAATAAGCCTTGTTCTGTTGCTGGGACCTGTTGAACACTGCAAGATCTGGGCATCTGTCAGACATGACACACCTCCTTTTCTCATATTACTGAATGATTAGAGACATAGTGAGGATTTGATGCTGTATTTTCTTGCTTTTGAAAGTGGCAGAATTGCATCATCATCCCTGTTTTATTCTCAAAAGTCTGTGGCTGCATTGCCCAAAGGTCTAATGTTCATACATTTTCAATTATGTTGTATTCTTACTCACTAAAAATAAGATCATTAACACCATCTCAAAGGGTAAATATGCACTGCCTAATAGTTTGTGACAAAAAAAAAGATAACAGATGTATGAATGAATGTCATTGATAATTACTTTGTTTCATTTGAAGTTTATTTGAAACGTATTTGGTCCTCTGAGAACCTATAAGGAAGCAACAAAAATGCATTAAATATTTAGCTTTTATCTGTTTAATTAGGAACTGAAGCCATGTTGGCTTGAAGAATTCAGTTCGACAGCAGCTCCACAAATGACCTTGAGATGGCATCGAAGTGCTTGCTGGTACTGCAGGGGAAATAATAAACCTATGCTACAGTCTTCACACGACTATTGGGAACAAGGTGAGAGCACCCAAACTTCACAAACAGTGGCATTATCTTGGCTGGACAGAGAGTGACTTCTTAAAAAGCTAAGAGATAAAAGCACAGAGATTGGAAACTAAAGTTCCTATATTGAAGTATATTAAGATAAATTCAACAATAAATGTCTCATAAATGTGACCACATAGTTATTGATTCACATTCACCACGTTTATCATTCATAACAAAGGTCAAGCTTCCATCAAGGAGTTTCAAGTTTCAATAGAGAATCTATCTTGCATATTTCATGAGGTCATTTTAAGATTTCTGTATTGAATGGAGCCCCGTGACTGAAAAGTCACGGTTTGGTGTGACGTAAACTACTTAACGTCCCATTCCACAACTATCACACACACTATAAACACTAAGTGACACTTAGAGTTGGAAAACAGGCTGCATAAAACAAAATGTAACATATGGATGCTGTCATTACCTCATAGATCAGGTCTAATTCGATTCATGCAGGGAAATTACCCCACCCAGAAAATCTTCCAGTAATATATTAAAATTAAAAAAATTAATCTTCGATCATTCAGCAGAAATACAATACACCTCAATCACATATATTATACAAACATAACAGTTTCTAATGTGCACCCCTTCCAAATTAGATCGGAATAAAAGATCCCATCAGTAGAAAAGAAGAATGGAAGACTTTACATGAAGCCAGATATTACGCAATCATCTTTCTGAAGCAAGAAAATTATTTAAAATTAAACGATAAGATTACAAGAAAACAACTGCCTTAAAGTGCACCATTTATTTTATCTGTATCCATCTCTGCAGGTAAAGACAAACACCAAAAAATGAAACGGCACATAAAAAAAACAATATTTCCTATAATCTTGTAAAAGTGGGTCTTGTTACTGTCGTTTAATAAAAATGACACAGCCCACTGCAAAAGATAAAGTGACAACATTTAAGAGAGCTCCAGAGATATTCATGGGCAATGTGGAGGAATAATAAAAAAAGACCTTCATGGAGGTGAAACTATTTTTCCTTCTACAGACAGCTAAAAAAATCTGAGATCATCATTTTGTATTTGTTGACAAGTATGAAATTGTTTTCTGTTTCTAAACATTTCATACCATAGAATATTTTTCATTAAATGCCAACATGTTTAAAACAAAAAAGACAAATTATTATTCTAAAATGCATGCCTGATTAAATTTTAGTATTATAAGTACTTATTTAAAAGACAATTCTTTTAAATTAATTATACTAAATTGAAAATTGTATTTAAATGAAATATTCCTTTTAAAGGGGTCATGAACTGCATTGTTTTATTGTTTTATAATGTTTCCTGGGGTGCACTTATAATGTTAGTATGCTTTTTACATCAAAAATTGTCATAATTTAGAAATAAAAGGCATTTTTCCTACCCTGATTTTAGCCCTCTTATTTGAACGCTCTGTTTTAAGGGGCATGTCTGCTGTGAGACTTCGGTGTAAATGCCCACTGCTGTGATTGGCTAATCTTTCCATTTGAAATAGAAGTATTACTCTCTCTTTTAGTGCATTTTTACTATTACAGCTCTCAAGGTTAACTAATTGTAAAAAAAAGTGCTGCATTTCATTTATATCTATGGCATTATATTTAGATCGTGGCATGAAAGTTTGCAGTGATGAAGATTGTAGCTGATCACAGACATGTTGTTGAGCGCATGAAAGCAGTGATCTCGTCATTGCAATTCAATTTCTGCACACTAACGAATGCTTTCATCATCACTAACAGTGCAAACACGATATAACTAAGAGATTCGTTGAATAAAACGGGAGTTTTGGTGCTTGTCCAGAACTCAGTCACTGATAAACTCGTGCAGTTTGATTGACAGCTCCAGCGATTGCAAAGGAAGCTTTCTTTGATCGTTTTTTTATATAATTTAATCACCGTTTAAATAACAGATTATTTTCATCCTACTAAGCAAAACACCTGAAGTTGGCCATTTAGTCACTGGTTTGATTTACTGACACATAGACAAAGAACATCTGACTGTATCATTACATATCAGATCAGGCATTAGTATTAACATAGTTACTTACATGTTGTTGCATTACTGTCGGGTCCATATCATAAAAGTCTGTTTGCAAAGCCTGCGCTGAAATGTGATTGATTTACCAAAGAATCCACAGTGACATACCGAATAGAAATAAATAAAGCTCAACTGAGACATTCACATTGTTGAAAATAAATAACCATAGCATTACAATCTTTGAAAGGTAATGTTATTTTTAGTCCTGTATTGCTCTTCTCTCCTCATCTCACTAACACGCCAGTGGGCGGGGCTAACGTTGCAATGATGAAGTAGGTGTTGATTTCTTCTGCGGAGGCAGGGTTTCACATATAGGCACATTCCAGGATCAGTCATTCAATGGGCCTGGTGTCAATAGAAGCTTTTATTTGACTAACAAGGAAGTTTTCAGTTCTGAAACTTACAGGAAATTCTTATAGTACGATGACCTCTTATATATCAAAAGCTCAAGAAAAAGCTGATTTCTCAATTCATGAACCCTTTAATTACTTGTATTTATTCATACCATTTATAAACATTTTATAATGCCTGTTTACATTGCATGAATGATTATGTTCAGTTATTTGTAATTTAGTAGATCTAAAGCAATATGGAGCAACCTTGTATTGGCAGGTCAACCCAGCATCTCTCCGTTTCATTAACTGCACTTCCAGCTTTTCACTATGCTTTACCAAATAAACATGAATTAACAAGATCGGTGTTTGTAAAAGCAACAAGAGAAATGCTACATTACCTATGAACCTTTCAGCAGATAGCAGATAGTATCAGAGTTTACATACATACAGTATGCTGACAGCATGGATACAGACATGTTCAATCCATACTTTGCAAAGCTCTCATTTACCATACAACCCCCTGATGCGAAAGCGAATGAAGCATAATGTCAATTGTGAATTTCATACACTGGTGAACTGAGCCCATATTTGAATGTAAATTACTTTCGGGACGAGACGCTTTTTCACACAGCAGTCACACAAATTCTTAAGTGTATGTAATCCTGATTGCATTGCATGCCAACATACTTGAACTACATGTAACCCTATTTATTTATTTACTTTTGCTTTCTTTGTTTTTTGGGCCAGGGTCCAAATGTTCCTTTGGGGTACAATAACAGGAAGTTGGCTTAGACTTTTGGTAAGTTATGCAGAAAGACATTGCACATTAGAGACCTACAGACCCCTTGACAACTTCTCCTTACTCAATAACCAACTGCGAAGGCCCTCCTCTCCCCTTGTTACTACTCCACTCACGATCACCACCAACATCCATCTGTTTATTTACTTTTACTGCCATCACAGAAATGAATTCGCCTGGATTCAGCACAGAAGAAAGTCTGCTGAGCCTTTGCCCTTGAGGAGGAAAATTCAATTGACTTGCTTCAACACATATACATGTTGCATAAATGAATTATGTATCAAATGACTAACAAAGTGCGGCAGGATGGACTGAGGGTAAAAACAGCAAACCAACAAATACATAAATAGCTAAATATAGAGTCATCAGGGAAATGAATAATTCTAAGATGAAAGATATCTATTCCCATTGAATGGAACATTATCCTAA